>NW_024039161.1:0-315000 GCF_016077235.1 Cyprinodon tularosa
CTGCTTCTTTGCAACTTAACAGGAATACTACCTTATCCCATCATGCTTTTATTGGCTAGTAGTTTTAGTGCCTTCAGCCCCAGTAAAAAAAGCTTTTCATCAAGGCCACAACTTTTATCTTGTTACCTCCACTTGTGGTATTCCCTATTTATTCATAGCACCTTATTTCCTCCATTTGTGTTCCTGTAAAAGAGAATTAAATAGTCTCTCTCTTTTGCATGGTAACAACCTTGAGGACAGTGAGTTACCAACGTGCAGAATGATTATTGCCAGTCATCTCCCACTGTGTGTGAAGGTGCTCAAAATGTCACTTTCTCCGCCCTTGATACTTTTCTTTTGTAAAAAATACTGTATTTTAATAGTCAGAGGTCAGTTTTTGTATTAAAATGAACCAGCAAGCCCTCAAGCTTATTTTTTTTGTTCTTCCCCTGAAATTGAAAAAGATTTGTAACAGTGTGTGATTTTTAGATGATAGAGATAAAGTGAGACAGCATGAATTGGTGATTAAATAGATTTATTGCACAGCCATGCATTCTTGGCTGTTGATGAAGCTTTGCTGCTCACTCTTTACATTTCCACATCTATTTCCTCCCTGAATGACAATGATCTATGGGGTCATAAACATGGTGTATTACATAACACCAGAATGTTTTCTGTTGGCAGCTAATACTTGCTTGATGAGTCATGGTTAGCATACAGACAAATATACTTTAATGCATAAGTTGCACATTGTGACAGAATGGCATTATTGCTAAGTAATAATGATTTTATACATTGTACCAAAAGATCTAGTTGCCTTTAATATTATCTTTTTATTAAAAGCTTCTAATAAAATGTAGGTTTTTATTACCTTTAATAAAGACAGTAAACACCATACACTATGACGTCAAAATGTGTTCCCCAGCAGTATCTTAACTAAATTGTAGCTTTTTTCTTTTTTGATGATTTAGTCTCTCACACTTTGGTGAACTGCTCTTTATATAATTTTAATTCATTAGGTTTTACAACATAAGTCAATCATTCTCTGCTGTGGTTCTGACACATTTTTTTATATGAAGTTGAAGTCTGGACTTTGACTTGGCCTTTGTTAAATGTTGAGTTAAATGTTGAGTTTGCTTCTGTTCCCATTAGATTGTAAAGGTGTATTTGAGAAAAACTGTTTGTAGAAGACCTGTTTGGACAAAGCTTTATTTGTAGTGTTGCACATACTGTTTCTTTCTGCATTTTCTATAAGAAAAGAGAAAGGAAAAAGTGAGTAATAAATACATGCCTCCAAATGCCTCTGTTAAACTAGCATTTCAACTTGACCTCTTTTCTTCAGCTATGGTTGCATTTCACATTCTCCTCCTCCTTCTCCTTACCGTCAGATTGTTTTAAAAGGCTTATATGCCATAAGTCCGGACAAGCTGATGTGATGCACGCTGATCCTAATCACAGTTCTTCAAACCTGAATTAATAATATAACTTTATTGATCTCACATTGGAGAAATTTAACTCTTCATCCCCTTGGTAAGCAGTGGGCTGCCATTGTGCGGCATCCGGGAAGAAGTGTAGGGGGAAGGGTCTTGCTTAGTAAGCCAGACAGGAGGCAGTGAGATTCGAACCAGGTATTTACAACCTTCTCAGAGCACACCTGCACTGCTCTAACCAACTAGGCCAACACTTCCCATGAATTTTAGAGGGCCAACAATACTGCCACTTGTTAGGTTTTCCCATGTTTGTTTTTGTTGGAGATGTTGCCAGGGATTACTGAGAAATATTCTTAAAACATAAAAAATATATCAATATTTATATATTATATAAATATATTAAAGGGTTCATTTAATTAATATTTTCTCCATAACAGCTTTGATCTAACTGGTGCCAGAACAAGTTCAAAAAGCATATCCGATCCACCTTAGTAATTTAAAGGTGGAGACCAGGTTTTAAGGTATATTATTGAACATGTTTTCCCCATTATAACCTCAGGCAACAGTACATGTGTCTAAAATTCAAAAGGGGGGTTCAGTTGACCCAGATTTACCACGGTTTCATTATGTGAGGTACTATTATTCTCTGAAGATTCTGGCTTCGAACTCAGAACCTCAGGATTCCAAGCTCTATGCCCTAACCCAGGGGTCAGCAACCCATGGCTCTGGAGTCGCATGCGGTTATTTGGCGTCCCCTTTGCGACTCCCTGGAGCTTTTTCAAAAAATTTTGAAAATCTATTATTTGTTTTAATATGGTGTGCAGGAGGTCAAAGTCAAATTAATAATGTTTTCCAATGCTGTAAACATTTGTATGATAAATAAATTTAAACAATAATTTGTGTCATAGCCATAGAGATCAGTGGTCATAACTAGCAACCAGTGTGGTGCGGTGCCAGGCAGACAAAGCGTTGGGTGTGTCTCGGACCATGGATTCTGAAGGGGAAAAAAAGGAAGATAGCTGATGAGAAAAGAGGATTCAATAAGTGGACCGAATCATTTGCTTTCATTATCAATGGGAAAGGGTTGCCTGCATTTGTGCTTTGTAATGAGAGGTTGTTAAAAAATAAAAAGAAAATTTGGAAAGGCATTTCCAGGGAAGGCAAGCTAAATATGCAGCCCACCACCAAGTTGGGAGAGAGAGAAAAAGTGCAATTGCAAAACTTCTGGATAAATTAGAGAAGCGCAAAGATAAATTTAGGAAGTGGATTGCATCTCCAAACTCCACTACTGCTGCTAGTTTTGTTGCAAGGATGGAAAACCATCCACAGATCAAACAGGTAGCGCTCTGATGCAGCGATGGGAACTTTCTTCCATTTTTTCCCCAAAACCTAAAAATATAAATCACAACAAGGAACGATGGTGACGGAGGATGTGGGATTTTTGGGGTTAGAGAGCTCTGCTCTGATGGATGTCAGTTCATACTTGGTTCCTTATGACTCAATCAGCTCCTCCCAAGAGATACATGTCCACCATAGAAACATTCATTTATTGTGTTTCTAGAATTTTATCAATGCAACAAAGCCTAAACAGTGCGGTGAAGGGCAGTGAGAAGCGTTCACTGCTCCTCCCTCATCTGATGCTGCTAGGTGACATTTGCTCCAGGATAAACATTTGATCATGAATTCTTATTATATATTTAAGCACACATAGTCCTTTTCTATAGTGGGATAATACACTTAGAGCCTGTGTTGCCATACGAGGCATATATAAGACTTTTACGTTTTTGTGGCTCCAGAGAGATTTATTTCGTTTTTTGGTCCAATACGGCTCTTTGAGCAGTTTGGGTTGCCGACCCCTGCCCTAACCACTAGACTGCCACTCCCATAAAATTACGGAGCAATGAAATGAACTCTTTGCATTTAATCCACTTCCATCACTCCCCTGAGATTTGGTAGTACATGGTTTTCGGAAAATGAGGAAACATCGTTCCTGGCATTGCACCAATGTTTATTAGATCTATGTCACATACTGCATCATAGAATACTCTCATGAAATAGCTACATAGTGTAACAATGCCACAAGTCTTACTGCCATTATCATGATCCCTGGAATTCAGTTGGACTTTGATTTGACCCCAAATGTGTGTCTGTACTTGTCTTTCTCTCATTTGTTTCTGAATTTTTGTTTTGTCAGAAGTCATTAATAGATGAATGTTCCCTTTGTGAACAGGACTGCCTTATTTTGAGCCTGTTTGTTATGGTTTCGGCTTCAGATACTACTTTCCTTTAGTGCCATCAGATCCCTGCTCCTCCTCTGCAATTCCAAATCTTCTAATTAGACTCACCTGTTTAAAAAACAGCCATTACTTCTTTGAGTTCTGAATAATTTAATTTATGTACTGTGGTTGTTAGATTATCCTGCAATGCACTGCTGATGTCCTTATGTTGTCCTTCCTGGTATTATGGTTTTATTCTTGTCCTTCCCCCATGTAACAGTAATCTTCATTTACTGTGTTTTCCTTCTTTATGAATGATTAGTAACTTCCCTTATCATGTTAGCCATAGACAGGTAAACCTGAGATTCATTTTCAATAATAATAGAACCTGGTAAGATTGGCATTATTTATGAATTTGAAACCTTTCATTTTTCTTTTTTTTTTTCTTTTATCTATGGCTGTAATTGATAAATATCATCCAACCCTATTGTATATGAATAACGGTATTCAGCTTACATAGAAACATGGTTTAACCCTAACACTGCACTGCAAACATGAACACCATGACCAACTATCTGGGTCTCTAAATTAATTCAATTCCATGGCAAAGACCACCCATGAAAATAGAGCATATCATAAGGATGTACTTCCTTTGACCTGGAATACTTCCCGTTGAATAAATCATGATGAAGAGCACCAGCACCACAGACGTTCCTTTTTCTTCTCCTTTTTATCTTTTATCCTGCCAATCCTCAGAAAATGCCCTTGAGAAACCGCAGAAACTGAGAGAGAGAGAGAGAAAAAATAAACTAGATACTGCACCACAGAAGGTAGTGTGAAGACATTGTTTCCATGGTAACGGTAAGCAACAGTAAGCCTGCTATCAGTTCTGAGGTATTGACTTTGGTTCATCTGTGATATTTAACCTTCACAGCTGAATAGGTGGCCGTGTGTGGTTAAATTGTCACCGCCTGGATATTTCCTAATTTACAATTGATTACTTTATTTTTTAGAAACTGGCCTGACTCTGAAACGGCTTGGTCTAGTGACTAGACTCTAGTCTATTAGACTGCTTGGGTCAGCCATTAACTTTTCATAAAGGGTAAAGGAGGTAGATCTGCATGATGACGTCGACCCCATAGCTTGATGAATAAAGCACCACAAAGAAATATTTTGGTGATAATATTTGCAGTGTTCCCTTGTGTGGGCTTAAAGCTTTTTTGCTGCACTATGTATATCCATCCATCCATCCATCCATCCATCCATCCATCCATCCATCCATCCATCCATCCATCCATCCATCCATCCATCCATCCATCCATCCATCCATCCATCCATCCATCCATCCATCCATCCATCCATCCATCCATCCATCCATCCATCCATCCGCTTCTGCTTACTAGACATCAGGTTGGCCCCAGCATCACTTTCTAGCTTATTCTTTGGGGTCCTCTCAGAATAGTCACTCCAAACAGTTGTAGGTAGGCCTAGACATCTTTCATTTACTTAAATATGAGTAAATTAAATATTGGAGTAACTAATTTCTTGTGTTACATGTTTGTAGATGTAGTTAGCTGTAGGTCAGAAGGCTCGTTAATAAATGTAGAAAATGGGCCTTCAGAATCCTTTCATTATACTATATAAATTTATATTTTTATGTAAATGTATTTTATTCGACAGTATTTTACCTAAAATGGTCATAGTGCTGTTCTCTATGATTTAAATGCTGACTACTGATATTTTTGTAGTAGCCCATTGGTTACAAATAGTACAGATTGCTACTGTAGATGCCTACTGTATGTCACAGACCCACATTCTGAGGTAAGGGTGAATTACCCTTATTGGAATTAGGTAATCTCAAATCTAATTGGTATTCCACCTTCTCCCCTGAGGACATCCATACTCTGCATTGTACATATGTGGCCACTAGGTCTACTACTAAAACCATTGCATTGATGAAAACAATACTTTATGCAGTACTGCATTCAAGCTTCTGTGAACAATTTAAATGGAACATAAAACCATCACACTCATCACACATCCTCCCTGCAGAGTAAAGAGTTTGGAATTGTGAGCGTCGATCAATAGCATTTTTCAGATAAGTACTTTATTGCTTATTGGTAGTAAAATGTTTAATTTATGTACTTAAATTATGTCAAATAAAACTCTAAAGTTCTTCTTCTACATCCCCAAACCTACAGTAGCTCTGGCTCTCAGTCTTAATAATTTGTCGGAACTTTGTCAGGGAGCAGGGTCATACTATTATACCAGATTTATTTAAAATAACAGATTCGATCTTGACAAGAAACACATCAGGATATTGGTACACTGTCCTACACTGAGATTTTCTTTTTCTACCTTTGTTTTAACCGTATGTCTGTAATCCAGATTGCTGGTTTGGAATTATCTGACAGCAACTTAGGGCTTGATTTTATATGACTGTGTAGATCTGATCATTGTTGACATGTTTCTCTTTACCAAATCTCAAAGCAGTTTCAGGAACAGTGACATTCATATCAGTAACACAATAACAACATATAATAGTGCAAAATATCTCCTAAAAGCTGAAATGGTTCTTGCAAATATTCTGGACCCTCACACATTTGTCAACGCATGTCAAATTAAAAACATAGACTACAAAAGAGTTAAATTTCAGCTTAAAATCAGAGGCAGCATGGCATAACCGGTACCAAAAATCAGATGAAAACAAGTGCTCGACTAAGCCGTTTCCTTCAATATATTTGATTACTTCTTGGTTTATATTTCCCTCAACCTGACTTGCTTCCTTCTCCATCAAACCCCACAGAGAACAAAAAACTTAAAAAAAAAAAAAAAGCTGAACACATGGAGGTTTGCTGATGGCAGCCCAGGTATTACCATCACATTATGTTCCCCTTTCAATCTTTCACGTGGGCAATGTGGACCAAGGCCAAAATAATTAGACTCACAAAGTTTAAACTCATTGTGTGTACAGTGGTGAGTAGAAGCTCTTGCTTTGGGGTTTTGTTTGTGTTTCCATTCCTGTAGCTTTCAGAAAGAGAGGCATGTTTGTTCATAGATAAGCCAAGGTTGCCGTGCCGTTCATCCACATTATCTCTGATTCCTAAGCCAGATGAGACGTCTTCTTCCTCTGTTTTCTTACTGTTTCTTCTTTGTTTTCTTATTTCAGCTATCCTCATTTTCTTCTACAAATTTAAATTTACTTTACAGTTTACAGCTGAACTGTTTTCTGTTCTTACTTTGGTATTTTTTCCACTTCCTTTCTTGTTAAATTCAAATTTGATTTTATAACTGTGAGTTTTATATGAAATTATTTAGGATTTTTATTTTTAATTTCTCAACAGTGCCTTTTAAAATATCCATACCTCACAAATGTTTCTTTTTACAAACTATTTACCAATTATTACACCTATTTATAAATTATTTACAAATCAGCTTCTATGTTACCAACCAATACAGAATAACAATACTAATCATTGAAAATCTTAAAGAGTACAGTTCAATCATTCTTCCTAAAATATGGAGTGCAGCACAATAGAAAACTTTCCGTAAAAATTCAAAAAATATCCACTGGACTTGGTTTTCAAGATTTGAAGACGTTTCGCCACCTCTCCAGGAAGCTTTCTCAATTCAATTGTCTGGATCCGCAGTGAGTTTGAGTCTTATATAGACAACGCCTTGTATCGCTTGGAAACATGCAATGGTAACCGATGAATGGGTCGTTAGTTCCATCGTTAGCCTGTAATATCTGAACCTGTCTATGATTCTAGGGGTCTCCTGTAATACCTGACAGGTATTACAGGAGACAATCCCCCCCCTTAATGGCAATCCCCCCTTTAACGACCGACCCCTAGAATCATAGACAGGTTCAGATATTACAGGCTAACGATGGAACTAACGACCCATTCATCGGTTACCATTGCATGTTTCCAAGCGATACAAGGCGTTGTCTATATAAGACTCAAACTCACTGCAGATCCAGACAATTGAATTGAGAAAGCTTCCTGGAGAGGTGGCGAAACGTCTTCAAATCTTGAAAACCAAGTCCAGTGGATATTTTTTGAATTTTTACGGAATGACTATGACCTGGATGACTGAGAACCTTCATCAGCACACAATAGAAAACCTACAAGGACATGACCGTCCACCAACTTCAGTCCAGAAGTGTCAGAATAGGACTTTTTTTTAACCAGAGGCTACTGTAGTGCTTTTGTTTATATCTGTCAGCGGATCACTTTCCTAGAACCAACAGGGTTTATATCTTTCTTAGCTCTTTTTCTCTATATAGATTTTTTGGTCTGCCTCATAAGGTTAGTCACGGGTATCAATGTTTTTGTTTTATACTTTAGTTTCCTTCCTTTTCAACTCAGAAAATAAATTGTCAAATGTGTTGCAAATTTGAAACTAGAATAGGCTCGATTTATGGCAGTCTTACTGGTCAAAAAGTGCAAACACAGACAAATCAAATGCAACGGAAATGCGTCAAACAAAAATGCTGTAATTACAGATAAAAATGAGAAAAAACTCTATAATCCACAAAAAAAATGCAAACAAAAAATTCTGCATCAGAGAAAGAAAATGATGCGAATAGGAAAAACCAGCAGCAAACTCGCTCAACAAAACAGAAGAGCTCCAGACCACTAGAGGGAGATGAACAAAAAAAAACCAAACTGTATTGGACCAGACCCTCTGAACAAAATGAATTAAATCTTTAATGCCGGATATGACACATACTTGCTTTTTCATACTGTAGCATCAGTAGATTCCTGTAATTTATGGTAAAAAAAATAAGCACATTAAAATGTCATATTCAGCATGAAGTTAATGGATATAACATATTTTAAATTCACCACAACAAAATGAGTGTTTTAATGGAGCATAATAATACTTAAGTCAGATATTAAGAATATTAGGCATTCACATTTTCTGATGATGTGCCAAAAGTACTAAATTACGTATGTAATATACATGTATTGATTATGTTATGGAAATTGTATTACAGGCATTTTTTTAGCGCAACTGTGTGAAAGTGGGAAGTACCAAGATGGCGGCAAATGACTTAAAGGAATAGTACACCCAAAACATGATTAGCCTTCATTTTCTACTCACCCCCATGCTGAACAAAACTCTGGAGTACTTTTTTGATATCTCAAATGCATCTGGAGATCTGGGAGGCTTCTTGCTGTCTGCTGACATTCAAATAATGAAGGTCTATGGCGCCCGAGACAGAAAGGTCCATAAAAGTCCATAAAAACGTGTCAATATTCCTCCATACTGCTCGTCCAATGTAATCCAAGTGTCCTGAGTGGGTAGCGTCCATAATTTACTCGAAACGAAGTCATTTAGAACGTTTTAGAGCCTAAACAGTAGTGTATAGGATTTCCTAATAGCGCCCCCATGCGCGCTCACGACGCTACGGAAGCCGGCAGACCAAACCAGCGCATTCAGCTCGGCAAAGAACTCATGCTCTTCCTCAACACTGAAGTCCTCAGACATTTTTCTTTCGTTGTTTCTTTCTTTGCACAGGTAAACAGCACATTTCTTCTTCTACGCTTGCATTATCGGCAGAGCAGACGCTGAATGCGCACTTCCTTCCGGTTTGGTCTGCCGGCTTCCGTAGCGTCGTGAGCGCGCATGGGGGCGCTATTAGGAAATCCTATACACTACTGTTTAGGCTCTAAAACGTTCTAAATGACTTCGTTTCGAGTAAATTATGGACGCTACCCACTCAGGACACTTGGAATACATTGGACGAGCAGTATGGAGGAATATTGACACGTTTTTATGGACTTTTATGGACCTTTCTGCCTCGGGCGCCATAGACCTCCATTATTTGAATGTCAGCAGACAGCAAGAAGCCTCCCAGATCTCCAGATGCATTTGAGATATCAAAAAAGTACTCCAGAGTTTTGTTCAGCATGGGGGTGAGTAGAAAATGAAGGCTAATCATGTTTTGGGTGTACTATTCCTTTAAGTCTTTTTTGGTCTATCAGCAATTAAGTGAATAAATAGAGATCAGTGGTTTGCACATGTCAGCCATCGTACTTTAACTTCCTCTTTAAAGCTGTTTTTTTTTTTTTTAGTTAGTGCTTTTTTCCTCTCCAAGTCATTATTAACTATAACACATAACTCATCACAATGTGATTTTATGTGATTTTTTACTGGTTGAATTAAGTGGAAATATTTGCTATTTTGTATTTGACAGACATTAAGAAAAGATTCTTTATTTTCTAACTGAATTGTTTATTTTCTTTTTAAAGAAGAGGCAGTTCCAAAATAAAACTAGTTAAGATATATTGAGAAGAAACAGCAGCCTAATCCAAAAAAACAGCAACACAGAAATGCATTCATTTTAAAAGTTTTCTTAGTTCTACCTTAAAGGAAAGATGCATATGTTAAACAGAATTATTTGCAGTTAGCAATTGTGATATAAAAGCTTCTAGGATATACATTTTTTTCTTTTTTTAATGATCTCCAAAACACAGTATCTATAAAAAAAAAAAGAATATTTCATATAAGTTCAAGGTTGTCATTCTTTCCCGTTCCCGTAGTTCTTAAATGCTTCTTAAATAGTTTTCGTTCCAGTAATATCTTAAATGCACAGACGTTTTATGGTTGTATTGTGACAAGATGTGAAGTTCAAGGAGTATTAACTCTTTTTAATTGTAATGTAGCAACCTAGTCTAATCTATAATGGAGCTCTATATGCTAAGTAAGAAATATGAGAATACATTCAAGGCTAATTGGCACAGCGGTAACCGATTAAACAACATGCTGTTTTTACGTATAGCTCACTGATCAACCCGTTTATAACGGGGGGGCATGTTGGTAAATTGCATCACAGTTGGGGGTCCAAACTTCACTTTTTAAAGGATATCTCTGCTTAGTAATTAGTGTTACCTCTCTGAATAAGCTTTGCAACTGCAGCTGGGGAGCTGGTGTGCATCTACTGAGGATCAGTCTGCACAAGGTACAGTTTATTCATAGCACAGTGTCGCACCCCTTCCTAATTGGATGTTTGAATGTGCCTGTTCATCCACAGAGGGGTATCTAATTAAGGTCCTTTGACATTAGACACAGCTTTCTGAGTTTTGGCGGGGGTCTCAATTTTAGCCGGGCTTCCCATAGTCAAGCTTAATTGACTATTATGATAAGGGGTGAGAGTATGTTTCCCAGCAGTGTAAACACATGCCACCTGTTAAGTATTCTTGCTTTTAACTGTTGTTGATTTTGCATCATCTGGGTGAGTTAATGCGTAAAAAAGGATTCATTTCAGCACAGATGTGTTTGGCTTTCACAAGATGTAGCAGGGAACCTAAAGGTGACTTATTTTTATTCCGAATAAAACATAAAAGATATGGAGGCAGCTTAGCATTATCTTTTATACGATGCATCGTCGATCAGGTCAGAGGTCACGAGAATATGTGCAAACGTTGATCATAAACTTGTAGAACACCGGAGTCATTTTGTTTTCCAATTTCTTTTGTATTGACAAAATAAAGAATCTTATGTTATAACATTTAAATACCCGAAATCTGGGGCTTCCTGCATAGAAATGTTTAGAGCTGAAACAAATGATTATTTTGGAAATCAATTAATCTGTTGATCATTTTTTTTGCCTAATTAAAAAAAAATACTTTTTACAAAAGTAAACAAGGTGAAACTTGTTCACTTGAGGAGTTGTGTATGGAGCATGCTGACAGACAAAATCGTTTTTTTTTTATATTAAAGGTCTTTTTTGGGGTGGCTCATCACAAAAAGTGATCCTCTTAATTGTCAATCATTCTGGTGATACGTTTACATAAAGCCATCCTACATGCTCGTCCCCATTTTCACTTACCCGTGGTGAGTAGTGGAAAAATCTTCTTTTGGAAAGTAAGCTTGTATGAGTGGTGCAAACAGCGACTTTTAAACAGAGCATGCACGAGTAGAAATGGGCTTTTGCACGCTCACGTATGCGTTTAATAGGAGTTCCCTCTCAGGAGCGGGTTCAGGGTTGTGCATATCCTTTTTTTTTGTTTTTTGTTTTTTTTAAGTGGAGGAGGCGCTTCTTTTCAAAAATTCACAATTTTGGTATAATTACTTCTCTAAATGAGTTACTCTTTCAGCTAAAGGCATGCTTTAGAGTCTCTATAATCCATTTAACGAGTAATCGTTTAATAAATTAGTCGGCAAATATTTAAATAATTGACTAATCACAATTAATCTGATTAATTCTTACAGCCCTAGAAAATTTTATTGAAGTGAAACAAATGTTGAGCTTTTTGGCCAAATTGACAAGTAAACGTTTTTGGAATTAAGATCCATTTTAAAACAATGCTGTTCATGTTGCATGTTGAGTATGATGCTGTAGTATCATACTTCGGGCCTTTTGGCAGGCTAGTGGCAATGATGCAGATACAAACATAAAATTAACCTCAAATCAGCCACTATATGTAAGATTTTGACCCTATTTTGTTAGCTCACATAAACCTGTGCTTTTGCTTCTTACCGTCAGATATCCTTTCATTTTTGTGTCATAACATGTCTGTGTAAATTATGTCATCAAGGTCATGGCAACCACAAACAGCCTTAAATTGGAAGGCAATCGGACTTTCGCTTAGTTTTTTTGGTTTCAACACCTATCCAGTATCAGTTAGGTGTTAAAGTGGTTCTGTCCTTCAGGGTTTCATCATGTTCCAATTGTGTCCTGACTGTGTTTACTGCCTTTAACGTGGAGAGAGGTTACATCGAAGGAAGCAATGGTTTTGATATAACCTCAGAATGAGAGATTAAACTACATCAGCGCTCCAACTACTGATTACTCTGGTGCAAGCTAACAATTGACAAAGAGTCCTAGATAGGTGTTGAAACACCTTAAAAAAACTGAGGGACAGCCCTACATAGTTAGGGACAAATGCAAGTACAAATGTCCCACTGGGATCAGCTTCATAGTCCTGGTAGGCCTCTTCTTTGATTTTAGTTATTTTGCTCAGGCTATTCAGGCCGCTATATGTTGAAAGGGCAATATTATTGCCATTACTGTCTATATATATATATAGTAGAAATTTTGCACATCCAGTAATAAAATGTCACGGGGGGATGATATGGGGGATGGTCATTTTCGAAGGAGGAGGATTTTCAAGATGAGGGGGGATGCATTCTCCCCTCATCCCCGCCTCAACTCGAGTACTGATTATTCCATCCTGGAAGAGAACCTGTTTATGTCAATAAATAAAGCCATGAATGTGTTTAACTTCTGACTGAAACAACATAATATCTTTTAGAAATGAATGACCTGACCAGTCTAAAAAGCCTGCATAAGACCAAACTCTTCAGTGAATTTATAGTCATTGGATCTCACTTAGCCAGCTAGCAGCTGAAGTTGCTATGTTTAACACAAATAAAAAATGCTGAAAAAACAAATCTGTTTCCCCTCCTGCCTGATTACAAGTAAAACAAATGAAAAGTTACTGTACATCGTTATGCTCCCTTATAACTAAAGGTAATTTTGAAAATGCGTGAGCAGAAAAAAGTCAAAAACTGATGTTTACAGTTGTTTTCCAGAAATTCAAATTCAATTAAAACTAGACTACCGGTACCTAAAAATGGATTTTATTCTAGCTTGCTCTGCCTTTTTGGTTCCACTTTAAAAGTAAAGAACCTTCTTTAACAGTTTTTAATGGATTATTTTTGTTTTGAACAGAGAGTACAGAACACGACAGACACGTTGCTGGATTTAACTGGACGGAACATGTCAGACTTCCTAGTCAAGACTTATGAGGACTCTGGAAGAAAAAGGTAATTCAATTATTATTTTATATTTTGGAATCACCACATTTTTTAAAATACTTTTTCACAAACATGGCCAAATTCCTGCCTGCTTTCCTGTCGTTTGCCTCCTCCATGGATCCTGCAGTTGAAATGTTTTGACAAATCCTCGTGGGCCACTCTTTGATTTGCTTTCCTTAACCTGTCACTCTGCTGTATGGAAACAGTTTCAGCCAACTGTCAGTGATGGAATTGAAAGGAATTACTTTGACATCTGTTTAATCATTACTCTAGAGCTGTCTGCATTTCCACTAGCTACTCTGTATTCCATGTTCATTTTCTGCACTCTCTCATGATCGTATAAAAAGAGGGTTTAATGAATGACCTTTAAGATTTATTTAAAGATATGTATATAGTAAGACGAAGCTTTCATATTAAGAAATAGTCTGTCTGAGCAGCTTCGTCCACTCTATTGACAAGTTTCTGTTAATTTTTTAAAATATAACTGTCAAAAATATACAAGGAATTTCATTGTTTTGTTTCTGCAATTTTAGGTATGGAGGAATTTCTGTGGGAGCAGTCAATTCCCAAGTGCGTCTAACGGAAGCAGAAATTGAGGACGTCTTCAGGGACTTAAAAGGCCTGTTTAACTCAACTCAGGTATGTCATAAATGTTTGCACTGATCGTGCCAAACTGTCTATAGTGTTGGGTTCTGTGCATTTATGCCACCTATGTTTGAAACAATATGCCAGACAGCAACAATTCCACAGTTTTACTTCAATCCTGACCTTTTTTTTTTACTTGTATTATATGCATGTATTTAGACATGTCCACCCCTAAGATACGCCTCTGAGAAACTGCTTTGTTGTATTTTTGTAAATTTTGATGTTTCGCCACTTTACTGATACTTTATTTTCAAGATGCAAGTACTAATGTCCCATGATTACCAACAGGATTTTGTCAAAATATCTTCTTTATTTAGAAACAAAGACAAAAAACAAGAAATGAGAAATAGTTCTGAGCATTGTTTTACATTAATTCCAAATTTGTTTATATTTTATTTTTTTGGAAGTCATTCAGTGTATAATTTATTAAAACAGGTCTTAAATAATCAATACTAATTATCCAGAAGACATGGCTTAAACTTTATGTTGTTTTTTATTCAGTATTTTATCTTGCAGTTGTGTTATTGTTTTAATTTAAGACTTAACAGCAAGTATATAGATGAAAAGAAAAGAGAATAAAAACAGCAAAAAATGTTGATTGATGGTTAAAACACAAGTAGCACATTAACGGTGAAAGCGCATAACAGTGTTTAGGTCTGATGATTGTGCCGGTTGCAAAAATCCATTTCAGGCTCAAAAAGGACAAGCCTATCAGGACAAACACATGGCTTATATTGCTTATGTTTAGCATGAAGGGGACTTTTGGTGTTCATGCTGCAGGCATAATTGGTGACTTAGCAATTTTAAGCAATAGATGAAAAAGAAAAATTTATGTCAATTTTAAAAAAGAACTTAATCTTCAAAAACGTCCCACAAGCAATGAGATCTCAGCACTGATCAACATGCAGCTCTTAATTTATTCTACAGATAGCTTTCCTTTTTTTATTATTTGCCTCTGAGGGGCTCTGACTCTGCTTTTTTGTTGTCTTTTGAATTGACTTAATTAAAGGACAATAAGAAAAAAAACAAATTAGGGAAAAGGTTTATATCTCTCAGATCCATTTTTGAGTGTCCATGGAAACTGACCATACCTGTGTAACATTTTAAATCAATCAGGAATTCAGGAAGCCCAACAATAAAATACTGCCATGATCGAAGCTTTAAGGTATTTTACATCCAAATGTTTTAATTGCTTGTATTAATAGTCTTAAACTCTGTCAGTTTTGTTCATGTGAATAATTTTGTATGTGAGTTAAATCATTTATGGCCTTGGGTACAATCTATCAGCAACCCCATGCCAAGCCCATCCTTCTGTCTTTTCTTTCGTCTTCCACTCTATCTATAGCAAACACACTCATTACCATCTGAAATCGTGGACATTCTAACAACTCTATGATCAGCAGGTTGCTCTGGCTCCAGGCAGCTCAGCATCATCATTGCCCATGTTTTCCCCCCTGCGTCTCTGGTATTCCGGTGCTAAAGTGACTTTAATTTCAGCTGCAGAAATGATGTAACCCTTAATGGCCGGGCATTAGCTCTCATAGAAAAGCTGCCCCTGCTATTATAATCCTACATTTTCCTCGGGAAATGCCTGGCTTTCTCGTCTGCTGCTGGAACTGCTCAGTTGTTATATGATGTGAAACAGTAACTGGAAGCAGCACTGGTTCCTTCCACTCTGAGCCATCAGTTCCAACTGGGATATGAGCATTGAAATTTTGGTGTAATTGCATTTTCTGTTTCCAGCAGGTAGAAATTGAGTTATGTACAGCAGGATGTATTTGGAATAGTAAGAGGCAGAAAGCCTAAGTGCTGAAAATTACCTAATTAGGCAGAAAAAAAGGCACACAATAGTTAGATAATGTTAGACTGTGACTGTTTCCTAAAATGCTTCTGTATTTAACTGAAGGTCATTTTCCTCACTAAATCATTTTGTTGAACAATCTTATATTCTCTCCTGTCAATTTACCCAATTTATACTCAAGTATTCACTGTATCTTGTTAACTGGAAATCAGAATAATAGATTTAGTGGATAGCAAGGTGTTTTTGTCTTTTAAAGACTTGACGGCCTATTCAATGCTTAGAAATTCAATGTAGACAAAGTGGATACCACAAAAAATGCTTAGATCATCTTCCACCTTTTATCTTTCCAGGTTTTACTCATATATTGTAATTTTATTGAATTTTTTATTTTTTCATTTCATTGTCTCATGCCAGTTCAAGTATTTTGTAGTAGCGCATAGTTGTCAGCACTGCACAGAACATAAACATACCTTTAATGTTGCACATATCTATGTCTGGCTGCAATTTTCTGCTAAAGGTATGTTCCTATGCAGTAGGAGATGCTGAAAAATAATCGCATATTTGCTGCACCATCAGAAGTGTGTACTTTCCATCAGAATGAAAACATCCTCATAACCGGCCACCAGAGAAAAGTACAGATACTTGTGTTAAAAAATACTCTGGTAAAAGTGGAAGTACTGATTAAACTTCTTTACTCAAGTAAAAGTAACAAAGTACAGGCTTGTAAATTTACTTAAAGTATAGAAGTAAAAGTAGAAACCACTTTTTTCATGCCGTTGCCAACATTTTAAAGGGATGTCTGCCATTAGGACTAGATCCCCGTTGTGTTCATTTTCAATCATCTCGTCGTCCATACTACTATGCTAACGCCACCGCCACCAAGCTGCAATGATTTGCCGCGAATGAATACTGCTGAATCTGTCGATTCATCTTGTAGTGGTGCGTCAAATGCAACGTAGATTCCCATCCAATTAGATTGAATTTGGTATTGATGACATGAAAAATAATAACGGTAACTCCATTGAAATGATTCAAAACTAAAGTAACGAGCCAATTTTTAAAAATGTAAGGAGTAGAAAGTACAGATATTTGTGTAAAAATGTAAGGAGTAGAAGTAAAAAGTCGCCATAACAATAAGTAGTAAAGTAAAAATATCAGAAAAATCTACTTGAGTACAGTAACAAAGTATTTGTACTTCGTTACTTCCCATCTCTGAAAGCCACATAAAATGGACTACATGATGGAGGGATTCTTCAATTTTATAAGTAACATGAATTAGGAAGAGTTAAACTACTGTTTTTCATTTTTCAATACAGAACTCCCCAGTTTTATTGATAAGATATGCTGCCAGGATGAAAAAAATTTTTTAACACAAAAGGGAAAAATCACACCTGTTTTTCATGAAGTTTTTAACTTTAAATTACTTTTACGAAGTAATTAGGACTTACTCCAGAGTATCTCACACTGAAGGCAAGGAGTTATACCACCGTATAGAGATCCTGTTTTATCAGGTAATATAAATAAATGTAATATAAATCTATGAAATTGTAGAGGTCTTGTAATCCAGGACAATACATCTGTATGACTGCAGTTGAAGAACGTTAATTTGGATACTTTGTAGGCATATTAGAGAGGATAATAAATACACTATTAGAACTATTACCATTTCACATAATAGATTTTAAGTAAAGTATATGGTTGTAGTTTAAAATGAAAGTACCACGTAAAGAATGAAGGAACCATTTAAACACACAACGAAATTGCCAAGTGGATGATTGGGCCAAAATGACTGTACACTTCAGTGGTGTGGTGTGTTGTAGGTGAGCCCTGGTACTGACGGAGGTCTTCGGGTGGTAACAGCCCAGTCATTGTCGTTGAGCAGGAAGGAGTTTGTCAAAGATTAGGATTAGACAGTTACTGGCCCACTTTTCATCTTGTTTCATTTGCAGTTAATCCTCGGGAATTCTCCCAACTGAAGGTTTCTTCATTCCCTGCTTGGCAAGGCTCGTGCTGGAGTGAAGTGAAAATGCGAAAAAGACACAAAAAGAAGATTTCCTTGGGTTTTTACAGTGGGATATATCACAGACAAGCGTAGGAGTCTTGTTCTCGGCCCTGTGCATGAATAGACTTGGAACAGAGAGAATGTTATTCAACAAATATTTCTGTCTGCAGAGATTTTAGAGCTCTTCCCTCATTCCTTTCTAACGCAGTGATACAGAAGAAATAAGTTCATACAGCCTTACTAAAATGATGTGTAAACATTTTTTTTCAAGCAATGCAAGAAGAATGGCTAAAAAAAAAAGGACTAGAATTGCCCTGAACAGACAAAGTATCCCACTTCTGAGAATGCCACCATGTGTTGTTGGCTTTTGTGACTGAACGATTGCAGAATGGAGAAAAATAAGCCCCTTGTAAATGTCTCAGAGACTGGAGGTGTCTCTTTGTTGTCCGTTGCTCTCCTTTCCATTCCCGTCGTGTCAGTGAAGACAGGAATTTGCACCTGAGCACACTCCTGCATTCTCGGGATGTCTTTCTTGATTTCTCTCCTCTTATTTTTTTGCACCTCCCACCTTCCTCACCAGTTGTCACAGACACTTTGCCTCCTCAGAGCTCTCTGATGCTGCATACTCTTCCTCAGACTCACAACCTTTTTCTTTTTTTTCTTGCTCCTCTCGTCCGCTTCTGATGAAGGCAGAGTCCAACAGGAGGTCCATTTGCATTTATATCACACATGTAATGTCCTCAGCACTCTCGCGGCTGAGCTCAACAGTGTGGTGTCAGCATGCCACTTCAGAAAATCGGAAGCCCGTCATCTCAAGCCCTCATCTCAAGGCTCATTTCACATAATGCGCAAGTGGAGAGGAGCTGCTTTTAATGCAACCTGTCAAGTCTTTTCAACATTTGCGTATCTTCATCACTTTGCAATATGTTTCTTTTCGTTTATTTATTTATTTATTTTTTTGGATAATTGATTATGTCAAGTAAATTGACAGCTGTATTTGCATTATGAAAGTAATTGTTGAAGTTAATTTTCCATTGATGTTTTTTTTTTTGTTTTTGGAGGGTTTGGGGTTTTAATTACATGGTTAAAGCAAACAAATCTAAAAGAATAATGATTCTATTCATCTATGGACAAAAAGCTGGGTAAACCTTGGATGGGTTACCACTCTATCGAAAGGAATTAAAATACAATCATACACACACATTTACAATTAAAGACACAAATTAATCTACCAGTATTAAATCGTGCAAAAAAGAAAATAAAAAATCCTAGACAGAAATATCTAAAAACTGTGTTTAGTATTTGTTTTCATCCGCCTCTGGTAAGTACTTTGCAGAAGCAATTTTTGCTGCAAGTACAGCTGCCAGGCATTCTAGAAGATGTGCACACAGAATCAAAAGACTGCAAAATATGGAGCTCCCTTAAAATTCACTTTTTTGTTTCTTTCTTAATCTTCTTATTAATATGAAATTTATATGCAGGGTTTAACGGGGACATTCCAACTCATCAGTATGGCTTTATCTAAATAATTTTACTTCTTGTTAAGTGTTACCAGAATACAACTGAATTTTATTATATTGATGAGCAGCAAGGCTTCTAAAATAGCAACTTAACAAAAGTATGTGTTATATGTTCAATTTCAGCAAATATAAACCCATTTATGTCATGCATGGTAAAAAGGCTTAATTTGCATTCCATATATTAGTTCTTCTTGAGACAAAATGTGCCACCTAAAATCTGGGTGTCTTTATTTCCTTTCTGGTAGGGCTGCTAGGGATGCAAGTTATTACTGTTTATGTTGAAGCCTTGTAGATATTATTGAGGTAATTTTTAAGGTGTCTATGAAATAATTAATAACTGAGTTATGTTTGGCAATGCAAAAAGGCAGGAGGTCTTCCACATCACTGGAACTGTCTGCTGGCTCAGGCTAAGGTTGGGGAGGTGCTGTAGAATCCCACAGGCTCTGGGACTAAAACCATCTGGACTCGGGGACCTATTGTGACTCGATATCCTTAGTTGCCTCTTCACTTCACTTAACAGTCAGGTGAAAAGCAGAGGGAGTGGAACCACCTTCTTATTTGGCTGAGAACAAACTCATAGAAGCAGGAGGGTCCATGGAAGAGCTGGTGGATGATACATTTGAGGTGTGACAGAGAAGCTTCAGGTCAAACAAGGCTAGACTGTCCAGTTGGCTGTGGGCAGGAGAGAAGGAGATTGAGCTGCTTCCTGAACCTAACCTGTTGAACAATGTCTTCATTTCATTGGCTCCTTCCATACTTTCTTCTGTCGTATACTCCTTCTGCGTACAGCCTGTAATCTTCTTAATTCCTGACCACACGTCTGATATTGTTCTGCTGGAGTTTCATTTTTCTTTCTCAGTGTTATCTCACAAATTCCAGGGGTTATCTCCATAATGTTCTTATCTGGATTTATGCAGAGAATGTTCTACACACCCAGCATTGATTGTTCTAATTAAACTGACTTTTCGGTGTAATCGGTTACATTAGAGAAATAGATCGATTATATAAAAAGGGGCTGAGCACGAAATGCACTTCACACTTTTTAAATGAACAACTACTTTACCTTTTTACTTTAGAACGTCTTTAACGATTGTGTTAAATCTCAATTAAATGCATTCAGATTTGTGGTAGTAAATAGAAAATGTTTGTGATAAAAAGGTTCAATGTATGTGCTACATTTACCGGAAACTGTGTTCCAACACATTTGAATTATTTCACTTTGACAAATATAATGTCAAAAATTTTAAAAAGAAGATAACAGTCAGAAATGGTTGGCATATTTTATTTCCAATGAAGTCTCAGTTAAATAAGTGGCACATTCCTCCCTAATGCTCTGCAGAAGTCTTAATTCTTGTCTGCCTCTGTTTCACACTTTGCATTTCAAAGAGCAGTGGTGCCTTTCCAAGGGTATCCAATTAAGTCCCCAACTCAAGATTGTTTTTCTCTTGTTTTCTCCTCTGTCTTTATTAGGATAATGTCACTGATCAGACCCTGCAGAGGGCCGAGATGTTGCTAAAGAAGATGGGAACCAGGGACAATGTCAAGGTATCGTACTAATACACCATGACTGTTGCAGCAAATTAAAGAGGATGGAGGTGTGATGGTAACAGAGGTGAAAATTAGTAGAGTACAGTTTGGGGTTTGTTTATGCAAACGGTAGTGATTAAAAGGAAATAGAGCACATACACAGCTAGGCCCTAATGTTAATTTTACTTATTATATTATCTCATCATAAATTGCAATGTTATATTTATAGGAAAATAAATAAAGCAAATTCGCTCAAATGATGATACACAAAACAATGTGAGCAGGAACAATTATTATAATGTTGCTGAAAATGTGTGAATATGATTTGATTGGAAAACAATCTTGGATTCCTACTATGAACAGCTAACTTTTCTCTCACTGGAATTATCCCCTCTTCTGAATACTCTTATTCTGTTAAATATGCCAGAAAGAAAGACAAAGACAGATGGATCCTTGCAAAAATACAATAGTCACAGCACTATGCTGCAAGGATAGTTTTTCAGGAAGGGGAAAGATGCTGGTAAAAGTTAATTGCAACGTGACTGGTGCTAAATTAAAGGTAAATTAGCTAAATGTTTGTAACACTTTTTCGGTCCTACTTGTCACTCAAATGCTTTACTCTAGAGCCAAAATTCCCCCAGCTAATATTGCACAAATTTACAGTATACACCCATATATAGACAGATAGGAACTGGCTTATTGCTTTGCATAGTTCCACATCGACTACAGGATAATTACTCTTCCCATTGTACCAAAGTTGTCACAAAACATTGCTATAATTGAATAAAAACTATTAGAGATTGAAAAGACTTGCGACTTATCCTTGAACAGTTTTATATTATCCGTATTTCCTTTCGAAAGACCTGGAATTTAAAGCAACAGAATTTGGTATAACTTCCAGTAATAACCAGCTATAAATAAATCCTTAAGTATTAAAATTTCAGATAATTATCTGAAATAAATTTCCAATCATCCAACATCTGACCAGAGATTCTGCTTTATAACTGCATGATTCATTTTCAATAACTACCAAAATGATTATCTTAATAGCATTACAATAAAAATCAGGCAAATCTAATGTCAGTTATGTACAGCACAAACAGAATTTTTTTTTGTTTAATTATCTTATTTGTTGAGGTCGTTCCACTTGTACAAGGAATTGATACGTTGACATAATAATCATAAGAAAATGTTTACAAAAAGTAGATGTTGATGGAGATTGGGTCGTTAATTGGTAGAACTTCAGAACAAATCTCCAGAACAAACAGCATCCAAAGTATGCTGTCTACTCTGCACTGTCAGCATAAAACAGTGAAAACTATGAGCATTTTTATATGTATACAAGTTCTTTATTTATACTGTTTATGTATGCAAAGGGATTAGCTCCTCCTTGAACATCCACATTAATGTGGTGTAGGGGTTTAAGTGCTTGGATGATTCCAGAAGCTGTGTTGTCAGGGGTTTTAATGGCAATGCCAGCGCCTCTCTGGACACTGCCCTTAACAGAAGAGCTAGGACCTCACACTGGAGCCTGGAGGCCTGGCCTTGACTCATTTTCAATGTGAAACTAGAGGACAACCGCTCTTCTCTCTCTGACTGTAGAAACGGTTTGTTCCCAAGTCCGACCGCCTGTCAGTATTTGGAGGAAGGAGGGGGCTGACATCACTCATTGTCTGCTAGGTGCTTACACATTTCCTCAACAAATTCTCCAATAGCAAAAAAAAGTTGTGGATTGTTCACTAATCGTATTGCAGAAACAAGTTGCAAGGAAGAGCAACAAAGAAGCTAAGTTAGCAGCGACGGCGATCTGAAAGTTCAGGGCTCTGCCACTTTGACATAGATGTCCTATGCAATAACTTATTATTATAATGCCCATGTTATGTCGACAAATATTTAATATAATCAAATAACTTTCATAATCTCATGTATTATTCTGTGAAGACTTGGCCAGCTGGCTGTGTGTAAGGACAACAAAGGAAAAGGTGAAATAATCTCAAATCACTCTGCACACTTGTGAAATAAATTCACTATAATTTCCATTCAAAATCTAAAAGGCTAAAATATGTCATTTCAAAGATTTGATAAAATAGGGAAAATGAACTCAAGTACTCTATGTACACAAAGAAAAAGGAATGAAAAATGGCTGAAACCTAAAAAACTTCTGCAATGATATCATAGTTCAGCATGTAATTTGAAGAGTTATCAAACCAGCTTTTAACTCATTTAGAGCAATTGGAAAATATTCAAACTAATTCACAATGCAAATCCAAGGTAAAGTAAAACATTATTTATTAAAAAATTGTATTAAATGATTTGCTTGATCAGAAGGCCCACCTAGATTCTTAAAGATTAAATTTCATAAAAGGAACAGTAATTGATACAAAATGTTCTAAAATAATTAACAAACCTCACTGTAATTTGTTTTAAAATCACTCTCTTTTATTTTTTTTTTTATCATCCTTAACCATAAAATTATTTAGAATTGAACTAAAAAAGTAGGGAAGCATTCACCATTATTAATTTGGTTTTTCAATGTTAAATTTTTGTTGAATCCCCTCTTCAAACATCAAACGCTAGTCTTACTGGCAATTTCTTTCCTTCATTGAAAGCCTTAAAACTCTTTAATTACTCTAAAAACTTGAAATTCTTCTCAGATTTTTCCACTTATTATTCAAAAACTATGTATTTAGCTTATGAGCCTCATGCTCTCTAATTTTGAAAAGTCTCCTTCTATAATGCAGGTATTTTTTTCTTAAGATACAGCCAGACTGCATACACACATGTGTATCTGTGTGTGCTAATTTCTCCACATGCTCCTTTGTGATGGAGCGTTATGTTAGGCTACCACTCAGACACCATCCACTCTTAATTATCGCTGAACTACCAGCGGGGAGTCTTCTCTAACAGCCATTTTCTTTCATCCTTTTTTTTTTTTTTGAGCTCCCCAGCAACCAAAGGCTCAGAGAATCACTTACATGAAAAAGAATGTGTTAAAAATGTTTCAGCTGCACGGCTTGTGCTCTCTGTCGCATCAGGATTTTGCTGATGTGAGAAGCCTTATACCCAATTTATAAAAAGTTATGTTTTTAAATGTAAGAGCTTATTTCTGACAGTCAATGCTTCCACCAACAAGCTCAAAAATCATTTGAACTTCTTTCTTTGGAACAAATTTGGCTTACCCGTGGACTGCAGCGCACATCACACTGCAAATATAAAAATCTAAGAAAGTCGCTTTTTTCTTAATATACAGTAAATGCATTTTTTCTTGAACTGAGCAGATGAGTTAATTTTACTAATAAAATAAGAGATTTTCATTTCAAAATAAGACAAAAAAGCTTCAGTCTGTTCAAGTGCATATATCTAGTTATCTTATTTTAAGGGTAAAAAATTATGGCAGATTATCTTATTTAAACAACAACAAAGTGTCTACAGTAAGAGGCTTTTTCAGATCCGTTGCAAGACAGACCGATACGTAGATCCTTCCTGCCCACAGCTATCAACAGCTACCACATATGCTTAAAAATAACTAATGAATTACTGCAACACTTAATTTCCCTTTGGGTTTAACAAAGTATTATTGAATTGAATTTACCTACTCCAATTAAGGGTAAATACACTTTAAATACAATTTTACAAAATTTTAGATGGTTTTTGCAGTGCAGACAAGTGTGCATCAATAAGGTACAGTAGAGGATTTTCGCTAATTTTTTTAAAAGACCCGCCCTGTCCACTTTTAAAACTAAATGCACATGTACAACCCTGTACCCGCTCCTGAGAGGGAAGGCCCTTTAAACGAGTGCGAGAGCGTGCATGAGCCCATTTCTCCTCGTGCACTTTCTGTTTAAAAGTTGCTGTTTGCATCGCTCATGCAAACTTACTTTCCAAAAGAAGATTTGCAATTTTTCCACCGTATCAGACTCACAAGTGAAAATGGGAACGAGCACATAGGAAGGCCTTATGAAGACATATGACCAGAATAATCGAAAATTCGCAGGACTTTATTTTGATGATCCACCCGGAAGCAGAACATCCTCCACTACACCAAGTATCTGCCTTTTTTCATCAAAGCCCTTAATCTCTTTGATCTGCTTTTTCAAGCCATAATAGGAAGGTACATTTAGGTATAGCTGTTCCAATACATAGAGGCCAATAATTACAGCATCTGCTTATGTTTGTGGCATTGATGAAGATAACTTACTGAATTTGAAGCTGTTAAAGTCAAGTGCTCATTAGTATGAGGAAAAAGGGGTTTGAAGTCCCTTTTAAAGGCTGCATGGTTGTTTGTTCCAAAGGGGCTGGTTTGAGTATTTCAAAAACTGCTGATCAACTGTAATTATTCACATGGCCAATTTTGTGCTTTAGAGAGAATGCTCAGAAAAAGATCCAGTTAATGCAACTTGCATAGACAAAAGAAATCAAAGAATCAAGATTGATAACTGCAGCTAGGGCCTGTTAGGGAAGTTACACAGAACACCAGAACTGAATATGGAGAACCTTTAAAAAGACAGCAGTAGAAGACTGAACAGCATGTATCTCCTGTCAACCAATCTTAAAATTCAATTCACACAGGCAGTCAAAATGGAAAATGACTGGATGAATGTTACCTGATGTAAAGTACTGATCTCAGAATCAACTGTTTTGATAGTTAAATCAGAATCTCCATCCTGCATCATATCAATAGTGGCAGTATAATGATGTGAAGGAGACATGTCTGTGTCCCTCTTTATAATAAAGATGATCAAACATTACACCACATCTGAATATATTTCCTTTCCATGTCCATTTCTTTGTGGCCACCCTTCTGATGGCTAGGCTACTTAAACTAGAATAATGCCCTTGTCACAAAGATCATATCTCAAATTAGTCTTGAACATGACTATGATTTCACTCTACTTCAATGCCACCAAACCCCCATATCTCTAAAAAATAACCAACTGTTCAGCCAGTCTGTAAAACTACTGACAAGTTCACTTTTATGGAACATATAACTCTAAATTATAAGTTGTACTCAAGCAGTAATGTGTGGACCTGGTTAAAGTCTTTAGAACAGATGGCAAAGAAGCTGTAAAGAGTTTTTTTTTTTTCTTATTATAGACATGTTTGCTTCAAATGATACGTTAGCTGTATATAAAGAGTGAAGGAAGCAGGATTTGTATGATCTTTCACCCCAATAAAAAGTTGTGAGACATGTTGTCATAAAAGGAGAGCTATTATTTTTTTTTTTTGCGTCTTCAAAGAAACTAGCAAAATGCAGAACAGTTGCTGAGACTTTGCATATTAGGTGATCAATGATTTTGATGAAGGAATATCTTTATAACCAACTTATAAGCTCCTAAAATTTTGATTTTCTTTTCTAAAATATAAGCCCCTTAAGTTTGGCTTTAATTGCTGTAGTATTACCAAAGCATGAACATTTCTATTCTATATAATCTTTTATCATACACTTGGGAAATAATCCATCATGGCAAATAAAAATACAGCTTTTAACAAAATCTAAAGCTCTATAAAAATTTAGTTTTGGCCTCACACTGGGCAAACTAGTAATTACTTTATAATGCTGTGTGAAAAGGTTTGTTCCTGGCATCTCTCCCTAACAACAGGTTTGCATATTTAGAGTGTTTAATGGTTGTTATGGAGACAGTTCTCTTAACAGTGAAATTGTAAGAGTTTTTTTTTCTTCTTTTTAACTTGTGTTACCATACTCTACACCTTTTATGGGACAAACAAATGTTTTTTGTCACAGTTCCATCAGTTTTAGGCTGTGAAAACGTGAGTAGCTGTGGTTTAATACAAAACAATGAACCCACATTTGCCTTGCTTAAATACCATTAGCTTTTATTTTCAATTTCAAAAAGTGGCCAAGAGAAATTAGTTTTCTCTGTCATTACATTTTTATACCCAATTAAATATATTGTATACTTATTATATAAATAAAGTTGACACTAGATCTAAAGTAACCTATTCACCAGTGCTGTTTCTTTTATTGTAGGTGTGGTTCTACAATCAAGCATGGCACGGCATTGTGTCCTTTCTGAGTGTGGCCAACAACGGCATTCTGAGAGGAAATCTGCCCATGGGAGAGGACCCACGCCATCATGGCATCTCTGTCTCTAATCACCCCCTAAATCTCACCAAAGAGCAGCTGTCCTATGCGGCAATGTAAGTCAAACCAAAGAGTTTCCTCTACTTTCCTCACAATATGATCAGCCTTTTGTTTCATGGATAATGAATGAAAAAACTGGAATAGAAAAATATGCCTCACCCTTCCATATCTACTCGACACTACAGAATTGCACCACATGAGCATTAGAGGTGAGTATTGGCATGAGTGTTGCGATTCGATACATGTCGCGATACTTGGGTCACGATACGATATTATCACAATATTGCAGTATCACTATATATTGCCATATTTTCCCCAGCTATCAAAATCAAATGATGAGATAAAACAGCAAGTGCTGTATATTTTCACCAGAAAATTTTGATTAGGTATTATTATCCATGTTGTTTGGGGTTTTTTTCCACTGTGACTGCCTCAAATACAGATTTGGTGCTGCACGCACAGTTAAAGGGCTCCACAGCGCTTTCTGCCAGAGTGGTGGTGCAGAGGTAGCCCATTTTCCCATCAATGTTTTATGTAGCCATTTTTTTTTTTTTTAATCGATACTAAGAAGTGAAAGATCGATATTATATTGAGCGGCCGAATATCACAATATATATATATTTCCCACACCCCTAATGAGCATAATAACTCTTACCTACCTCGTGAACCTTTTGTTTGCACAACTGCTACAGAAAGTATTGGTGACTCAAAAATAAGAGCAACACCCCACTAACATTGTTATATTTCACACAACACTATGCAGATAATTCACTAACTTGTGCATGGTAAAAACTGAAAAATAAAACTCAAGCAATCTTTCACAGTCTGATTATTTAAGCTGGTAATTATCAGATTATTGGGGGGGAACAGATTATTGGAATTTAAACATTAAAAAGAGTAAATTGAATCTCATTATAAAAACATAAAACAACAAAATTAGATGGTGACACTACGGAAAAGTAACATTTCATGGTAATGATGTAGCAGGACACTGGGAATTTATCTCTCCTCTATAGACAAACTTGTCAGAGTAGTGAATTTAAAGCTGCACACATACTTCAGATATCACAGGACTTTATGTTCCTTAAAATCTCCTTCATTTACTGTGTTTCTTAAAGAAATATCATAATTGAGTTAATATTCATATTTTGTTTTGGTTTGTATGGAGAATGTTGTGGTACTCTCTTTGTGCAAACTACAGTTGAGTGTCATATCTATGACAACGTGATAATTTACAAATAAGTGCCAGAGTGGAGGAATGGAAACATTTTCAGTTTCTTGTTGTCATCTGCAGAATTAAGGAGAATATGCCTGACTGGGAAGGTCTGGTACATGCACAGTTTGACTCAGTAGGAGTTAATGGGCGCGCACACAGCTTCACTGATCCTGCGCAGTTAAACACCACAGTGCTTATTTTACAATTAGAAGTAACCTGGAGAAAAGATGTAAACATACTTGTATGTTCAAATACACGCTAATTTGGATTATAACTTTATAGACCATGAGTCCCTGTCATTCTGAAAGTTTGTTTAGCTAGGATGCCTTTTTAAGCAGCAAGTGTTTGTATGCGTGCACATATTGAAGAGTTTCAAAAAGCATGGCGTTCTGTGCTGGCATGGAAATTACAACATTTCAGTTGATTTAATTAGTGCTGTACACTGAGATCACATTGAAAACCTCATCACGGATCACTGTTGGGTGTAAATGGAAACTCTTTGCATTCATACTCTTAGTGTTTAGTGGTACTGTTGGTGCCATAGTGTTTTTTTTTGTTGTTTTTTTTAAGATTTGAAAACATAAGTATTGAATGATGTGTTATTAATATCAACAGCAGAGTCTTTAAGGAGCCCCACACTCATTAAAACACTGTTTTGAATAACAAAATGCTATTAAAGTAAATAGAAGTTTCTTAAAATTAGCAATGAAGCTTTCGTCACATTTAAAGAATGTTAAATATACATAAAGTTAAAAAGGGAACTACAAAACTGATCAATTTAAAGCCAATGCATTAAAACTAATTATCGCCTCATGTTTCACATGCTTCTTGTTGTTCACTTTGTTTAAAGGTTTTAGTGACTGACAACCCTAGATGGTAAAAAAACATAATCTGTATTTCATTTTAGTCAGTGTAATAGATATACTCAGTTTATAGTTATCTTTTGAATGATGCAATTTTTGCTGGTATGGTGGGGAGAGCCAATATTTGCATTAAGCATGTATTGCCAATACTGTGTTATACAATCATTAATGTATACTATGGCAGAGGAACCTTGGGTTGGGTGCTGGCAGTGGTTGCAACAAACCGGATTAAACATTTTATACAAATTGATAATTATAAAATAAAGCATAGTTGATGATTTTAATGGCAACATTTTCCTGTCAAAACAACATAGCTATATTGTTTATATTTTCATGTATTAAAAAACATGCTTACTGTATTCAATGTTATAGAACCAAATTTAGCTCAATCACACTATTTTAGAGAGGATTGGCTGGTTTTATGTTTAGAATCTGCTCTGATGAAGTGCTAACAAAATGCTAGATGACTGTGCCTCATCTACCCATGGCTTGGCTAGGTTTATGAGGTCCATTCAGTTATGATACACTCAGTTGGTCACTAGGTAAATGAGTGATCTTTTGTCTCTTCCGACTGTTGCGTCATTCAAAGAGGTGGGTGTAGAGAGGTAGAGACAGGCAGTCGCTTACAAGGTTTGTGTGATGGGGGGAAAAAAATCTGTTTAATTCCCTATATGTTAACGTATATTATAACTAAAAGGTGTTGCTGTTGTACTCTAAAAGATGTTATCAATGATACTCTACTCTCTCTTGTGCAATTGTTATAATTAAAAAAAAACACTTATTTAAAATGCATAAGGAAACAATGTTTAGCCTGCGAGTAAAGCAGGGGAAACCTTTCAGACTATCATCTTCTTTACCTCTTTGTTTGGGAGCATAAAGGATTTCTAATTAAAAAGTGTCATCTTAATAAAACTCATTAGGAAGATCGAGGGCTTGAGGACTCTGCAGCTCATGACAGTAGCATCCATTTTCCTTGTAGCTCATAGGCTTCCCTGCAAGTTAATATTGCCTGTGACTCCAAATATTGCCTGTACTTAAAACTAACTCATCCACTGTCCAGTAAAATAACCTCCAGACATTGCTGACTGGCAACCAGACTACAATGTTAAACCTGTTTCCTTTTTAGAACTTCAGCTTCTACAGATGTGCAGAAAATAACCTCCATTAAGGTCCCACCTTGACCTAGTACACATGATGGGAGGCAGAAGAACCTTGGAAAGTAACATTCATGCTAAAAATTCCTCTCACTCCGTGCATAAATTGCTGCAGAACTGGATTAAACTCCTTCATGAAAGATTGATGAATCCTAGGTGCAAAAAGGAGATACATAGTATCGTAGTCTAATTTAAAGTGTTTCAAACAAAAGTAAAAGAAAATAAAACATAAAAGCGCTCCATTTATGGCAATGTTTCAATTGATAGACAGAGAAAAATAATCCCTGCTGCAAATAGATCCCTCTACTGACAGTTCTTCGTTAGGATTATTTTCAAACTGGGACCAGAGCTGTTCAGCTGTTTTGTGATAATTGTAAGCAGTAAACATAGATTGAACTTGTCCATGCTCTCTAACCTGGCCACATATCTGGCTTAAAATCGTCATGTTCCCTGCTGCTTTGTACTCTTGGAGGAGCTAAAATGCCGCTGCAGCTGGAGCGATTCAGGATTACTCCAGAATGAACAGGCTGCACCTTGGTGGAAAAAGAGTTCAGGACTGGACATGGTCTAGTACAGGGGTTGGCAACCTGTGGCTCCAGAGCCTCATGCAGAACTTCTGGATAAATTACAGTAGCGCAAAGACAGATTTAAAATAAGTGGACTGCATCTCCAAACTCCACTACAGCTTTTAGTTTTATTGCAAGCATGGAAAACCGTTCACAGATCAAACAGCTTGTGCTCTTAAGCAGGTATGTGAACTTTCTTCCAGTTTTTTCCCCCCAAATCCTTGAAATAAAAACAGCCCCAATGATCTGATTTATTTTTTGTGTTTCTATAATTTCATCAATGCAACAAAACCTAATACATTAATATTGTAATTGAATTTAAACTTAAAGCACCAACTACCGCACAGCAGATTAGTCATGATGTGACATTTGCTCCAAGATAAACATTTAATCATGAATGCTTTTTATATATTTAAGCCCACATAGTCCTTTTTTTATAGCTGGCTAATACACTAGAGCCCATGTTTGCATACGTCGCTTATATAAGGCTTTTACATTTTTGCAGCTACAGGTAGATTTATCTTTTGTTTGTTTTTTTGTTCCTATATAGCTCTTTCAATAGTTTGGGATACCGACCTCCTACTCTAGTGTAAAACCAGATGAGAAAAAGCAGACTTTTTCCATATAGAAAGGAGACAGTAGTAAAATAACCACTTCCACAATCTCAAATACCACACAATAAAAATTAAAAGTGTGTCGTAAGAGAGAATGGCAGGCCAGGAGTGCAGGGAAACTACCTGGGCACCTGAAAAGTGCATCGCCGGCAGAGTATCCAACAAACTCTCCTCTACAGTAGCAGGGTTAGAGACAAACCAGACACTTGCATCTCCTCAAACAGAACCAGAAAGCAAAAACAAGGTCAATAAGGCAGATGTAGCAATACTTTGCAGAGGGAAGCCAGAGTAAAGGACAAAGTTCAGATATCAGAACATAGTAGAAATCCATCATGCACAAAGAAATGAGGAATCAGTGGACAGAAACACTGTTGACCACAATTAACACTATAGAGCAAGGATGTTGCAGATTTACTTTTAATCTAAAACTTAATATCTAAAACTATTTAAATCAAGTTCAACATTAAATAGACGAGATTTGTGTCACGGCACGTTTTCTGATTCTATTGCTTTATTCTCAATCAAATAAATGGATAGAGCTATGTCCAGTGTTTTTTTATTGTTATTATTGTTTGTTGTTTGTGAAAGTAGTATTACAACCATCTGGTGTGAATGGTAACAATCACTTCTAACAGCATACAGGGCCGTCTCATTCCACTCAGATGGCTTTCAATCCGTGCTTCCAGTCTGAAGCCAGTCTGGTGTTTATGAAGTGCCCAAGGGCTGATGACAGCTTTGAGTTAGTAAGGCTGTGCCCAGAGATAATTCCAACATCCTGTCTGCCATAGATTTAGCCTTTTGCTTTTCTACTTCTCGCTGCTGAGTGTGACATAATTTAAGAGCAGTGATTTCCAGATATGACGGGACTTAATGTGTAAAAGCTGTCAGATTTCAGGGGATACAGGAAAGGTGGTAGGTGAGCAGCTAATTAAGGAAAATAGTTATGCTTGATGTATCTTAATTAGGCATGGTAAGATAAAACTGATCCATCTCATTATTAAAAGATAATTTTGTGAAAAGCTGGATAAGGAGTCAATATATCTGAAATCCATACATCTCCATCCATCTTCTCCCTCTTAGTCCTTGTCAAGGTCATTGTAGGGCCGGTGCCTACCTCCGGCAGTCTATGGGCGAGAGGCAGGGTACACCATGGACAGGTCACCAGTCTGTTGCAGAGGAACTCAGAAACACACAAAGACACACGACCATGCACACATACACGCTCACACCTAAGGATATTTTAGATAATTAACATAACAGTCATGGACTGTGGAAGGAAGCTGAAGTACCTGGAGAGAACATAGGTATGCATGGGGGGAACATGCAAACTCCATGCAGAAAGACTTCTGCATGGACTTCTGATATTACTTAGTATACAGTATAATCTATCAGAAATAGAAAACGTGCTCTTTCGCACGTTACAGGAATCACCCCTGTTTGGAAAGTGAATTTGAAAAAGTAATCAGTTGTAGTTACTCACCCCTGTTCCCAAAAAGTAACTGAGTTAGAAAATGAGTTGCTCTAAAACCCTGTTATATTTTTGCTAAATATGCAAGAAAAAAAAAGTTTTCATAAGTCATTCATGATTAGACGAATAAAAACAGTTTATACATAATGTGTGTAATTTATTGCAATATAAGTATCATGCTTGGAAGAATTTTTTAAACAGTTTAAACCATATATAGAGTGCATTAAACTCAAATGAAATCCAACTTTCTCAAGATGAGACAATTGACAACAAAAGTAAAAGACATTCTGTGCTTAATGCCTTCAAATAAAATCAATTAACAAAAACAGTGAACGTTTAAATCATATAAAAATGTGTTTGCAGTAACTCTAGCACATTAAACTAAAAACCTACTTCAAACAATCTGAAATAGTCTGGAAGACATACTGTAAGCTACTGTATTTCTTTATCTTCATTAAAAAGTGAACAGTTTAGCAAGATGGTGTACTTATAAAGATTTCACTTTTCTTTATACTCACCTACCTATCTACTCCTTTTAAAGCACTTATCAGTTCATCTATGCCTTGTGTACTTGACTAACCCATACAGCAGCATTTCTAACTTGTCTGTCAGCCTGGTTCTCTGTGGGGAAGACCAGCTTCCATTCACTGGATGGAGTGGATATATTGTATTTAATAGAAATGTTCTCTACAAGTGGGAATCTGTTAAGAGTACCCGTCCCTTGTGATCCTGATTTTAAATAGTCATTAATTTGACTTTCCATAGAGGCAGTGGTATCCCCCTCTAACTAGAAAATAATAGTTCATCCTCTATGGCTGAGCTGGGTGCTCTTCATCTTTGGCAGTTAGCCTGCACTCCGCCAGCAACCTGTCTTGGCACTGTGCTTTCCTTCTTCCTACTAATTTGATTTCAAAATTCATGATTTATACAGATTTCATATACAGTTAAAAGAATACATTTGCAAACACTGTATTATGACACATGTGTTCTTCATCATTCTCTAATATGAAATCAAAACAAACATTTTAAGGCAGCTTGAATAAAAGGAATTTGAATATGTCAATTCATTCTGAAAATGTACAAGCTCTTACCTTGACAACAGCCTCTGGAAGGTCATCGAGGATTTGGAGTCTTCAAGTCCAGTTTGGGTTAGAGGATGCCTAGAAACAATTGTCCTCCCACTAAAGGATGTTAATGTCTACTGTTATTGGCTTCATAGCGGTGCAGAATTGTCTGGGGAACAGTTAGTCAGTCCCGGTCTGCAATAGTTTTCAAGCCAAAACTACTCAGCGATTGGTCATTCACAGACACAAAGAACGGCATCATGAAGAGTTCCATCTGGGGAAAGGGGATTCCTGTTGAGGACTTTATCCATGATCTCTGCAGCTACTGTGAAACGGCTGGCCTTATTCCACAAAGTTGTTCATTTTGGGACGGCACTTCTGTTCAGAACTTTTATGCCTGGCCTTGAGAGTTGCTATTTGTCTACATCAAAAAACATAAAAGCATAAAACAAGGGTTGTAGTGTGTGATGCACATCTGTGGTGCGGTGGGATATATTAATTTCATGTAAACTGTCATAAAGGTCAACAAACATTACATCACCTTCCTATCCCCATTTTAATGTATTCTGCCTCTAAATACTTAGCCTCTTACACCCTAAGGGGGTATAAATAAATTTCTGCCTGACAAAAACACACAAAAGTAAATAACTTATAGCCTCAAAGCTATTAGATTTAAGAAGAAACTTTTGGTACGTCTGTAAAGGTAAGATGTCATAGAATGGTTTTCTGGTGTCAGCACCATTGTAGCTTTGACCCTGCCTGAAATATTAGGGACAAAATACAAAATATTTTGCATTTTTTGAACCTCGCCAAAATTTTCTTTGAAATAAACTGCAATTGCAAAACACTACCAAAATATTATTTATAGCACAATAAAGTAGTACAGACTTTCAAATCTAAATGTTGTGTAAAAATATACCAAATTTGGACTCAATCAGATGAATCATATTTATTTTAGAATGGTATTAGTGAGAAATTTCTTAGGCGGAGAGGCCATTTTGGCACATTTATCCATAAATGTCACCAAACTGTGCCAAATATGTTTTTTACATCAATACTGGGGGTTTGGTAAAATTACGAGGTCATGTAGCAGCTGGACCCGCCGGTGGGTCCGTAGGGTTCAAGGGGTTAGTAAACATGGCTTACACACCCATGCTTTCTTCTGTATTTTAGCAATAATGGGTGTGAATTAATCCTCTTCAACCATGCATAGTGCCATATACTTTTAACAAAATATTTTGCTCTCAAAGGGTTTTGCATCAGCTTTGTCATCAGTTTTGTCTTCAGTGTTCAGAAATATCTAGCTTTGCTTCTTTGAGGACCTTGCTAGAAGAAGGCAAACTGTCATTTGGGTTTGTGGACCAGTGTCTTTCACCAGCAGCTTTGTAGGTGCGTGTGTTGTTGTAAGACGCTTTATTAGAAATAAAGCTGTTGATATTGATGTCAAAAAGGTGTTTTTCTCCTGGACATAATGCAGATCTTACTGTACATGCAAGGACATAAATGAATCTGAAATCAATTGCTCTCCACACACCATCCCCACTGCTTCTCTTTTATTGTGTTTTGTATATGAGGAGCTAGATAAAATCCTGATAATAAAATGCCTTAATATTCAGCTGCTCAGTGATGCTTCGCTCTAATTTAAAGGGACTTTTTTGTCTCTAAATGTTAAAGCAACAGCAATCACTGCCTCTGTAATATGTACAGTGGAATCAAAATCTAAACTTCTTAGTAACGCCTAGAATATGAGCAGACAGTAAATATACTATTCTTAAGGCAATTTGTAATAATATGCATTATGTAGCGGTATCATGCAGTTGGTTCTGACATCACTAAGCTTTGTAGCTGTTTGTAAAGCCAAAAACCAACTTGCCAGTTAAAAAAGATTCTCTTTTTTTTATTTTAACGTTAAGATAATAAAATTTGGCCCTGCGATGGACTGGCAACCTACCCAGGGTGTAGCCCGCCACTCGTCCACTGACAGCTGGAGATAGGCACCAGCACCCCTCACAAACTAAGCGTGACGCAAAAAGGATGGATGGTTGGATAATAAAATTCTCAGAAAATATATTGATCAGATCAACTAAAACTACAGCTTAATTTATTTAGTTCACTATTATTTATCTGCATTGATACAAAAAGATTTTTTTTTTTTTTGGGGGGTTTTTTTTTTTTTTGCTACTTTTACAAAATACTAGCTTTGCCAGCTTTTCTTTTAAAACATTTTTGGACCCCAACTTTTTTGTTGTTGTTTTGCAAAAAGCAATTCAAAAATGAAAGCCATAAATGAGTCTGAATAATGCAGATAAACCAATATGCCTAATTCATTATGATTTATCCATACAGCTTTAAACTTTTTTGCTGTACTTCTTGTATTGTTCCACATAATCCAAATATTGATCAGTGTACAAAATGCTTTATATTCTATATTCACTGCCCCCTCTTTTTATTGTTACATTTAACACTTTGGTTTGCAGCCCTCAGCAATAAAAATTCCCTGAAGGAGAGCAATACTTTCCACCCAGCTTTCCTCCCACCGTTCATCTTACTTGTTCTTCCATTATTGGTTAATTAGCAGATTGCTTGTCCTCTTTTCACAGCAATTAACCATCTTCAAGCATTCAGAGCTACATCATTCAGTGCTTCGTCCCCTATATTACCTCCCCACAGCCCTTGAAACCAGCAGAAACGTGGGCCGGAACCAACATGGTGTAAATGATTTTGTATTTATGTGTTCTAATTATGCCTGTTTGTCGATGATAAATATGGCAAGGGCAACTGATTTAATATGCAAATTGTGAGTCAAGACAGAAGTACTGGAATGTGGGGGTTAATAGAAAGAAAATCAATTTTTTCCTATGCTAATTGAGGAGCTATATTGAAGGACCTTTCAGAAAGGGAGCAGCATGGATAAGGATCTGTGACAATTAGATGAAGGTCAGAATGATATAATGCATGCCAGTTTTTTTATTATAATTTTAGAATTATTATTTTTATTGATTAATAAAGGGAAATACTATTCTGTCTTCATAGTTTCTTACAAACTATTGAAAATAGCAATCTAAAAGGATTTTAAAGAAGCTTTATATATATATATATATATATATATAGATAGATTTTGATAGAAATACATTGATAAACAGACTTGGTTCATGGGTAAAATAGCACACATTTTAAGCTTTTAAATGGCAATCAAATTTAAGGGCATTTTCTCTATGTTAGAGTAAAAGATATCAACAGCAAATCTTTACAATAAGTACAAATGAGAACCATTACATAGAAAAAAAAATAAATAAAAAATCAGTCACTAAATCCCACCAGACACCTGATAAAAATTGTATCATTTATGGGATTTTTTTTACCGTCAAGCAGGGGAATTTGGGCCCTTGTCACTGAGCAGCGGCTCTCACCACATCTTTAGGATTTAACTGACCCATCACATACGAAACGGCAACCTCCAAAAATAATCTGTGCAGTCTCTTCACTACTAAAATATGCAGTTGTTTGCGCCGCCAGACCTGCAGCATACCGCCAGCAGGCAGCACTGGAAATCCCCGATGGGAGCTCTCTGCTGTGGCCAGTCTGTGGGGGATTTCTTGCTGCCATTCGTAGCGGCTTTGTCATGATTGGGTTCAGGTTTCTAACCCACATGCAGAACAACTCGGAGGCAGGTTAAAAGTTTGACTGTTTATTGAAATAAAGCACAATTGTTAGATGACTGGTGTTGGTCAATGATCCGGGACTGGTCACACAGGACTCTCTGCAGAGAGGGACAGTTTGGTTAGCCAGGGTTCAGATGATCTTGGTCAGAGTGGTTGAGCAGGTTAGTACCTGTGACGGGTTTCAGGCGTAGCAACAGAGGGAGGGAACCAGGAGGGTCCAGAGGCTAGGAGTTGGCAGAGGGCTGAGCAACGGCAGGGCACTACTTCAGACTGATTGTGTTCAGATCCAGAGATTCTCCCGATCCTCTTCTTGAGGGCGGGCAGGCATGTTCAGACAGCAGGTTCTTCAGAAGGGCTCCTAAGAGACAGCAGGCAGATCTCAGCAGTGAGCTCTTCCAGAGTTCCAGGATTCAGTCAGGTTTCTTCCTATGAAGCAGAGAAGACAAAAACCGATTAGGTTCAGATTCAGGTTTTCAGGAGGGTCAGAGAATCAGACAGGCTGGCTGGCTGGCTCAGGCTTTGGTAACCATAACTGGCTTAACACTCTGGCACTGGAGAACAGCTCTGCCGCTGCTTATATCCTGGTCTCCTGATGACTGATGGATCGCAGGTGTGGTCGTCAGCTTAGCTCCAACAGACCTAGGGCGCGCTCTGCTGGAGAAGGGTGGACAGACCTCCAGATCCCAACAGGGTTTAAGTGAATATAAAAAGTTTTTAAGGTTGGTGGTAAAAACTGAAAGGACCAGATGATACAATTTAATATTTTTCATTGACAGGTTTTAACAATTTTAGTTAATTTGAGTACTCATAAACTGTTTGGCCATAGTTTATTAAAAAAAAAAAAAAATTAGTGCAGCAATAATGATCAAAGCTCTCTCTCTGTTCTTTGTACATAAAATTCCTTTCTTCTGGATTTTTCTTAACCTTTGGATTTTAACTCTCTTGATACTTATATTTTTTTGATATGCAGAATGTCTGCAGAAGCAATGACAGACTTACACAACTTTTATTGTCACTTTGTATACACAGAATTGCATACAAACCGAAATTTCGTTTTGTACAGCTTGCAGAACATTTCCATTCCTTAAAATGTAGCAGTAATCAAACGCAAAATTAATGCAAAAAACCCCCCCGCATTGATATGGAAAATCAGAGCATTAAATATGTATGGTGCAAATACATTAATTTATAGACATTTAAAAAATGTCTATAAATTAATCTTTTTCTGGGGCTTCTGTCAGTCAATTTCCCCTGCCTATACAGCGTACCTGCCTCAAGAGAATTCCATGTGGAACAAGGACGTTTCAGCCCCACAATTACCAGTAGCACTAGTATTAGTAACAATAAATAATGCCATTGAGGGTTTTTTCTGTATTTATCTTACTTGCATTTATATTACAGAAACTCTGAAGGCTAAAACATGTTATGTTGTATTGTTTCTTGCTGGAAGTATTTTAAACTATACTGTAAGGCTTCTGAAATAATGAACTTCCCTTCTCCTTCTTCCTGCTTTGAAGTGATCTTTGACTTATACAGATTTTATTTGCCATTTTGTTTACACAAGTGTAAAACAAAAAGAAAGTTAGTTTGGAACAGCTCTCTGGGCAATTTCATCTTTTTTAATGTGTAGCCTTTGGTTCTCGCTTATACTTAATTTATTGACAGGATTAATATTATTTTCAAATTTTTAGTTTTACTCTTACTTGTTATTGTCTTTTTCAGCATTCTTGCTAGTATTTATTCTTCGGTCTAGTTAGTTATTCTTTCTCTTCAGGTTATGCTTTTCATGGCTTCAGTTATCTCCGGTTCCTTCTCTTATCCTATAGTTTTCCTCTTGCTTATTCTTTATTTTGTAGTCATTAGTTTTATTCCCCTTTACCATTATTTAAGTTCCTTTATAGTTACAGTAAAGCCCTGTTTTCCCTGGTTACTCTTTGTTGCCCCGCGGTGCCCTTTTCCTTTCCCCTTTCCCTTTCCCCCCTTTCTAGCTACTTCTATCTACACCTGCTCCCAATTAACTGAACACACCATTCTTGGTTCTGTCTCCCATATATAATCCTCCTATATGTAGTAGTATGGTTTTCCTGAGAGTCTCCCTGTTTTGGTTCTGGATTTCCCTTCCTGTTGTTTATTTGATTAATTTTTCTGTTGCTACCACATCGAATAAATCTGCAAGAACTCATCTCCGCCTCCTCATCTCTGCATTTGGGTTCTCAACCAACTTCTACCAAACCCTGACAAAAATGTCATCCATATGATCTGCTTGGTAAAATATTTCTTGTTTGTAGCTAGAGAAGCAGTGGCTTAAAGCACAAGTGACCAAGCCCCCAAAAGGCTCTGATTAATCAGATGGAAACCTCCCAGTTAAGATTGATGTGACACCAAAGTGGGCTGTCCTAATTCAAATCCTATAATGACCAAGCCATGAACACACACCACACCTTCTGGATAAGCTCCTGGCACCATCTAGAACCCTAGTATTGTACCAACATTTAAATAAGCAAGAGCCTGTCATGGTGTGACAGAAGAAAGATGTCCTCTCTACAGTATATAACACATACAATTTCCTGCAAAGCAACAAATTAAGCCAGAGCACAACTTACATAATCTGTCAACTTCGGATAGTGCATGATTATGTATTTTTTATTTGGAAGTAAACAGAGAACTCACTTTAATATCATCTAAGCATGTCGAGTAAAAAACAGGTAAATTATTAAAGGGAAAGTTTTCCTAAAAAGTTAATGCCATATACAAACACATGTATCTGAAGTTCTATGTTTGCTGAGACAGGAAAAAAAAGTGGGGATGAAACAGGACAGGTATAAGAAGAGCGAGACAGAACGGAGAGAAAGGTTCAAGGTTGGATCGAGTACACATCAGGGATTAGTTTACAGCTTCTTCATGTTTGCAGTTGTGATTGGCAGTTAAACGACCCGACCCACAGCCACAAATCCACACCACTGAAATCGACGAAATATTAAAGCTTTAAAATAGTTCTAAGTTTTTAAAATGATTTTTCACATGGAACATAACAGTTCAGTTACTCTATTAATATAATCAGTAAAATGGTCAATGGAGGACATTAATGTCTAAAATGAGAGCATTTAAACCTTTAACCATAACTTTATGTTGTATATTTACCATTCTGCTGTTTACTTATTGATCTACGCTTACCTTTCTGCTCCATTTTGAATTCAAAATGTTCCCTCTTTATTCGCAGGGCCACAACCTCTACAGATGTGGTGGTGTCGATCTGTGTTATTTTCGCCATGTCCTTCATCCCTGCCAGCTTTGTCCTTTTTCTCATCCAGGAGAGGGTGAGCAAAGCCAAGCATCTGCAATTTGTCAGCGGGGTAAACCCGGCTGTCTACTGGTTTACCAATTTCGTCTGGGATATGGTGAGTGTTGCTGCAGCTCTTAAAGAATTAAATCTCTCCTAATATTACACATTATGTTCCTGAAATGTGATCTTTAATCCATTTAGGTAAGTTTTAAAGCCCCATTATTTCTTGTTTTATAATCTAGCTCGCCGCTGTTCTAAAAATTTTATACCCACCGAGGGCTATGAGCAAAAAATTGTAATTGATAACGCAGCTCTGACAGCGCCGGCCACAGGGAGAAAGGCTTTCCCTGATACACTGTTATAGGCTGAGGCGTAATTATCGACAGCAGCTGCCCCTGCTGGTTATGCTCAACAGGCTTACTTGTACTTTCCCTGAGGCATCATGGAAGTAAACATTTCATCAGGCTCTTTTGGTAACAGAATACCATCAGGGCAGACATTATCACACCGAATAAATGCTGTCTAAGTGGAAGACAAATGCATCGAGGGAGCAAGACTAAGGATTTTATTGTCCGTGTATTCCAATACCAAACCAATAAGTCCAAAGATTTTAGGTTTTCAACTATACCATTTAAATCTCCATGTAACATGAAGAAGGTACAAGAAGGATAACTTATTGAGTGTATTGAGTTACTTCTGTTATAAAGCAAAAAGCATGAATTTTCAGTGTCTTTATTTGGGCTTAAAATATATATAACATTTGTGCAAAATGTTTACAATTTCCTAACGATCAGCAGAAAAATCAATTTGAGAAAGTGATAAATGTAATGTATGATTAAACGATGAAGTAAATTTATAATATCAGAAGCATCACAGAGTAGAATTATTAACTGATAAATCAGTGACCGTATTAAGAGTTTATCAGGCTCTCCAGAGTCTTCTGCAGAAGTCTCTGATTGCTGTAATTTAGTATTAATCTAAGTGAAAAAAAGAAAGAGGTAAAAGATATAACACATTAATTTCTCATCTATTATTACCAACCATTAAAAAACATGATATGGGTGCATTATTAGACTGATAGAAAATGACTGGATCGTTGCAAGTTGTTCAAAGCCTGTTGTCACTTTATTCTTCTCTGTTAAGAAATCTGGGTGTAACAGATATTTCACTTATTTGTTTGTTTTGTTTTCCTGTTTCTAGGGCTTAAACAATTAACTGGATCATTTGTGATTAATCGAATATTGAACCAATCGTCAATTCATTTACTAATCGATTCACAGTTAGCTGGAGTATAAGAGACTCTTAAACATGCCTTTAGCCGACAGATTGGCCCACTTAGAGCAGTAATTATAGAAAAGTGAAAAAAATACAAAAATATTTTGTATGTAAGATTTTTTTAAATGTCTGCTAAAATGCTCTACCCAGAACTCCTGAAGTTGAAAAGTTTTAGTTTAACTTGGTTGACATTGTAATGTAATGTGTAATGTGTAATGACATGTAATGACAATAGAGTTGAATTCTATTATATTCTGTTCCTTTATTCTGTAAAAAATCTTCTTTAATGAAACTTTTGCTATCCGATAATTGATCGACTGAAAAAATTATCAACAGATTATTCGATTTGCTAAATAATCGTTAGTTTCAGCCCTATTTGTTTTATTTAATTCATTTTTCTCACTACCTCCCCTTGAAAATAGCTATTAAATCTGTTAATGTTGGATGTTTTGATGTTTCTCTGCTGTGTCTAATGTAGCCTAATGTAAATAAAGAAGGGTTGGATTTAAATTGGCAAGGACATTTTGAGAGAGCAACAAAAATTTTACAGGGATTCTAGGGTCTAAATATTCAAGTCTACCTCTCTTATCTCCTAAATATGCATTAATCACTGTGTTTGACACCTTTTAACTATAGACTGGAAATGCTTTTATGAGGAAATAAGTACAATCTTCTTATGAGTTTCAAATTTTTAAATACACATATAAAAAGGCACAGTATCACGGTGATTGCGTTCAGTTAATATGTCACTGAGCGAACATTAGTTTCAAAGAGAGGCATTTTTTTCTTCACTGAATTAATTACAAAGTTAAAGCTGTATAGACACAAGTGTTAATTAAAAAGTTATCCACAGATTTTATTATCAGTAACAGGAGGAAAATTAAATAAGAAAGCATTGTAAAACTGGTGCCACCTTTTACAATAAACACATCTCAGCCTCAGCTTGAAATAGCTTATTTTTTTTATTTTATGATTTTTTTTGACAGTGTAACTACATCGTCCCCTGCATCATCGTGATCTTGATATTCCTCTGCTTCCAACAAAAAGCCTACGTCTCACCTCCAAACCTTCCTGCCTTGATACTGCTCCTTGTTTTTTATGGGTAAGTAAAATAAAGCCAAAAAATAATTATATACAGTATATATATATATATATTTCTCTATAGATAAAGCAGGTACTGTTCTGTATAAGGTCTATGTTAAACATTTCAAGTAAGGCTGAAGAAGTTCATCAATCTTTCGTCCTTAATGGTCGTTATCCGATACGACAGACAGGATAAAACATGACTGAAATAAAACAGATGTAGAGATTTGTCGGTATATAAAGACAACAAACTCAGTTTTAAGCACGGTGATCTGCAAGTTTTATATATACACTATATTGCCAAAAGTATTTGCTCACCTGCCTTGACTCACATATGAGCTTAAGTGACATCCCGTTCCTAATCCATAGGGTTCAATATGACGTCGGTCCACCCTTTGCAGCTAGAACAGCTTCAACTCTTCTGGGAAGGCTGTCCACAAGGTTTAGGAGTGTGTTTATGGGAATTTTTGACCATTCTTCCAGAAGCGCATTTGTGAGGTCGCACACTGATGTTGGACGAGAAGGCCTGGCTCTCAGTCTCCGCTCTAATTCATCCCAAAGGTGTTCTATCGGGTTGAGGTCAGGACTCTGTGCAGGCCAGTCAAGTTCATCCACACCAGACTCTGTCATCCATGTCTTTATGGACCTTGCTTTGTGCACTGGTGCACAGTCATGTTGGAAGAGGAAGGGGCCAGCTCCAAACTGTTCCCACAAAGTTGGGAGCATGGAATTGTCCAAAATGTCTTGGTATGCTGAAGCATTCAGAGTTCCTTTCACTGGAACTAAGGGGCCAAGCCCAGCTCCTGAAAAACAACCTCACACCATAATCCCCCCTCCACCAAACTTTACACTTGGCACAATGCAGTCAGACAAGTACCGTTCTCCTGGCAACCGCCAAACCCAGACCCGTCCATCAGATTGCCAGATGGAGAAGCGCGATTCGTCACTCCAGAGAACGCGTCTCCACTGCTCTAGAGTCCAGTGGCGGCGTGCTTTACACCACCGCATCCGACGCTTTGCATTGCACTTGGTGATGTATGGCTTGGATGCAGCTGCTCGACCATGGAAACCCATTCCATGAAGCTCTCTGCGCACTGTTCTTGAGCTAATCTGAAGGCCACATGAAGTTTGGAGGTCTGCAGTGATTGACTCTGCAGAAAGTTGGCGACCTCTTCGCACTATGCGCGTCAGCATCCGCTGACCCCGCTCCGTCAGTTTACGTGGCCTACCACTTCGTGGCTGAGTTGCTGTCGTTCCCAAACACTTCCATTTTCTTATAATACAGCTGACAGTTGACTGTGGAATATTTAGGAGCGAGGAAATTTCACGACTGGATTTGTTGCACAGGTGGCATCCTATCACAGTTCCACGCTGGAATTCACTGAGCTCCTGAGAGCGACCCATTCTTTCACAAATGTTTGTAAAAACAGTCTGCATGCCTAGGTGCTTGAATTTATACACCTGTGGCCATGGAAGTGATTGGAACACCTGATTCCAATAATTTGGATGGGTGAGCAAATACTTTTGGCAATATAGTGTATATATATATATATATATATGTATATATATATATATATATATATATATATATATATATATATATATATATATATATATATATATATGGGTGGGTAGGTGGATGGATGGATGGATAGATAGAGATACAGACATAGATAGATAGCTTTAATTTGATTTGTAGACTGAGAATGCCATAAAAGAAGTTTGATTTGTGTCTGGTGAACCGTGTCTATGTTTATTTGACATATGTACTGGATCAATATTCTATTAAAGGGCCCAGCGGTTGGGCAAGGAGGTGGTGCAGGAGCAGAGTGCACAACCCATGTTCTAATGCATCAGGCCTTAACGCAGCTGTCTGGGCCTTTGGACATTTCCCCTTTGACTTCCCCCTGTCTCTCAACACCATTTCCTTTCAGCATACTGTCAAATGAAGCCTACTAGAGGTATAACATTTGAAAAGCACCCAGCAATGACTTATTTTCAAATGTGCACCAACTGTCAACAGGTTTCTATATAGGATGTCTACGAGCTAATTATGCTATACGCTCACACAGGGTCCCCTTTTCAGAATAGGCGAAAAGGTTTCTCACAATATCATGAGTAACATGGCTCTTTGACAAAACGCTGTTTTAAGATATTTTGGCCAATGCCTTAGGTTTTGTAAAAGTACTGAGGATTTTAGCTCAAAGCACTCAGACATCAGATGTGTGGTTAACTTGCTGGACAAACCATCTCCAAAAAACACACACTGCACAGGTCACAGTGAACCCAACAAGGCGGAACGGGTTCCTTCACTTCAGCCAAGCATAGTCTTAAAAAAGGTTTAAAAATAGAATTAAGCTGCTAGGCCCTGTTCTTCGGAAGGTTTGCTTATGTTGAAACAGTTGCATATGGGTTTGTATGCACAGAGCAGATCTTCAAGAAAGGGGCAAAGATATGGAAATGTGAATATTTACCAGGGACAAAGCGATTTTCCATATCTGTAACTCAACCGCGTCTGCAGTTCATGTGTCCTTTATGACCTCTTAAAGTCAGGTATAAACTTACACTGATATTTAGAAATATCTGTTGTCATATTTGCCATAAAGCAGTCCTTGGTACAATGCCAGAAGATGGAGAGTGATTCTGTGCACATGTGCAGACAACAATAGTAAAATAATCTTGATAAAAAAAAAAAAAAAAAAACATCTACTGTATGGTGGCCACCAATTAATACAGTGGGATGGCAGACAATCTTTATACAGTTAAAACAAACAAACAGTCGCTGAGCTTACATACTGTGGCATGTGTAACATATATTACTTATATGATTGAATAAATTACCAAATTAAATCAGAGAGAATCCTTAAGCTCAACTCTAAGGTGTTTTCTTTTATTCAAGCAATTCAACCAGTTCCTAGTTGGGATGGAGTTAACAGGAAGTGCTGTTTTCTTTGGTGCGTTATATGGGTCCTGGAGATGGATTCTGGAATGGGATCCTGGAACAAAATCCTGAAATGTTAAACCTGGTCTGTATAAAACAGGCGGTTTTGTCAATCAAAATATCACTACAGTGAAATGAGTTTATATTATAACCATTAAACTCATGCAAGTTCTCAATCATTTCATTTTAGCATGCAATGATAGTGTTTTACAATTCAAAATAATTTCAGATTAAAAGCTTAATCCAGGTGAGTAAACATACTCAAATCAGTTTACCATCAAACCTTGTTATCTGATGAAGGTTTTTAATCCACAACAATTTATCTAAAATGTGAGAGGCATATGAGTGGAAGACTGTATTGTAGACACTTGCAAGAGTCAGAAGCCTACCAGCATCAGCGTCAGACAGCGTCTCTTACCTGGGCTGCTACTCATCAGCCATATAAGCTACAGCTGTCAATTTAGAATGCTGACATGCAGCTGGTCATTTGACCATACATGGCTTTTTTTGTGGTAAAATACTTAAGAATAGGATTTTATTTTTAAATAATAAATAAATAAATAATAAAAATCAAAACAAATTATCCTGATTACACAGGTTTATAAAAAAAAGAATCAGAACAAAGACATGGGGGGGAGCCTGCATCTCTTTGGAATGAGAATTTTCTCTCTGTCTATTTAATAAAACAATCGTAATCAAAACATAAAGCATGGTTGTGTTTTCGTTTTTTTTATTTCCTTTGTTCATAGTACAAGGTGCACTATAATGTTATTCATTGTTATTAATTTTAATAGTTATCATTATTGCCATCATTTCTATGGCTTTAGACCTCATCTGTGTTTTATGGCCGCTTTTAAACTGCCGGTAGAACATGCAATCTGCTCATTTTATGGGATGAACCAAATCCTTTTGCATGTCTTAACACTTGCGCAGCAATCTTTGTAGATCACCTGTAAAATGCCCACTTATTAAACGTAAAAAGAAAAAAATGGATGTGAAATTTAGAGCCTTCTATTATTATGAATCTTCAATATCAGGCTCTAAATGCATTGCAAACTAAGATAGCTTTTCCCCATCATTTTACTTGTTTTGGTTCCACATCGACCAGCTTGATTTTTAAGAGCTGCCATGTCAGCAGGAAATCACCAGCTTGATTTGTAAGTGATGAAAGACAAGGGTCATACCAAGGAGATGTTTATATCACCTGGTTTGGTATGTAACTGCTTCATTAATGCTCATTAAGCTTCACTTTAAGGCACCGGTAGGGTATTGTAAACATTATCATCTTTTAATCGGGATCTAGAAACTGCAGCCCGGATGTAGATAGTGGGTCATGCTCTCTTTTCCTCTTATTTTTTTCATTTGAAGATTTTTTTCCCCCCTTGGCTACCTTTTTCATAGTGCTTGTTGTCTTGCTTATTTAGGATTTTAAATGCCCTCTTTGCAGTTTTCTGTTTATTATCATTGTCCAGACTTTAAAAATTGGCCAGTTTAGATGAACCAGTTAATTTTACTTTGTTATAAATATCTACAAACAATTGTTTTATTTTAATGGCATGCCTGTTGTCTTTCCCATTTTAAGGAGTCCTTTTTTTTCTCATCATATGAAAATAAATAATTGATTTTTGGTTTCTCGACTACAAAAGTCAAGCCATGAAGAAGTCATAATTTCTACATTTTGAGTTGGATTCTAGGTTCCTCTTTTAAATGTTGAACCGTTCAGGAGACACTTGAGCCCACGTCCTACTGATCAGTGCTGTGAGAGCTGCTTTGTGAATGTGAAGCTAGAGTAAAAAGCTCTTTTATGCCTCACTATGACATGAAAGGAACTATAGAAATTAGCCAGTTAACCATTCAGGAAGGCTAAGAGAGGAACAAGCTATTTTAGTAGAAAAATAAAAATAGAATAATGTTCTGAAATTAAGGTTGGATTAAGAAAAATGTAAATAACGTGAGATCATGCTGCTGCAATATTGTAAAGCTATTTTGCTGCTTTTCGACGAGTTTGTTGTTTTGACGGTATGATCAGAGCTCCACAGCCAGTGATAATCAATAAGTCATTTAGATGTTACATAAATACCACCCAGCATGTTCCTCCATGTTTTATAGTCATAGCACACATGCATGCATACAAAAACACACAGAAAGGCAAAAAGAAAAAAGAAAAAAGAATTTAGTGCTGACCTTTAAAAAGTCTGTAAGTAAATTATTTGAACAAATATCAAATGTTACTCCTCAATGAAGCTCTAAAGTTCATGCCCAGGCCATTAACGGAAACATTTTAGTTCAGTTTTTTTTCTCTGTGACTAATTATTTCCTATTATAATAATTGCAGTGCATATATTTTAGTGCACATCATAGTAAACCAATTGAACAGATGCATAAATGTTTTGGGAGGAAAAACTCTGCAGAAAGCATCTGTGAAGCAAATGTATTCTGGTAAAAAGTAGTTCATGTAAATATATCATCTTGGAGATATTTAGCATTAGTTGCAAGAAGAGTAATTGATTTTGCAAAGTGTCTGGCAGCTCTACTGGATAATCCACTCGACTTCAAAACAGCTACACTTTGTCTCCTTTTATAACTCAACTTGATCTGCTGGCTGCCAAGTGTGGGCGGCATCTATTTTACCGCGTCTTTGTGGGTCACTTACTTAAAATGCTAATGATGCTGTGGAGGCTGCTGGTGTCATGGACCGGCATAGCTGACCTAGTAATCTACATTCATGAATTGAAAATTGCATGGATTCAATAACTGCTAATTTTAAATTTGCCACAACCATTAACCCTGGTGGTTATTTCTATGAGCGTGGGCCAATGTGGGGATAACCTTTCAGAAATGTAAACTTGGACACTTTTTTTAAAGTTTACACACCATTTGTTTTCGGGCATCTTTCTAACTATCTGTTTTGCTGTGTTTAGGTGGGCCATCACACCCATGATGTACCCTGCTTCCTTCATCTTCAGTGTGCCCAGTACAGCGTATGTGTACGGTGGCCGACAGGTGCAAATGCGCAGCAAAAGAGAAAACATGCAAAAAAAAAAAAAGACACGCTCACAAATTAAATGCGGCAAACAAAAAGCAAATAAAATGCAGCAAACAAAAAAGAAGACACCCCCGAATGAAATGCAGCAAACAAAAAGAGAGACGCAAACAAAAAAGAAGACACCCCCGAATGAAATGCAGCAAACAAAAAAGAAAACACCCCCGAATGAAATGCAGCAAACAAAAAGTGTTGAAAACGGAAGTGCTCCAGACCACTAGGGGGAGTCAAAGAAAATAGTATTCATTTCTATGGGACCAGATGCAAGATTCAGAGAAAGATATTTGAAAGAAAGTAAAGGTACGTATTACTATATTTCTTTTTAGATACGCCGTCTTTTATAATATTACAGAATAACAGAATAATTTATGGGTAGCGTGATAGACTTTGTGTCAGTCATACCGTTGATAGATAGATAGATAGATAGATAGATAGATAGATAGATAGATAGATAGATAGATAGATAGATAGATAGATAGATAGATAGATAGATAGATAGTGAATTCGATTTACGCTTTTAACTTTCGTATTTTTATCTTTTTTTGATTGCTCTTATTTTTTCACAGTGACTCTGTGAAGTATTATCCTCTATAATGAGGTATTTTTCGGGGAGGTTCTGTGCTTTTTTGTGCTGTTTTTATCATGCTGCTCCCACCGGGACACGCTGCCTTTGTTTACTCCAGAGAACAGCTGATCGCTCTAATGCCGGCCAGCGTTTTAGCCAGACAGCTGAAATACCACCCGAACTCTGGAGGAAAACACGCCGTGGTTGCAGAGGAGGAAAACAACATTATCACTTTACTTGGATTTATCACTTTAATTGGACTTTTCACTTTATTTGGATTTAGTTTTTACATATGCATAGATATACGTACAGATATATATGCAGAAGAGCTATATGTGTATATATATTTTATCTCTTTTTATTCTTATTTTTTTAAATCTTTATTATATTGTATAGTTGGATGTGTGTATATATCATGTAAAACTGTAACTGGAGCGTGTAACAAAAGTAATTTCCCTCTGGGATTATTAAAGTATTTCTGATTCTGATTTACCTTTTTTAGGTGGCCATGTTTTGCTGTTTCTGTGGACAAAATCTAGGAACAATTCAAGTTTTCTGTTTTTCATGTGGGAAGAATGTGCAGATCTTGGCACAAGCTCAAGACACTGGTAAGCAGTGATGGCATAGTTACTTGTAAAAATTAACTTTAATCGATTACTTATTACTACTTGAAAAAGTAGATTAGTGATTACTTTTTTTGGAAATTCACTAAGTTACATTATTTATTTTTCTCCACCACTTGTGAAAAGCTTGAGCGTTGCCAGCCATATGTATGGCTCCTCAACAGCCAACCAACGCATCGAAAGCTGGGGGTCATATTTCAGAAAACAAAGGTGAGTTTGTCAACAGTTTATTGTAATTTTTGTATAAATACCAAGTAGTAGACCTTGAAAAGGTGAATAAATTTAGTAGTCTTCTTGGATAAGCAAACATTTCAAATTTTTAATGCAACATTTTACTCGATTACCTCTACTTTGTCAGAAGAAATGAAGTACTTGCATATCTCTTAATGACCATTATGTTTTTGTGCTATATACAACTTAATTTTATAGTTTAACATTTGATATGGATGAATCAGAAGCTCAACATTTAAAGTATAACAGTTGATGTCTGCTTACTTTATATTTAACTTTGTAGGTCAACATATATTTAACTATTTTCATGACATAGAAACTAGTCCTATTACTTTCTGCTGATATAATTATCTTATAATTTTGGTTTATTGTTGATCTCAGTTCTGGATGGATCTCATGAACGATTTGAAGGAAAGACATCTCTTCAATGGAAGTCATGAGCACACATGCCTTGTGCGGTTTGTCTTCATGGATATGCTACAGAGAGATCTTGATGAATGCAAGAACAGGTGGCATAAACATACCATAAGACCTGTTAAACAATCTTGCTGTCCATCTGGTAAACCAGATGTGATGTATCATCTACCTCACAGGTAATTTTTGTTGTTTTTGTCTTCAACATCTGGTTAATTTAAAACCTCTTTGGGAACTCTAAAAAATAATTTGCCAAAACAAAAATAATGAACAATGTGTTAACAGTATGTCACTTTTTATTCTAACAATTTCAGATGACAATTTCTAAAATGTAAATTTAAATACAATTAATCATTTAGACAGGTTATAACAATAGTCAGAGCAGTAACAGTTTAGTGAAGAAATGTAAATATAACTAAATGTTTCCTGTATTTCTTCTATTCCTAGGTTTGGTGGAACAGACTGTGGTTTCCTAGTTTCCCAGGAGCCATTCGGACAGTTTGTGACAGAGACTAACAACATTCAATGTGGAGATGAACACCTTCAGGCACATTTTGAGAACCTCCAGAGACAGTGTGGCCTAGCACATCCACAGAGTTGGGAATCATGTGTCGAAAACTATATTAAACTGAAAAACATGGTGGACTTATAAACAAACAAGAATCCAAATTTGAAGGTCGCACACAAACAGTAAACAGTGTCATAACTGAACAGGTTTGACAAGTTAAATAGATAGCATTTTGTTTTGTTTTGCATTTGACCTTAATAAAGCCCAAACCCAGGGGAGTTTTGAATCCCAAAGTCCATGTCTTCTTTAAACTGATGATACGTCTTGGACATTGGTATTTTGATAGTGTTGGAGCAGGTGCTACTGACAGGAAAACGAGAAGTGGCCTGAAAGATCAGTTTTGGTGGTGGCAGAATTGAAGATGGAGGTAGTGTGTTCAAGCCGGTGGCAAACATCAGGACGTCCTGGAGAAAGAAACCCGTTTTTTGTTCTAGAAAAGAAGCAATGAGTTTATGTATCAGATATTACAATAACACCAGAATATAGCAATAAATCTTAAAGTCCTCCTTCTGCGTCAAGGAGAAGGTCTCTCCAGAATCCTAGCACTCTTGTTTCCTCATGTCGTCTGCTGCTACCCTTTTCACTGAGCTGAACCTCAAATATTTCCTCCAATATTTTGGATGTCAGCTGTTCCACTCTTGCACGCATAAATGGCCTGAAGATGGAAGCATGCTGCTCCAAAGCATTCTGGAAGTTCAGTGTTGAAAGGCCATCCTTGAATCTATAAAAAGTTTGAAACAGAAATCACCTTAATTATTATCAAAAGAGCTGATATTTTTCAGTAACACAAAGAACATTAATATGTCTAATCTATTTTTATTATTTTTATTTAGCATAGGTAATATTGCTGATGCACTGTGTGTGTGTGTGTGGGTGCTGTTGTAACCATTAATCTCCCGTTCAGTTCAACCTTATAAGCGGAGATACATACTTGATATTACTATAATTAAATAACTTGTAATTAATTATTTGCAACGTTCAAGCTTTTCACAAGTGGTGGAGAAAAAAAATAAATAATGTAACTTAGTGAATTTCCAAAAAAAGTAATCACTAATCTACTTTTTCAAGTAGTAATAAGTAATCGATTAAAGTTAATTTTTACAAGTAACTATGCCATCACTGCTTACCAGTGTCTTGAGCTTGTGCCAAGATCTGCACATTCTTCCCACATGAAAAACAGAAAACTTGAATTGTTCCTAGATTTTGTCCACAGAAACAGCAAAACATGGCCACCTAAAAAAGGTAAATCAGAATCAGAAATACTTTAATAATCCCAGAGGGAAATTACTTTTGTTACACGCTCCAGTTACAGTTTTACATGATATATACACACATCCAACTATACAATATAATAAAGATAAAAAATAAGAATAAACAGAGATAAAATATATATACACATATAGCTCTTCTGTATATATATCTGTACGTATATCTATGCATATGTAAAAACTAAATCCAAATAAAGTGAAAAGTCCAATTAAAGTGATAAATCCAAGTAAAGTGATAATGTTGTTTTCCTCCTCTGCAACCACGGCGTGTTTTCCTCCAGAGTTCGGGTGGTATTTCAGCTGTCTGGCTAAAACGCTGGCCGGCATTAGAGCGATCAGCTGTTCTCTGGAGTAAACAAAGGCAGCGTGTCCCGGTGGGAGCAGCATGATAAAAACAGCACAAAAAAGCACAGAACCTCCCCGAAAAATACCTCATTATAGAGGATAATACTTCACAGAGTCACTGTGAAAAAATAAGAGCAATCAAAAAAAGATAAAAATACGAAAGTTAAAAGCGTAAATCGAATTCTCTATCTATCTATCTATCTATCTATCTATCTATCTATCTATCTATCTATCTATCTATCTATCTATCTATCTATCTATCTATCTATCAACGGTATGACTGACACAAAGTCTATCACGCTACCCATAAATTATTCTGTTATTCTGTAATATTATAAAAGACGGCGTATCTAAAAAGAAATATAGTAATACGTACCTTTACTTTCTTTCAAATATCTTTCTCTGAATCTTGCATCTGGTCCCATAGAAATGAATACTATTTTCTTTGACTCCCCCTAGTGGTCTGGAGCACTTCCGTTTTCAACACTTTTTGTTTGCTGCATTTCATTCGGGGGTGTTTTCTTTTTTGTTTGCTGCATTTCATTCGGGGGTGTCTTCTTTTTTGTTTGCGTCTCTCTTTTTGTTTGCTGCATTTCATTCGGGGGTGTCTTCTTTTTTGTTTGCTGCATTTTATTTGCTTTTTGTTTGCCGCATTTAATTTGTGAGCGTGTCTTTTTTTTGTTTGCATGTTTTCTCTTTTGCTTCGCATTTGCACCTGTCGGCCACCGTATATGTGGCATTGACTTGCATCAACCTCTTTATTGGGATCAATGGCAGCATTGCCACCTTCATCATGGAGCTCTTTGATGATGATGTAAGTGACAAACACAATGAAAAATGCAAATCTCCTGCAAGGTCAACATGCCCATTTATGCTGTATAAAATTATATATGTAGGTCCTGCTGTAATGTAGTGATTTCTTCTTATGCATTTTCTTCACCCAAACTCTTATATATCCATTAATATCTGTTCCTCAGTTGCTTTCTAAGATTTTCTAAGACAGTTCTTAATTGCAGTTCTGTTTAGCCATGCTTCAGTTACTTAGTGTGTCACTAACCTACTTATATACATATCAGCCCCTCATAAAAAGCATAAGACCTGGAAAGAAGCTGGTAAGAGATTCAATATCCACAGTGAAACAAGCCCTTTACCAACATCAGCTGCAAGGCCGCTCAGAGAGAAAGAAACCAACGATCTGAAAATATTAAAAGCCAAATTCGGAGGAAATTGATCTGGGTAATTTCCCAATAATGAGGAATGAAATTGATTTCAGTATATTGAAGCAACATCTCAAGATCCTGAGCATGCCACCAAACTGGTGATAAAGTAGATTTTGGGAGGCAAACTCTACATTTTGATATAACAAGGTGTGATAAGGACACACTGCTCAGGTACAACAGGAGGAATTGTCTAGAATTGTCAGAGGTCTATGGAAAGATACCTCAAAATATTTCACCAAAGTCAAACTTTTTAGGTAGGAAATGGCTGTGGACAATGAAAAATATGTTTTTCTCTTATTATTTTAGCTTTTAACAAACTTTTATAGTCCGAACTGATGTAAAACACAAGAGGTTAGGCTTATTTAGTGTTAGACAAGGAGCAAAAAGTTGTATTTTTTTTTAATTATGCAAATAAATATTGGTCTTACTTGTATATACAACAACAGAGGTCTCTCTTCTCCTTCCCATCAGTAAGTCCAGACTGTAAAAATCCCACGGCTGCTTAAAAATCTTATTTGCACAGCAGCCATAACAGAAGCCGGCTAATTGACTTGAATCCTCGATAAACGTTCTGTGCCTTCCAAGCAGAGCTTTCCTGGTGTATGCATAGGTGGGCGGGTGGAACGTGTGATTCCACCTGGTATTTGCTTTAAAGCAGCCCCTTTAATCCTTTCAAGTATTTTTCAAAGAACCAATTTTTCCCTATTCTTTTTAAACTTTAATCGTTTGCAGAGAATTGGGGTCCTCTGAGAAGTTCCCTCATCCATCTTTGAGTGAGTTGTTCATTTCGGCAGCAGCCTCGGTCTCAAAGGATTTAGAAAGACAAAGAAACCAAAAGAGAGCCAAATAAGAAATGCAGAGCTTTGGTTTGGATATGAAGCAGCACAGAATGAGAAAACTAACTGTCAATCATTTTTATTTTTGATTGTACTCAAATGAAATTTCATAAAAGAAATAGGCAGTTTCTGACTCAGAAATGTGCATCAGTGGATGTTATATACTTCATTGTATTTCTTTTATATTCATCCTTGGCACCAGACATGTAAAGATATATTTATAGACTTATTTGTTATATTATTAACATCTATCACACATGCTTTCTAAGTGCTGATCACTCATTCCTCGTCAGCACACACAAAAACTTAACTCTGACAAGCTGCTCATACATCTGATGCTTCATAAGAGTCGCACTATTTTCCACAGTGCGACTCTGATCCTGTATGTTGTCTCTCCACGTAGCTTTTCCCCTCACTGATGCAGATCCATCCGACTCGATGTGTCCTCTGGCTCTGCTCGGGATATTTCTCGTTTCCTAACAGCACTGCATCCTCTGCATTGTGATTTCATTATCACCAGCATTCATCATCCATTTTTATTTATTTATTCCTTTACTTGGTTCTCTTTTTGCCATCTGCATTCTCATTATTTATTAATACTGTGTCAGTGGGGCATGTAACTCATAAAAGGTGCCAACTTAATGGGCAGCATGTTGCCCGCAGGCAGAATGAAGGGACGAATTTACAGCTTGCCTCTCTTGTTCAAAGCGCTGGGGACGCTGATAGCGTTTCTGTGAGAGTCAGTAGTGACAAAGATCTGTAAAAATCCTCCTAATTATTCTTTTTTTTCACTGCTATCATGAGAACAGATGAGTCCACACCAATTAGAGAAAGTTAAAGCTGATTTCTCTGTTTGACAGACTGAAAAAATTCTATGAAGTAGAATAACTTGGGAATTGAAGCATATTTTACTACATTGTAAAATCTCTAAGTTTTATTAGTGAGATACTATGACTGACCAACCCAAAGAATGAACATGGTTGTGGTTGCTCCCTCTACTTTGGTACTCCAAAATAAAATCCATTGCAACCATTAGCTTAATGTATTCAGTTATGTGTAACAGTTTTAATCCAGCTATTTGGACAGGCAGTGAGATGCGTAACAGGCCCAATGGCACAATGGCAGCCCACTGCTCTCCAAGGGGATGGGTTAAATGCAGAGATAAATTTCTTCAGTGTGAGATCAGTTTAGTTAAATAAAAAGTAAACCCAAAATTATGAAAATCTTGAAGTAGTAGGGAAACGGTTGTTCCAACCGTTGTATTTCCGTATTCTCCCGAGTGGTGCCCAACTTTGTGCGACTGAATAAAGTGAATGTAATTGGTCGTTTATTAAGATGGCCGGATTGTTTTGGCGGAAAGTTCGCAACCAAATTTGGTTGTGACCGGTTTGACGGAAGCATCTTGATAACCAATTAGCAACTTAGTGCTAGTAGGTACCCAATGCGAAATTACATTGGGACCAAGGAGCACTAAGCAGCGACACTGTCAAGGAACGCTATGTACAGAGGAAACATATAAGAAGAGGACAGTTTTGTGTCGGAGGTCGTGAATGAGTCTACTCCGTCATATATTTTTTATTTAGAGCAGGAAAGCGGAGACGAAGATGCTGTAGAAGAGGATGCCAGGGTGGCAGAAGCTTAGTTTTTTGTAGAAGGCTTACAGCCGTATATGTTTGAGCCCTTGCCTCACAACGCTGCCAGTTCTGTTAGCTCTACGCCTGCCGAAGAAAGAGACGTCCATTCCCATGAACACTGGGACGGAACTCAACGGTAATTCAGATGTACAGGCTGACGTTTAACTAACTGGCCTGCATAAGATAACGAAAAAACAACAACACAGATATTAAAACAGGTTTTATTTTGTTAAAAAGAATTTTTCTAAATTTTGCCACAATATAGTCTGATAAAGAGTACATTTATATACATGTTTAAGCCATAATTATTTGACATTTAAATATGACTTCCCTACGACTTTAAAGAGCATTGTTCAATCCATCACCTGAAATTTAATTAAGCATAGCACAGCGGCACACCTGGAAAGACCATGTCGTCAACCTTGAGTGACGGGCAGTGAAAGGAGCACATTAACACGAGAAACCTCTAATAGGAAGCTGTGATTCAAAGCCTTTTGTCTTTTTTTTTTTTTTTATTTTAGTGGACCTAATGTGCTCCATAAAGTTGGACTTCAAAGAACAGTGACAAATAAAGCTATTTTTGAAAGAAATATGTCAACCAGCCATGTGAGAGAATAAGAAAAACATGGAAGAAGATGCTTTTGTCAAATGAGACTAAAATTGAACTTTAAATGGATGATGGCAGCATCATGCTGGGGGATTTCTTTTTTGTAGGCAATTAACCGAGGACTTTACAGAGTTAGTTATGATATTGATAGAGTTAAGTATAGGTCTGAAGCAAAAGACAAAATAAAAAGACTTCAGAATAAGGTTAGAGGTTAACCTTCCAGCTGTACAGTAACCCTTAACATACAGTCTGAACTACAGAAGAATGGTTTAGAACGGTGAGTTAGGAACTCACTAAACACTGTAGTCCTACCGAAATAGTAAGTGTACTGCTTTTTCTTATGTCTTTGTATCAAAAAGTTTTAGAACAGCACCTAAACTCTATTTATGTTTCACTATGAAAGAACAAAAAAAAAATCATTGTTTTAAATCCTTCAAACTTTTAAAATGCATTTCTCACCAACTTAGTCCTTCAAATCTGCCATGGCTTCCACTAATCTGGGATGACTGTAAGCTGCATTGATCAAGTGTGTTTGCTTGTCCCCTGTCTCTTTGTGTCTCATTAATTCACTAGCAAGTGAGAACACTGTTCAGCCTATGTTAGTAAATGTGTTATGTTGTTTAAATTGAGTGCATTCAGAGGAATATATTGGAATATAACTGCTAACCTTTTTTTTTTGTCAGAATAATGTTCAACTTCCAAGGTAAATGCAATACAGCAAAACCAGACACCAGTACTTTTTTTCTGGTTCATTGTCATCTTTCTTAGTTTTTAATAGTTTTGTTTAAAGCAAATACTAAAATAAGAATTCCAGATTTGAATTCGCTTCATGTGTGATTAAATATTTAGCGCCAACATTTGTTGTGAGTACCACTGAATGCAATACAGTGGTACATTATGAGAACCATGGGTTTAGGTCAAAGCATTGTTGTGTTAAAATGGTCTGCACTTAAATCCTACTGGGAATCTGTGACAAGACTTAAAAATCAATAATCCAAATGCCCCCTATTCAACCTGACTGAACTTGAGCTATCAGCAGCACAGAGAGAGCAAAAATTTCAATCTATAGATGTACAAGGCTGGTAGAGACATACCCCATAAGTGCTGCTGTAAGAACAGCCAATGCAAAATGTATAAAGGATTACTCACAGGGGCTGAATATAAACACACAAGTCTCTTAGCCTTTTTATTTATAAAGAAATAGAAAGTAATTCACGATTTCCCTTCCATTCAAAGTATTATCCAATACTTTGTGTTGCCTATCAAATGAAATTCCCAAAACATATGTTGAAGTTGGTGGATTTAGCAGAAATTGTGGAAAGGTTTCGGCAGTTTGAATACTTTTTTCAAGACATGGCAGGAAACAGATGTACACTTACCACATGACAGCTCAATCCTACAACAAAGCTTTGTCTCATCGTCTTTGGGCTCCTCAGCGGTGGCGTTAGTCAAACAGTGTCGCTCAAAAATAAAGCTACAGGCTCCCGGACGTTTTCTGTCTTCAAGCAGAGGGAGGATCTCGATCTCCTTTGGGCATAGCTCCAGTTTTTTTTTGCATGAGAGAAAAATGTGGGGGGAAAAAATAGCAGAGTGAAGAACCGGAGCAACACTTTCACAAACTCTTTGCCCTAGTTTTTTTTTTTTTTTTAAACCTCTGGGAGATTTTCTACCCCTTAGGACTGTCCGACTCCCCGTAGATTGCATCAATCCTCGCATGCCCAACAATTGGAGCTGTGCCTGAGTCAATACCTCCACCACGTGCTGCCTGGAGATAACCACAGGCACTCGTGGAGATTTTTCAGAGATGTAGGTAAAGGTATGGCAGCACCTTTGACTTTAGCAGATTGTATCGACTCCATAATATATACCGGCCAGAACTGCCTTTCATCACAAAATGTTAACGTTAAATTCACAAGCATAGGTACATAAATGACCATGAAGAATCTAAGTGATAGTTCTTCCACAGTTCCATGAAGTACAATCATATACAACATGATAGTTGTGAGTTTAAGCCATACATTTCCTTATCTGCATGCTTTCCCTGATGTTATAAATGGAGTTGCATGTAAACACAAGCAATGATATGGATTAGATTAAGAGGAGCACAGACTCTACCACCTTTACAAACAAAAAGATCTCACACAACAAACATAAACAAGAGGGGAAATACACTAGAATTCCATCATCTGCTCCTATCCTTTTTTTAATCAAATGGCTGAGAGAATTCTTCTTTTAATCTAAAATTAATTCATGCCCTGCTTGCGTTCTTCCCCCAACACAGTCCAGCATCTTCCAACCAAGGTCACTGCTGTTTCTTAGTTGTTTGACCTTCTATACTAAGCTCAAGTTTGCTGGGGATTGTAAAAAACATACAGTACATGCCTTTATAAAATCCCACTATAGAAATGTTTTTAAAAATTTACATCCAACAGCAAAGCAATGAAACACAGAGAGAGGCAATGCATTGGTGCCCTCACAGCTCTTTGAAATGAAGAAATACTGAAATAGCATGAATAGATTTGGGGGTAATTCTACAGAGACTGTTGCTACTTCCTCTTTGGTCATATTTCAACCTGTTTACATTAATTGCTACAGTGGCATAAAGAAGTAGTTTTCCCTTGACAATTTATTTCTCCGGTTGTTTGCTTTTCGGTTGCATTTATTTTATTCATACTATGAATGCAATTGTAATATCGTACAAAGAAAACCCCAAAAATTAAATAAAACTAGTCGGTAAGTGATAATCTAATTTACCTATATGAGCAGATATTCAAACTAGCTGAGCCAGTTTTTTAATCCTGCCAGGACTTTTGTCCCATTCCTCTTCACAGAACTGCATTAAGCTAAGAATGTTAATTTTTTCAAGCATCAGTTTATTGTCAAACAGATTTATATCAGGTCTTATTTTGGTAATTCCAGATCTTTATTATTGTAGTTTTTCTATTTCACTGTAAGTCCCTTAGTAGTTAATGTTTTTTGGATTTCTAAAAAAAAAAGTGCTTTAAACATAAGACACTTTTATGAATTTCCTGAAAAAAAAAAAGAAAGGTAATTAACTGCACTATTAGCTGCAGTTATGATGCTTCCAAAAAATAAGACATTGGAAACATCTCTTTTAGTGTTTCTTTTTTGTTTTTGTTTTTTTGTTTCACAAATAGGCAGTAAATTTGTTAAACCCTGATTAGTGTTTAAATGTCGGTTGTTGTAGAAGGGCATCAAGTATTACTTTCTGTAGAAATGTCTGCCAAATATGCTGTTGTTATCTGAAATCATATAAATATGTGATATAACTATATATGTTGATCTTTATTTTAAAGGCTCTGGCAGGGAATAAAATTAGTTATTTGCCTTTGTGGCTTTTGTTCTCTGCAACATTTATTCTTTTAAAGGATGACCGGTGAACAGCTCCTTTTAATCTTTAAGCAAATGCATAAATGTAGAAAGGGCAATGCAACAATTGTTAAACTCAACATCTGAAGGTTTGCTTTTACATCATGATCGGTTAGAGCTTCTAATCATGGTCTGATGCATACCTCAGAGAAAGTACTCAATAGACCACCTACTTAGAAAAGATGAAAAAAGAACCTGTAATAAGCCCACTTTTGATCTTAGGCATTACTGTGTTTATTGTTCTACAAAGAGAGAAGATTAAGCTTTGCTTTCTTTCCATTAACCCACATGCTCTCATACATACAATCATTATAAGAGAAAAACAATATGCATCCGACAGAGTGGTTGTATTTATTTATTAAATTTCTTCTTTGAATTATTCTGAATTGTACTTCAACAATTACCTTAAACACATTTTCTAAAGGTCCTGTTTGGATCTAGCATTGCCATCCGTCCTTATTGTTCCAGAAAAAAGAAGAAAGGGTTTACCATGAAATGTACACCTTGAACTAAAATCTGTCCTGAGCAGTCAGATCTCAATTACCTGCTTTGCATGCATATAAATATGTAACAAGGTTATAGTGTGAGCTGCCAACTGAGCAGCAGCAGGACATCAATGGTCGTATTTATACCTCTGTAACATCATAAATGCATTTCATCACTGGCAGTAACTCTCTGCACACTGACCAATGGATGACCTTAAGTTTTTGCTTCAAAACTCTTTACAAGCTTAATTATGAAACTTAACTAAAAAGCTGCTTTTATAGCAGATACAAAATAAAACTGGCTTGCAATACTTTTCCTCATGCATTCCCACATTTTCTTGTTATTGAATTTAGGTCTTGACTTTGACCGTGCCATTCTGACTCATTTAAAATCTTTTATTCAAACTATTCCATTAGAGCTCTGGTTATAAGTTCAGAACAGCTGTTTTTGCTGGAGGATGACCCTCCGTCTTTTTATCCATTTTCTTGCTGCCTCTAACAGATAATCTTCCAGGATTTCTATGTTTAAAGCTCCATCTATCTTCCTTTAAACTCTGTCCAGCTTACCTACGCATCAAATGAAATCATCCCTACAACTTTAAGGCGAGACAAACATGTTTTAACGTGGGAATGGTCTGTTGAGGAATATGTACAAATTGAATTTCCTTTTTAAAAAAAGACAACATGCATGTAGACCAAAAAACTTGGTGATCTCATCCAACCAGAAAACCTATTTTCCATGTTTTCTATGTTTCCTACATGACCTGTAATTAAGCTTGTAAAAGGTCTCTTATGACGCATATTTCTTGCTGCTCTTCACTGAAGGCTGGATTTTAATAATTTTGATTTAGAGGTATAAAACGAGGTATAAAAATCAAGAGTTTTGTCTTAAACGTGTTAAAGGCAATTCAGTTTTACTTAACTTTTTTTTTTTTTTTTTATCCGCATAAATGGCATTAGAGGATAAGTATGGGGAGGTTAGAGGTGAACAGGCACCAGGCTCTTGAACCCACAGTTGCACCCAAAAATAGATATTAAAAGAAAACAAATAACTATTTTTTAGACTTTTGTAGTTAGGTCTAAGGATTAAGGTAAACTAATTCCTTTTGTTTCCTATTGTTTTGATCAGATCTTACATTGTATCAGAGACAAAATAAAAACTATACCTTTGACCTTAAAATGATATTGGCCCAATATTTCGTATATATAAATATATATAATACTACTTAAAGGATGTATAGTTAGCACCTAGTTTTGCAAAGTATAATTCCAGGAATCTAAAAATCGAGTCGTTGAGATCAGCTATTCCTCTTCAAGGTAGACATATATGCCGGAAATGTAAATGGAACAAGTGTCTCTGAAAGTGGCATCAGGCCCGTATGCTCCATGCAATCTGGCTAACTGCATATTGAAAGCTCACTCATGCAAACTAATCTTACTGTGCATTGAGAAACACACACACACTCACACATCCATAAATGAAGGATGGGACATTAATAGGCTGTACCTTGAAAACTATACCCCAACTTACAACATCCTGCACCACCTAATCTTTACACGAGCAAAAGCAGAAATGATGAATTTTCTGTCTCCCGCTGCGTATGCAAGAGCTTTGAAAAGTGCTGCAATGAAGCAGGATACATAATACATGAAGTTGGTTTTGAACGCCAAGCCGTGCCAGGTGTATTTATAGTTTATCCTTGCTCTGCGTTTTGTTTTTTCCAAACCCTGCTCCTCCTCTGTGGCATACTGGACGTCTCTTCTTATGTCCATTAGTTTGTTTCAAAGCTCAGTTTTCTGAGGACGTTTAGCTCATTACTGTTCTGTCCTTTAGTGGAATCCCAAATAAGGGAGCATTAAAGGAATAGTACACCCAAAACATGATTAACCTTCATTTTCTACTCACCCCCATGCTGAACAACACTCTGGAGTACTTTTTTGATATCTCAAATGCATCTGGAGATCTGGGAGGCTTCTTGCTGTCTGCTGACATTCAAATAATGGAGGTCTATGGTGACCAAGACAGAAAGGTCCATAAAAGTCCACAAAAAACGTGTCAATATTCCTCCATACTGCTCGTCCAATGTATTCCAAGTGTCCTGAGTGGGTAGCATCCAGAATTTACTCGAAACGAAGTCATTTAGAATGTTTTTAGAGCATAAACAGTAGTGTATAGGATTTCCTGAAAGCGCGCATGTGCGCGCTCACGACGCTACGGAAGCCGGCAGACCAAACCAGATGAAAGTGCGCATTCAGCGTCTGCTCTGCCAATAATGCAAGCGTAGAAGAAGAAATGTGCTGTTTACCTGTGCAAAGAAAGAAACAACGAAAGAAAAATGTCTGAGGACTTCAGTGTTGAGGAAGAGCATGAGTTCTTTGCCGAGCTGAAAGCGCTGGTTTGGTCTGCCGGCTTCCGTAGCGTCGTGAGCGCGCATGTGCGCGCTTTCAGGAAATCCTATACACTACTGTTTATGCTCTAAAAACATTCTAAATGACTTCGTTTCGAGTAAATTCTGGATGCTACCCACTCAGGACACTTGGAATACATTGGACGAGCAGTATGGAGGAATATTGACACGTTTTTTGTGGACTTTTATGGACCTTTCTGTCTCGGACACCATAAACCTCCATTATTTGAATGTCAGCAGACAGCAAGAAGCCTCCCAGATCTCCAGATGCATTTGAGATATCAAAAAAGTACTCCAGAGTGTTGTTCAGCATGGGGGTGAGTAGAAAATGAAGGCTAATCATGTTTTGGGTGTACTATTCCTTTAAGGTACAATAGTAGAATACAACATTCTTTGCTTTTTTTCCCTTCTTCCCAGTGAGTTTGTATACTTTTGCTCTCTTTTTGTAATTTCTGTTTTGTTTCTGTAGTATATCACACTGTCAAAGGATTAAAAACAAGGCAGATAAACAGAGACCTTCTCTCCAGGGTCTTGAGATGTTGCAGTTTTTCCTCAGTTATGATTTTGCGGATCAACATCTGTTTGCCCATACAGCAGCTCATCCGTTAGCTTGTATGCGGGTCTTCCACAGATCACACAGTATGTTCCCCAGTGTCGGATATGGTAGATGAAACCTCATACACTGTGCACTCAAAGGACGCCATTTGGAGCTCTCTGAAACACAACAGCGCTCAGCATGGCAATGGAGTGCAGGGTGTTTGTTAATTATCAGCACTCTCCCTTGAACTTATAGATCCTTTCATCATGCTGATTAGAGATTAATGCTCAAAAACCCTCTCCAGGTTTATGAACATGGAAAAAGTTTTTCATGTTGTTTTCTTTTTCTCAACAGAACATCTCCCAAATCAATGACATAGTGAAGCAGGTGTTGCTGATATTCCCACACTTCTGTTTGGGCAGAGGGCTAATTGATATGGCCAAGAACCAGGCGATGGCGAAACTTTACGCCAGTTTGGGTAAGGACTTTTATCACACAACAAAAATGAGACACAGAAGGATATTTATCACTTTAATTATATTTTGCTATGCTAAAATACATTTTAATGTATCATATTGCTTTCATTCTTTCAAAAATTTGAAAGACAAACAGTGTGCACAAGGAAACTGAGAACACAGCAAAACCTAAAAAAGCCATAAGAAATCTACAATTTAAATTTGTTATCCTAATCTTTAATTTTATATGGACATTTATTTATTAGGTAGGAGGAAGTCAGTAGAGCACAAGTCTGGAGACTTAATGAACTTTCCACAGCATTGGACATTTTTTTATTTTTTTTGGACAAAAAATACAATTATAACTCCAAATTTGAACACATGAGAATTCTGTCACTGAAATAGTCATTATTTATCAGTATTCAAAGTTTCCCCACTTTCCTTGATCGGCCCTTGGCTGGTCCCCTACAATTCCTTTTTAAACATTAATCTTTGCACTAAGATATTCTTTCTGTCATAATTTATAGACAAGATCTAAACAGAAGTGTCATCTCCTGGCCAGACCCTGTAATTCTGTGAAAAGGTGGAGTCAGAGTAAAAAAAAAATATGCACACCCAGGAGAAAGAGGGAGTCACTCCAGTGGCTGGAAGAGGGCAGGGACTTTGCTGGGAATTGCAGGGAAGTGGGCTGCCATTTGACTTGGCATTTGATTGGGAAGGGCCATTTGAATGGCTGCTTCTGTATATTCATATGCCTTGACAAAACAGAATCCCTCTCTACTCATCCCACTGACTTCAGGTACAGACTAAAAAGCACATGGTCTTGTTTTCCTATTTTGGAGGATTTATCTTTGTAGGACTGAAAAAAATGTGCACTTTATTATCTGGATAAGAAAACAGCAAAGCTGTTCTTGTGCTCTCCTTGTCATGCCTAGCGGTGCACCCCACTGACAGGGAACCACTTTGTTATACTGACAGGTGGGAAAAAAATGAAAAAGAAAAGAAAAAAATCAGGGTAAAAGAAAAGCCCTGATTTTTACCTGATAACCTTTACATCCAAAAGTAAAATCCACCTCTGTGAAGTGGCTGGTGACACTTCAGCATATCATTTATATCCATGTGAAATTTTTTTAATTTTCATTGGCTAAAAAAATACAAATAAAGATTGTAAATATTTTATTTGATATATTTTAAAGAAGTTATTAGGTTTTAAATTATATTTGCCTCCATGCTCATTAATATGGCACATAATTTTTATCAGAATTACACCATTGTTCATTGTGTTACCTTGGTAAAAACGTATGTTCTACTTTGAAACAACCATTGTTTTGATTAGATATTACAAGTACTACTTCATACTCTTCGTTGCAAATCATAATTTACATTTTTCTTGCAATTCAGATGTAGATGTTTGTCAAATTTTAATTCATTGGAAAAGCACAAAGATTACAATAAAAGATAACCCTGGTGTGCAACTTCACAAGATCAGAAATAGAATAAACTCTTTGTGTTGGAAAGCTTGACACTAATTAGTGTGAGTTAGAGGGAGAGAAGAGATGAATGGTATCAAACAACAAACCCTGAACAGGTTGATGAGAACAGTACAACAAACATGCTGAGATCAGAGAGACCTTTTGAAAGCTACAAGGAGACAAGAACAGATTAAAAGGAATTTTCTGGAGGACAATTTATCCATACATTTCAAGAGGGCATAAGTAAGTAAGTAAGTAAACTTTATTTGTATAGCACTTTTCACAGACAAAGTCACAAAGTGCTTCACATGATAACATAAAAACAACACAAGTAAAAACAGATAAAATGCAATAAAAGCTATAATAAATAAGGGAATAAAACAACAGGCTATGTGCTTTGGAAGGCTAGTGAAAACATGTGTGTTTTTAGCTGTTTTTTAAAGATGTCCACCGAGTCCAGAGAGCGCAGGGACAGGGGGAGTTCATTCCAAAGACGGGGTGCCACCGCTTTAAAGGACCGGTCTCCTCGGGTTTTAAAACGGGTCCGAGGAACCATAAGCAGGTTTTGACCTGTAGACCGTAGACTACGGACCGACGTATACGGCTGGATCAGACCTGTCATGTAGCCGGGCGCCTGTCCATGAAGGGCCCTGAAAGTAAGGACCAGGATTTTAAACTTTATCCTGGAAGCAACAGGAAGCCAATGTAGGGACTTCAAGAGAGGAGTTACATGGGCTGTCCTATTTGTACGGGTCAGGAGTCTTGCAGCAGAGTTCTGGACAATTTGTAGGCGACCCAGCTCCTTCTTGCTCAGACAGGTAAACAGGCTGTTACAGTAATCTAGTCTTGAAGAGACGAAGGCATGGATGATTCTCTCCAAATCATCGTGAGAGAGGATTTTCCTTACCTTGGAGATATTGCGCAGATGGAAGTAACAGTTCCTGATCAGTTGTTTTGAGTGTAGCGCAAGGGACATCCCCTCATCGAAAATCACTCCAAGATTACGCAGACTGGATTTGGCTGAGGAACATAGATCACCCAGGTGCTGTTTAATGTCAGGGATGGCACTGTCAGGAGCAATAATGAGTATCTCAGTCTTTTCGGTATTCAGTGCGAGATAGTTGTTGTTTAACCACTGCTGAATCCGGGACAGACAGTTTATCAGAGAGTGTAATTTGTGGACCTCTGAGGTTTTAAAGGAGCAGTACAGCTGTATGTCGTCAGCAAAAAGATGGTATGCCACATCACTGTGCTGCTGGATAATCTGGCCAAGAGGGAGGAGATAAAGTAAGACGAGAAGTGGTCCCAGGACTGAGCCCTGTGGAACACCATACTGGAGATCTCCCCGCTCAGACATCATGTCATTGACTGCCACACTAAAGCTCCTACCAGCTAAGTAGGAAGTAAACCACTCCAAAACTGGACCTGTCATTCCCACCCAATCCCGCAGCCGGTTTATCAAGATGGAATGGTCGACCGTATCAAAGGCTGCAGACAGGTCTAACAGGACCAGTACCGTACAGCTTCCGGAGTCTGCAGACATCATGATGTCACTAGACACTTTCAGCAGGGCTGTTTCAGTAGAGTGGTGTTTCCGAAACCCTGACTGAAACTTGTCGTAGATGTTATGGGTCTGAAGGAAGGATGTCAGTTGGTTAGCTACCACTTTTTCCAGTATTTTGCTCAGAAAAGGGAGCTTAGATATTGGCCGATAGTTTTTAAGTTCTGACTGGTCCAGGCTGGGCTTCTTAAGTCTTGGCTCTATTATGGCATGTTTAAAGGAGCTGGGGAACACACCAGAAGACAAGGACATATTAAACAGTCTGGTGACCCATGGTCCGACTGAGTCAAAGACATTTCCAAAAAGCTTGGAGGGGAGGACCTCAAGCAAATTAGCGGTGGGGGTCATTTTAGCAGATAATTCAGCAATGTCTGCCAAGAACACTGAATTAAATGAAGACCAGGCTTGTGAGGGGCATGCTGTTTTTATTCTTCTAACAAATACCTTACTAGATTTCTTTTTACATTTGAAATTTTTTTATTTTTTTTCCAATGTGCACTGACAGTTGTGTTCTCCTTAGATTAGAAATGGACCGGTATATATAGGAGGTCACAGAGTTTCTAAGTTTGAATTACCCTTTCAGACAAATAAGCTAATGCCTACCCGACACAGGGGGGCTCACTTTTAAGGACACTTCAGTCCTTAAGCATTTCACTGTACTGAGCGGATCACAAAAAAGTAACATCCTGTTATTGAATAGAGTTTTTTTTTTTTTTATTCCTTTTGAGTTCAGCTTTTTAAAATACATTAAAACACGACTGATTACCAGTAAAATCGGGCCTGGTTCGAGATATGAACTCTATAAATCTTGGAAGATGTGGTTGGAGATACTGACCGGGCAACATGCTTGCGCTGAGAGTTACTGGTGTAAAAAGTTTGTCTTACTTATCTTGAATGTATTGTGTAAGTAGAACAAACCACTGGTCAGATAATTCCTGTTTATTTCAAGATTTTTAGATGGACTTGTGTTTAAAATGACAGAAGATTTTTGAAAAATTGCGGTGTAGAGGAGTTCTGCTGGGTCATTTTGGCCTGTTTGCTGTGCCACACCTGCTTAGCCATATTCAGGTGTGACCATTTTCATGTTTTTTCTAAATAAATAACACAGAGGGTGTTAGTGGTGGTTTAGGTGTTTAGTTGTTTTGTACAGTAGCTGTTATCTATGCTGGTGGAGGAAAAAGATAGGGGGTCATTAGGAACAGATATGTGATAACTGATTAGGCAAGAGGAAGGAAGCCACTGATCGGTGTTCTGGTAATCACTTGAGAGACATGAAGGAAGGAGCATGAATGCTGTGAGAGTTATGGCATCAACTGATTATAAGGTAATTACAGGCAAGTGCTTGACCTTCCTCTACCTCGAAGAGGAAGGTTTTGGGTAATTCTCAGGATTACTTAAACTGTGTTTTAACAGCTGAATGGTAAACCATTAGGCATTTAGTAGTTGTCAGCCAGTTCCATCTCCCAGCCACTGATGGAAAGATGACAAACAGTTTTGAATGCTGCAGATCTTAGAGGAGCATTGTCAAAGTTCTATTCAATTCAACCTCATAGATCATGAATATTTATAGAATAGAATATGTTGCACTATTTCTCACATGACCATAATCTGTTAAACAGGGGATTTATAATGGTGTCTGGGTAGCTGTGGTTGCTATTTCAAAAATATGAAGGTAATGACATAAAAGATAAATAAAAAGGATGACTTCATCTGCACGGATATGTTCTTTCGTTTGTGTGTTTTTTTTCAGTATAAGAATCACTTACTTTCAAGTTTCTTTTTTAGTTTAAAGCTTTTAGTTTTAAAGTTTTTTAGTTTAAAGAGACCATTTATTAATGAATAAAATGGATGTTTGATAATCATTTAATCATTTATAAACTGCATCCAAACTATTTATAAAAGGTAAATAGATCATATTGCCCTGCAATGGTAGTTTATCCCTAACATCAGGGGATTTAAGAACCAAGCGTTTATTTTTAATTTCACTTGCCATGCCACATTGGGATTACCCTTACTCTAACGCCTTAATGAATTATTTATCTACCTGTTATAAATGGTTTAGAAGCAGCTTATACATTAATAAAAACGTATTAAACTATCTGTTAATCATTGATAAATGGTGTCTTTATAAATGATAGTTATGATTTAAAGTGTAATCTTACTTTCTTAAATATTGTATTCTTGAAAATAGTTTTTTCAAATATATGGGTTGCCTCAGAATTTTGCTTAAAGTATAGATCACCTGATTGTGCTTACATCAGCATGACTTCGGTCTATAGTGGTCAAAATACCAAGTAAAAGCGAAGTAGTACACATGCCTGCAAATCCTTGCCAGAGAAACACTCAATTCAACCACACTCCTCATTTTAAAGTGACACCATACTATTTCTTTCAAATAGCTGGTTCTCCAGGGGGGAAACATTTGACCAGTAACACGGCTCCCAAACCTCTACTAAAGCTCTTCTCTGCATTTGAGTTCAATTTAGACAGGAGAAAGGGAGACAAGTGGTACGTTAGCTATGAAGGTGGATCTGGAGCTGAGGGGGTCGTCAAGAGGCAAAGAGGCACATGAAAGAGGAAGAGGAGTCTTATCTGTCGAGAGATGGAGCAGGAAATAGCGGTCTGAGGAATAATTTGCTGTGGTGTTGGAGAGAGGGACGGAGAAAAGCAATCACAACTTAAAAGGGCTGGTGTAAAGAGAGGCTATTTACCAGAGAATGAGACTGAAAGCCCTTTCGTTTTTCTTGTCTCTTGTTTTGCTCCCCCACCTCTCGCCTCACACCACATTAGGCTGAGAAACAGGGAAGGTTGGTGTGGATTTACTTATGCCTCCATTTATTAAAAACCCACCCATTGACAAAAAAAAACAACAACAAAAAAAACACCGGATGTCAAAAAATTTCTTAAATTACACAGGTTATTTTGTATTATTTGTCTTTTCTGTCTGATATCAAAGTGGCTTTTTTAACTGCTGGCCATAATCAATAATACGTCAAAGACATTTGAACGACCCAACAACATTTACCAAAAACACATACTGTAATTTAGCTGTCCATGACAAGAAAACAACCGTTTTCTTTTTACTTTAAAAACATTCTGTAAGTGTGTTTGTGTAACCCAGAAACTGACCTGAAATGATGATCATTGCTGTTCCGATGGTCTTTTTTTTTTTAGGGGAAGATCGTTTTGAAGATCCACTGAGCTGGGGGATGGTGGGAAAAAATCTTCTGGCCATGACTATCCAGGGCATTGTGATGTTCACCTTTACCATTCTCCTCCAGTACAAGTTCTTCTGCAAACCCAGGTGACTCACGGAGTATTTTTCATAGTGAAATTTCTCATAATTGAATTGAGTGTTATGATCCTTTTTATCAATGATGTTTCAACATTTTAACCTGCAGAGATACACACAGAAGACGAGTTATAATAAGGCAGTTGTATTGGCATTAAAAATATAGACTTTGGCGTTCGGGACATAGGCATAGAAAATTAAAGAGGATGTTGTTTTGCAAATTAATTAGAATATGTATGAGTCTGACTCTGGTGGTGGAATGAAGGTAGGAGGAAAAAGGGACCAGATGAAAACAAGGAAAATGGTGAAGATGGAGTGGAGGAGAGTTACAGATTGGTTGGAATTCAATTCAGTCCAATTTAGTTTATATAAAAAGCACCAATTCACAACACATGTCATCTCAAGGCACTTTACAGAGATAATTCAACCAGATCATAAGTCAGATTGGTTCAAAGTTTTCTATCTAAGGAAAACCAGCTGACTACATCGACTCATTGACTCTTCAGCAATCTCTCACACTGAGCATGCATGTAGCGACAGTGGAGAGGAAAAACTCCCTTTTAACGGGAAGAAACCTCCAGCACAACCAGGTCTACTGGAGTTCAAGGAGACAGAAGCAGACAGTGAGGGAGAACTATATACGTATGAAAGGGATTTAAACGCAGATTCCTGAATGATAACTGACTATGGTGGAGACGAGCATCAGCCGGAGATTAAATGAGAGGTTGAGGCTAAAATACGTTTTCCAATTTGAGTTTTTGCCTAGGCCTCTTTACACACTTCTATAAAGTCAACTTAGTTCTTAGTTGGTCTTGCCATTATCAGAGAAGCATGCAGTCGACTTAAAAAGGGGTCACTGGACAGAACACCAAAGCAGAGTATTTAGCAATTAAGTAAACTTCATTCCGGATGGATGGATGGATGGATGGATGGATGGATGGATGGATGGATGGATGGATGGATGGATGGATGGATGGATGGATGGATTTATTTATTTATTTATTGACAGCTTCAAAATTTTCCAAACCTACAAACAGAAAAAAAAAAAAAAAAAAACTGTGAGGGCTTTTTAACTTGAATGATCTCTGGTTGATGCATGCAAACATGTGTTATTGAAAAGAATCATGAAAAAAAGACAGGAAATATTTAACAGCATTTTTTTTTTTTTTTACGACTCTTTGGTTGCTTTGCAACAATTATGGTAATATCCATACAAAACATGTGGGAAGAAATTAAATGTATTCAGCTCTCCAACTTTTCATGGATGAAATTATAAACAATTGCTAAAGAGTTATGGATCATGTAGAAAGCTATAATTACAGCTAACAGTCCACTACAATAAGACTGTTTTATAGCTAATTGTCAACCGTTTTTAATCATTCAGTAGGACTTCAGTTTAAATGTTGGGTTTTCTTATATACACATGTTTGAGGTTAATTTCACATCAACATCACTATAATTGAAATGCTCTTTCAAACTAACAAGTGATGAGTATTTTAGTTCTTTGCCATCCAAATTGCAAAATCTGTTTAGTTTCCGTCTTAAAGTGTTTCATTTAAAATAGCCCTCTGCATTTTATAAAGATTGTAAAATATGAATTATTTCATTGAATTTAAGCTTTAAAATAATTATTCTGGTCAATTTATTTTAATATTGACAGGCAATATTGATTGTAACCCTTTTACTTTTTGTCCAATTAGGCTTATTTCAGCAAAATCAATGACTGCAGTGGAGGAGGATGTTGACGTTGCCCGAGAACGTCAGAGAGTGTATGAAGGCAAAGCTGAGAATGACCTGTTGAAGATCTGTGACCTCACAAAGGTTTGTGGCCTTGTTTTCAAATACCCTTTTAATCTGTGGTTATTCAGTCTTTTTATATGATAATTCAGTCCGCGGGCTGGTTTGCAAGACCATGCACCATTTTAACACACTTTGGCGTACTTCATAGTCAATGTATGAACCATAAGATTCTAATGAGTGAAAAAACATAATGCTTGCAGATGATCCCCAGGTAGCTATTTTTTCTGCAAATGTGACAATTTCGTGAATATGTATGGTAATTTTTCTTCATGAATATCATCAAATATATATTTTTGAGTCCTTGGCTATGTCTTTTCAATCAAACATCTGCATGTTGCTTTGTGTTTGCCCTTGCTCAGGGAGTGAGATTTTTTCATCTTACATAAAAATGAGTGTATTTTACATGTTTGACATGCACCGAGGCACACAGCAACCACCTCTTTTATTGGCAGCTCTGGAAAAGGAGGTGGTAAAAGATTTAAAATCAATGTTTCTTGTATAGCATTAGCATTATCTTGCATTAAAAAATAACTTTCTTATGTTCTTATTTTCAGAAAAATAACACTACTTGGTTAGATTTAATCAATTTGAAAAAATATTCAGGATATTTTTAAAATCCTCATTAATTGTACAGTCTCTTCCACCCCTAACTGTTAATATGTAACTATAAAATTGTTTTTTTTTTTTTTTGTCTAGTGTAGTCATTGGCTAGACCAGAGGTCACGGATTATCGGACCGTGGTCCAGATCCGAACCCACCTGCTGGCTAATCCGGACCCAACCTGATTTAAAACATTTATAAATTACCACATGTTGTCCGACAACAGTGTCTAACTTCACTTGCGCTGCTTCTCCTGTTAACATGGTAAAGCCGTCCGGAGTGTCCGGGACCAGGCTACACGTGATACACATTAGCCAATGTGCTTTGTCAGTCTGGGCTTGTCATGATGTTCTAAGGGGATCTGACCCACATGCAGAAAACCTCTCAGAAAACCAGAGAAAAGGTTTAACAGGTTTATTGAAATAACAATGAGTTGGATCCAGTGTTACTCAGAACCGGAACTGGAAGTGAGAAGGGACGTTCAGAGTTTAGTTCAGGCTCCGTGGGAAACTTGAGCGACGACTTGCAAAAACAGAGACTGAAACGGGACTCACGTTTCCAGGGAAAAGGTGTCCTTCCCAAAATCCAGTCGGTGTGGGTTATTCCAGAACTTGGTTAACTCGTTGTAGGGCTTACAGGGTTTTACTCGGGTTTGATTGGTTCCTGAGGAGCGATGGAGCTGACTGCCACTTAAATTTCCTGAAGTACTTGAACGGTTTGTGTGGAGGTTAATCCCCTGCTCAGTGTGAAGCTCGAACTATCCTTTCAGGGGGAGAAGGTCCAACATCCAGTTTGCATCCCCTGCTCAGTGTGAAACTCAAACGATCCTTCCAGGTGGAGAAGGCCAAAACATCCAGTTTGCAGGATGACTTCCTGCCGAGAGGCAGAGACAAAAACAACAAGGTTAGGGCTCAGGGAGACAAATACTGAGTTAGACTCTGCTAAACTCAGCTTGGCTAGAGTACCCAAAACTGGCAAACACTCTGGCGTCAAGGTAGTGGCAGTCAGCAGCTTAAGAGTCCTCAGATAATGAGGCAACCATCCGCAGGTTTGTGGAAAGGCCAACGAGAACCGGGCGCCACCTGGTGATGGAGGGAAAAAACACAAACACACAACCCACACAAACAGGATTCCTAACAGGGCTGCTGCGTCTAGCTACCTTTAGACACAGCAGGCAAACCTGTGGCAAGCCGGGCGATGGGAAAGAAGGACAAGACTATGAGAAAAAGTGAAAGAAAGTTTGTCAACTGCTGGAAGAACTGCGGTGAACTGGTGACAGAAAAGTGAAATGGCGTGCTCAAAGATGATCCTGCACATTTTGAATATTTTTAGCTCAAACTACTGCTGTGAAGCAGGATTCTCCACCATGAACATAATCAAAAATAAATATCGATTCAGGCTCAAAATGAGCACCTTGATATGTGCGTTAGAATGGCTTTGTCACCATTCAAACCCAGGTTTGAAGCCTTGAAGGGCAGTGTAAAGCCCACCTTTCTCATTAAGCCATAAAAAACACGAAAACAATTTTTTTATTTAAAAAGTCATTGTATAACATGGAAGCATAAACACCTCATTTTATTGTGTTAAATTCTGTGTAAAGTAACAGATTATAATTAAAAATGTCTCCGGACCTTTACTGATTGATGATTTTCTTAATATGGATCCCGCTGATATTTAATTGGTTATCCCTGGGCTAGACTGTAAATGAGCAACAAAATAGCTAAATTCCTTTTTGGGAAAAAACTATAGACCTTATGGCACAATCGTTTTTTTTTTTTTTATTATTATTAATTATTTTCTTTATTTGATCAGGAACAATGCACAAAAAAACATTAGTCTAAGAAAGAAGAGATGTCGTGTACCAGGTTATGGCAGAAAAATCTCATTTCCACCCGCAGTGGTCCTCTTTAAAAACCCCTAAATAGGAACATTTTAGTAAGCGACAATAGAAAGACTGACTGTGATATTCTTTAGACTTAGAAATCTTGGGATTACTCCTTCAGGATAATTCTGGTTCCAGCTTATGTAGAGTGCTAATGGCAGTGTTAAAGCAGGATGCCATTAAATATAAAAATACAACAGACAATATAAAAATATGTAGATGAAAAGTGAAAATGAGTATGGGACAAAGCAAGCTGTTAAAAAAAAGCGAGGTGACAAATCTTGGTTTTATTGTTAAAACTCTGGCCTTCAGTTCATCACAGTACTAGTTTGTGCATCTACAAGACGGCAGAATTAATGTTTGCTCCACTGGCAGATGTTCCCTCCCCGCGGGCAGCGTTACAGCAGGAAGTGTCACAATGGCAGCTTCCTCAGCACCTCTGATGCCGACAGTTGGCTGATCTAAAAGCCTTTTGCTTCATACCACCTTCCCTTACTTTTCCGCTCCCTTGGTCCCCTCCGTCTCACCGTACTTAATCTTTCGCTTATTGCTCATTCGCACAGTTGGCGTCACGCTCTCAGGGATAATTACTGAACAAGTGCTGGCTGAAACAGTTGGATGGGTAATGTATTACAAATCATCTCTCAAGGTGAAAAGAATGAGGATTGTATAGTTGTTCCTCTTCAGGAAGGATTTGTTTAACCTTTTGGGGAATGATGTCCTATCAGAGCCACAGATTAACCCTAACTCTTCTGCTGTTGATGGAGAGCAAGTAGCTTGTATACCCCTTCACCAATAACGGTTTGTCAGATGACACATATTCTGTCACTATTGAGAAAACAGCAGCATGTTGGCAGAAGGCATCAGGATTCTTCATGCAGTGCCCTCATTGACTCCCACAACAGCTGTGGCCCATCCATTTGAGGGGCGGGCTTAGATAACAAATTGATCAATGAGCACACAGCTTTGGTGGCCACACACCATGGGCTACACCCTGTCATAAATCCAGGAATGCCTCTGAGGCGATCGACAGCCCATCCGTCATGTGTCGGATTTCTAAACCACCATCCCTTCCTCTCCTTTTTCAGGCTGCTCCAAACACCCAGAGTTTGGACACATCTGCTAGCCTCCACTTAGCATTAGTGCCTCTACTGTCATCGATTAAGACTCTAATGGGAGCTTGTCCATCTGAGAGCCCTTCTACGGACGCCACTGTCAGCTCAGCGTCTCAGACGCTCATTAAGTTGACAGGGAAGTTTTTCGGAGTCCCTGTGACAGATGTTTGAGTTCAGAGGATGAACAGATGAGTGGCATCTCTGTTTGCTCAAGCTCGGCTAACGTGATAAAATGTGCCCTTGGACAGTGGGACGAATCAGACAAGTGTTCCTTACTGAATCATTGCTAAAGTCTTATCTCTGCCCTCACATTCCACTATCTTTTCATAAAGGCGGAAGTAGGAGTCTGATACCGTAATGCTCTTTTTTCTATACATAGCTCTCTTATAAAAAAAATAAAAAATGGGTTCCTACAATGACTGAGAAAGCTTGAAAAGTCTAGATTTTTTTAGTATTTTAGAAAAAATTTAAATAATTCTACTGAAAATCAGTGTTTTTTCAATATGAATGAACAATAAGAATAATAAAGTTTCACAATAGTCACACAATACATTTTACGAAGAAGCTTTAAGTGAACATGATGAAAGCTGTGGATAAAACATGTCCTCACAAGCTGAGATGTGTGGCATGTTGATAGTCTCCTATGCTTCACTACCTAAATTGTTTGTTGTTTGTTTGTTTGTTTTTTTCCTTCTTTCATGTATGTATATATATATATATATATATATATATATATATATATATATATATATATATATGAAACGATATCGTTACATATCGTTTCCAAGGCAGTGGCCAAGAACAGCTCCTCTCGACAATTTCCGAGGATGTGGATGCTTTTCTGTTGCCTTTTCGGATGACTTAAAAAAACCTTGCATCATACAAAGAATAATTATTGTCATTACAAATATCATACCATCATCACAAAATACATAACATGCGGAGAGAACTTATATAGAAAATAACCATTATATCATTCAAAAAAGTGGCATTTCACATTTGCTTCTTTAACTATTATAAAAGCATTTTAAGCACTATGGTAAGGATGGTGGTCTTTAAATGCATGCAAATGAGTAATTTACAAAACAGTGGAGGCATTTTGGCTTGCTTTTTTCAGCAGGATTGTTTTAATTCAGCCACACTGAAGGATTTTCCGGTTTACATTGCTATCTATCTCTATTTTAGCCTGGAGCTTTGAAAAACCCACTTACTGTAAAATCTTTTATTTGGGTTATTTTTGGAACAATTCCTTAGATAGTTTTCTGGTGTTCTATGGATGATTTTTCAGATACTTTACTCCAGTGTCCTTGAATTTAGTGCCACAAACTACTGTCTAGATGTTAACCATTAAGGTTTCCTCAAAACAGTAGAATTTCATGTTTTTTCATTTTTGTGAAATCATTGTTTTTGTTTTTAAAAGCTGACATATTTGAATTAGACCAATCAAAATTCTTAGAAAAATGCTCTATCTGGTTTTCTTAAAAAAATATTCAATTCAATTCAATTGTACTTTATTAATCGCTGAAAGGAAAGCCCGTCAAACAACACTAAAACAAACAGAAAGACAGTACACAAACATTACACATGGGAGGGACACGGTGTCCGAGGCCTTGCTGCCACAAAAGGTGCTACACTTATAGTAAGAAAAACAAAAGAAAGTGATCACAGAAAATAATCATATTATCCTTAGCAGGATACAGTTTGAGATTATAAAATGAGATGAAAGAAGGGCGGTGAACATCAACGGGTACTCTTAGTGACAAAGCATAGGTGTATACTCATTTTTCCAATGGTTTTGGCCATTTGGCCCTTAGGTAATATGAATGAATTTGAATGAATGAATGAATGAATATGTGTGTAGACAGTCTTCAAACCCTGCTATGCATTCTCTTTAAAACGACCCTGATACTTTTTTCCACCACGCTAGCATTTGAAAAAAGTTTTTGTTTTATTTTAGATGGCTGACACTGAAAAGTACACACATACTGTATATCATTGCAGTAGAATTCACATGTCCCGCTGTGACATGACTGGGTAGGGTACCTTCTTTTATATATAATTTTCTATCAATAAAATAAAATAAAAACTAGGATTTAAAAATATGTTTAAGAGAGGCGTTAAAGAAAGAGGTTCTAAGCAATGATTTGAATTTAATAATGACAATATTTATCTAACAGATAATATTGTCAATATTAAATTTATATGAATATTATTTATAGCGCACTTCTAATAAGTAGTCTTATTTAAAAGCGATAAAAACAGAACATGATGAAATGATACAAATAACAAAAGTTACAATAAAATATAAAAGATGACTGTCTTAAAAATTCTACAAATTGGTAAATAGAATCTATCTGTGTGTGATTTAGTTACCATAAATATCATGTTATTTTTGCAAAGTAGAAATAACAAAAGTTAATACAAAATGTGAAAAAAAATACTTTAGCATTTATATGAAAGTTATTAAGTGTAGTCCTGGCAACCTTTTAAAAAAACTTTCCGGATAACTGCCACATCATTTTAACTCTGGCCGCCTAGAACTTCCTTTCCTGCCTTATTGAAATGTTGTTTTTGTTTATTTATTTTGTTCAGTTTGGTTTTTCAGTTAAGCGCACTGAGAGCAATAGAAGTGTTTGAAGTAGGTGCCCATTAATAAAATACATTCAGCCAGTAAGTGTTGAAGGTTATTGAGGCTGATAAAGTGCTACTCAAAGTCAGGACAGATTACCTTCACAGGCTCCATCACACCACACACACACACACACACACACACACACACACACACACACACACACACACACACACACACACACACACACACACACACAAAAAAGAAATTTCAACTTATGTTCTGCTCAGTATCAAAGTTATTTCTCCAGCTTTTCCCCATCTGCTATGTTCAAAGTGTTGCAAATGATCCATTCTATTTAAAATTTCCTTGACTTTTACCATTTTGCACCTGCTTTCTCCACCTTCCTCTCCTAGCTACTCCTATGGTCTGTCGTGTTATATTCTCTCATCCCATCCTCTTCTGTCTCCCTCACCGTCTGCTCCCCATTGCAGGCCGCCTCCCGCCTTCTCTCTGGCTGGTTGGTTGATTCATTGTATTGTCTGTTGGCTGCAGGTTTACCGAGGGAAGAGCACCCCTGCTGTGGACCGACTATGTGTGGGCGTGCCTGCTGCAGAGGTGAGCCAGACGCTACTAGATTACACAAGCAACTACTTAACTGTAAAGTTTTTTAAGAACTGTTGTCTATTAGGAGGACTTTTTTGTACTTAAGGCTTTTTTAATGACCAATTTGGATAAAGCATTTCTCTGTTATCACTCAAGAAATCTCAGTTATGGTTGGTGTTGAAGCAAATCATTGATAGAATGATTATGTTTAGCAAAGGTGTAGAATAAAATGTACACACAGTCATTCATGATATGTATGTCTTTGCAAGGGGAAAGTATTAGACATCAGCTTTGTTGTCTTTTAACATATTAAAAGTTTATGTATCGGCTTCTCCAGTAGACATGGAGACAAATGTATTTTATTATCAGCATATATTTATAATACGGTAACAAAAAAACATTCTTTCACTTTGACCACTGTTCTGGTAGCTTTTCTACCTAAATAATGGTTTCATATCCAACTCAGTGAAAATCATTAGTCTTTTGATTAAACAAAATTGGTACAAAACTGTATTTTAAAGATGGCTACATTTGGCCTGTCCATGTTAGCAGCTGCAAATCAAGCTTGAAGCTGCCAATTTTTACAGGACAATTTTTTTTCTTGATATATAACCTCTAAGTGGGTGTCTCTGTAAATGTTGAGTTTATCATTTAAATACCTTAAAAGGCGCTCGAATTTGTGTTGATTATGTAAAACATTTAATAGTGACCAAAAAGCTAGAGGCACATACCTTTGAACAACACTATGTTTGAACCTCTTTGTTTAATGTTAAATTTTCATTCAAGTCTTTATGTTGATGTAACATTGAGGTTGTACCAATAAATCCAAAAAAAAATTTATTCAGACACATGGACCATGATAAACAAAGAATAACACTAAAAAACACACTACAAGTAGAATATCCTTCCATCACCATTAGTGTTGCACCGACACCGATACCAGTATCAGGCGGGGCCCCAATCCAGCATTAAAATGGTGGTATCCATATTGGTGGGTACCGACAAATACCGATACCATTTTGAAAGCCAAAAGTTTATTCAACTATTGTCACTCATTCCATGTAGGTAATAAAAAATTCCACTGGATTCACTTTGTATTAGTCTTTTTCCTGCTTCACAAAGGTAGACAGCAGCTTGACAAAGCCATGATGGCAATTATTTTACATCCAAGTAGTATGCAGTTCTTCATATACACACACACACATCAATTTCTAACAGATGGTATCGGTATGGTATCAGTATCGGCCAATAGTGCACAGCCAAGTATCGGGGCCAAAAAAATGGCATTGGCGCAACCACAGTACAAACTAAGGCGTCATTGATAAGAAAATAACCTAAATGAGATTATAAAGATTATAAAGTACGATACAGCAGCACAGGTGGACACAATTATATTAACATACATCACACTTGCAGTACTCCTTCATGGCACCTTGAGCAACATCCTCATGACATCATTGTATACCCCATGCAGTTTGTGCATGCTGCTTTGTCTATAATGCCACTGTAGGTACCAGATCCACTGTGGTCAGATCTACTCTTGCCCTGCGCCTGCCAGTGACATTACACATAACATAAAACATTGTAGTTGCCCTAACAACGTGTCTAATGACAGATAAAGTTTTACCTGATTGATGACAAAGCTAAAAAAAAACACATTTATGGTGAACAAAGTAACTGCAAGACCAAGACTGTATAAAGGGGGAGAGGTGGGTAGTGTTGTGGCTAGTTTACTAACAGGTTAGCCTATTTACCTCGGTCAGTTAGCCATATTACTGTAAGCTACACTTCTTTTAACTCCTTTTCAACAACAAACGTTCAGTAGAATAACTGTTATTCTGTTTGTCTAAATTCTCCATGATATTTAATTTTTTCAGATGTTCCATTTGTCCTCCACTGCCCTCAGATTCTAATAAAAAGAATAAAAAGAAGGACTGAGACTTTTTTTTTAGTCACCTTGTTAAATAGTGGAGTGGCGGCCTAGTGGTTAGGGCATAGAGCTTGGAATCCTGTCACTTTGGGTCTCTGGGCAAAGACCCTCAACCCCACACTGCTCTTTGGGCGCCACACAATGGCAGCCCACTGCTCCTCAAGGGAATGGATTAAATGCAGAGAGTTCATTTCTCCATTGTGAGATCAATAAAGTTCAGTTTCTATCCTTTTCTTTTTTCTATCCTTTTTTTGGTCACTTTGTTAAATGGTAGAGCTGTCTGTCTTAGAAGGCAGTGCTTTCCTTCAAGACTGAGAATAATTGTTTTCTACTTTTGGCTACTTTATGCAAATGGAATATAAAATAATAGCAAATGTAGGTAGTAATATGCTGAGACTCCAGAAGAAAGTTTATTCTTATGAAACGGGTGTAGTACAATTTGTCCAAATGGTGTTGCCATATAATGATGCCCCGAAAAGATCTGTTACCTACACCATCACAAGTGGGCAGTATACATTTGAGTACAATGAACTAATAAGTGCACCATTAAAGTTAAATTTTCTACAGAACACAGAGAGAACCTCCAACGTCTTGTACATATCGTATACAATGCTGTCTGTAAACATCTCTATCATCAGACACATGACCAGTTATATAATGTACTGACTGAAAATATAGCCAGACAGAGTAAAGTTAGGAAAACATAGTTCAGCATCATCTTTGCTCCTGACAATCATGTTACTCTTTTTTGCATTATATGTAATTTTGTAATCCAACCTGTACTGTGAGTGAAGCCTTAACAGTTGCTACTGGCCAGCACTATGTGGACAAAAGACCACATAGTCATCAGCACACATCAGGTGTATATCGTCTAACTAGTACAAAAATCATTGTGATGGTAATGGCCAAATTGACTATGAACTTCTGAACAGAGCGTTTGCTTTTCAAGACTTGAAGCTATAGTTTTTGTCTTCCCTTCACCTGAGTTAAATCTTATAATACTCCAGCTCATTAAAACCAACAGAACAACCAGTCTTCATGTTTCATAGCTTTATATGCCTGTTAAATATATGTGTGCTACTATAAACACACAAAGATTAAAGAGTAGAAAGTGGCAAAGGCGTGTGAATCTGATTTATTGTTGCAACCTTGTAAATTGGAACTGGGTAAATAAATTGTTTAATAGCAATCTTTTTATAGCATGTTATACATTACACATGGCTTAAAAACTGCTGCATACACGCTTTTAAACAAAGCGTGAAAGGCTGACACTCATCGGGGCTCAGGGGGCTTTCCCGCTGGTCCCCATCGACCCTGCTGGTGTTTACCCAGAGCCCAGTGTAAATGCCAGAAGACTATTGTGATTCCTGGTGCTCTGCTGATCACACGCTGAACTTCCATGCATTATTTACATGGAGCTTAGCCCTCCTCATCGTGTTCATGGACACAGGTCACAACCAAGCAGGGCTCAATAGATAAGGGGAATTAAGTATTCATGCCAAAGCCAAACTAGCTAAGAGCAACGGCGGAGGGGTCACATGACCAAGAACAGAGAGGTCTGCAGAAACAACTTTGTTTCATGCGGAAGTCGTGCTATCGGCAGCGTCAGGAGGAAAATAAAGATAGAGGAGGGTGTTTGTTGTTGCAGTGTGCAGAGATGAGAAGAGGCCCAGGGACTAGCAAGGCTCTCATAGTGTTGTTGATTTATTGTCTGTTTTCTTTGTGCACACAATACGTCTATTTGTTATTTTGTAAGACACCAAACTACTCATGCAGACACTGTAAATTGCAGCTTCAATCATCTGCCTTGGATGAACGTGCACACTTTCCATATGTGCAGTAAATTGTACTTGCTAATGAACATACAAATTATTAGCAATGCAAGTGAGAATGTTGCTCTGTCAGTTTTCCAGTGAGACTTCCAGTGTTTTCCTAACTTATGGCCCTCTCTCTGCTCTAGTGTTTCGGCTTACTGGGGATCAATGGTGCTGGAAAAACTACGACGTTCAAGATGCTGACAGGAGACATCCCAGTCTCCGGCGGAGAGGCCTTTCTAAATGGATACAGGTGAGGCTCCAGGTCCCACTTTTGCACAGAGTAACTTATCTCAATTAGCCACCCAAGATAGCTGCTCAGGTGGGATCGGGCTCTTCTGCTCCTCTCTCTCTTTCTCTTTTTCATATCGTAGTAGTCTGTGTATCTTTTTTCTTTTTTTTTATTACACTCTTTTACCATTACTGTTCTATTGCCAGGTTTTCTGAACACATCTAAAAAAGTATGCATTTAAATTCTGATACGTATTCTGATACCCCCCACACACAAGGTGTTAGGTTAATTGGCTTCTCTAAATTCTCCTTATGTGTAAGTGTGTGCCTAAATGGTTGTTTGTCCTGGTGGTCTCTGTGTTGCCCTGCGATGGACTGGTGATTTCCAGGGTGCACCCGCCTTTCGCCCGTAGAAAGCTGGGGATAGGCACCACCACCACCCCTCATGACCCAGCAGGGGTAAAACGTGATAGAAATAGATGGATAAAATTGAAAGGGTTATTGATACCAAGTCAGGTTCATACTGGCTAACATGGAGGCGGCGTCTTAACCACATACTATAAGGGTAAAAATACTTGTTATTTTGTATAAATCTAAATAGTTGCTTAATTACAATGGTCTTTTTACCATTTCCTCTACCCTGATACTTCCATAAAGGACGTTCTGTGTAGAAGTTTTGGGGACCATTTGTAAAATTCTGGTTAGTGGAGTAGTTTCATTACAAAATAGGCCGTCATCCAATACATAAAGCAGACTTCCTTAATCACTCTAATTAATTGTTTCAAAAATAAAAGCTCATAAAATTTAAAGGTATATTCTAATATGTAGTAATCCAAAGAATGTTTTATGTCAAATCAAAGACCTTGCCAGAGTTTTCAATCCATTTTGTGCTGCAAAAAACACAGAAAGAGAGACAAATTTTAGTTTATTTCACCAACGGCTGAAAATTTGTTAAAGCTGAGATGTTTGTCTTTTCTTAAAGCTGGCTTGGAATTCACAACATATTTCCAGCATTTACATGACTGAATGATTGACGTAGGCCTTTAAAAGTTTATTTCCTTCTCTTTCTCCTTCTCTTTCAGTATTAACCATTCAAGAATATTATATATTTAGATAAATACGACATATTTAGGGTTGTACATATACTAAGCTTTTTGTTTCTGCCCTTTATTTAGTAATTTTTATTGATATCATATCCATTTAAGAAGTTTGGCTTTTGACTACAAAAAAAAAGCAACATAAAATGTGAATATAGAATATTGGCCTTTTGAACTCTGGCTTGCCTTCTTATATTCTGAATGCTGTGATCTTTCTTGCAAATATATATTCCTTTTGACCTGTACCGCCTTTACTTTTTTATTTTCTACTTTTTTTTTCTTCCACAAAATCAGCCATAGAGAATAACTGTACACAGCATATGGAAAAAGAATAACTTGACAAAAGTGAAGCACTGATCCCGGTGCTTTAAGAGAAAGCAGGCTACTGTCACTTAATTTTTTCAGAACAGATAGCTTTGATTCTTCTCCATATATCTCCAAGCTCAGCTTAGAGAGGGTGCACACAGTGGAGCAGTGGTTGCTGTAGAAGTTCATTGATACATCTGATAATTGACTTTATGTTCAACGAGGGAACAGAGCAATATGTAGTGGGGGCTTGCACAGCATGGGTAATGTTGATTAATGTGGGTGATAGTGATCAAAGAAAAATCTCTGGGACCTTTAGGGGAAGCAGTTGAAAAGAGAGAAAAAAAACAGATGTGAGCAGACAACACCCACTCTTCTGTTTTCATCTCATTATACTCGCTTTCTGTGCATCGGCAAGAGGAATGATCAGCAGAGGAGGAAATGGCAGCAGTTCCCTAAATGGATGCTTCTGCTGTCCCGGCAGTTGTCTCTCATATCTGTAAATTCAAGATTAGCTATTCCTACCTTCATCGACTTCCTTTTCTGCTTGGCGCTGAAAAAGAAAACCATGTTCCATGTGGGTGTTAGCTCATTTGCTATGTCTTGTTCTAATAGACCAAGAGGAAATTAGAAAATTAGTGAATCATTACCTCATTTGTTGTTGCATTGGATCATTACTGCACAAAAATGCAGTGTTTCCTGTTGCCAAAAGAAGCCCATTTTCTCAGTTTATGAAAAGGTAATGTCATCTTCAAATTCTGTTCGGTTCCATTTGTTTACATAGCTTCATTTCACAACTAGTATTATGCAGAAGCTAATCCAGTTCAATCTGAGCTCAAATCCACCTACTTCATGTAACTCAGTACAACCACAGTGTCAGTGCCAGCTAAAGGACATTAAGTCTGATTCACACTAAATGACATTGCCACACAGTCAGAATTAACTGATGATTTAATGACAAAGGACCCAATTAGAGATCTAGAAAAGCAAAGAAGCACAGTAACTCATGACTTACTTTAATAAAATAAAAATTTTTAACCTTTAGGTTTTAAACTAGTTTTTATGTTTATAAATATTTAAGTATGGTGAATGATGTCGCTGTACGACCAGACATTAGTGCTGCACTTGTTTCTGAATATTAAGTTATTGCATAACATACAGTAGTTCCTGTGCTGACATGGAATATACAGTGGCCATGTTTACCTTATTTATTTGATGGAATTATTGTTTTACAATATTTAATAAGCCTCCCAGATACATCAGTTATGGATCTGCTATTACCCCTAGCAACCGCATAGCATTTTCTGTCAAAATCTCGCTATCCAGACTACATAATGAAAGCATAGATGAAATATAACATTACAGAGTGCTGCTAAATTGTTTCCTATGCACAATTTTTGTATCGGTTTGGGGAGACCATAGATTATTGGGAAAGCCCTGGAAGCAGTAAAAAAGTAGATTACTTTGGTTTGCCTCGGTGCTCTCTGGTCAAATGGAAACCCCATCGGCCAAAATTCAGTATCATTATATCTTAAATGCCAAAGAAGCAAAAACTAAAGTTTTAACTAAAGAAGCAATAAAAAAGTATTTCACCTTGGTTTGGCGGTTATAAAGGTTCTGAAGACACTATGATCACTACTATGATCTTTGTCTATTTTTCCTACCTTTGGCTGAAACGTTCCTCCTTCTACAACATTGCTGACTCTCACGTGTGATTTATCTTTACAGCATAACTAGATTTTCACTGTGACATTTAACCAACTATGAAATATCCTGTTAGGAGCACTGCTGCTTAATTATGGCCTACAACTTTAATTTGCTACATTTCAAAGACAGCTCACCTGCCGCTGTTAGGTGCCTGAGGCATTGCTAAATTTGTATCATTTAATGGCCTCTTGGTTGTTGAAGATTTAATTTATTCTTTTTCATTTCTTTGATCATGGAGCATTTTTTGTAGTTTAGTGCACACAATAATTTAAAGAAGTATGAAACAAACACAATAATTGCCAGATCAGATTAGATCAGATCAGATCAGATTAGATTAGATTAGATTAGTTTAGAATAGATCAGATTAGATTATATTAGATCAGATTAGATCCGAGCAGAGTAGATTTCATTAGTATAAATTAGATCAGGTGAGATTACAGTAAGTTGCATCCGGTTAGATTAGATCAGATCAGAATAGATCAAATCAGGTTAGATTAGATGAGATCAGATTAGATAAAATCAGGTTAGATTAGATAGAGTAGCTTAGATTAGATTAGGGGCCATTTGATTAAAATTCCAAAAAAAGAAAATAAAAATCCACTGAACTTTGTTTCCAAGTTTGAAGACGTTTCGCTTCCCATCCAGGAAGCTCTTTCAATTCAAAATATCAGGAATAGTGTTGAGTTCGAGGTTTTATACAGTAGCCCATCAAAACCTTGTTTTTGTTTTGAAAACATGCAAATTGAAACGGCTGAAGGGTTCCACCCTTTTGGAATGGGTCGTTTGGCCTCTTTTCTTACCCTACAATGCCCTATACCCATCCAAGTGTCTGAAAGGGAATTATTGGCCTGGCTGAATAGGTAATGTCCTCCGCTCTCCTGTACAGGGGCTGAGACTATGATGATAGCGGGAAGGGATTAACTCAATTACTGTATTGTGGGTTTTAGTAAACTGAAACCTGAGTCCACCCCCTCTGTTTAAGGTTGTTTTTCTGTTTCTTAACAAAGACGGCTTCCTTCATGCCCCTCTCAAACCACCTATTTTTTTTTTTATTTGCATAATGTGAACATTCTGGTCCTCAAAACAATGTCCTTTGTCCATAAAATGTAGATGAGAGTCTTGTCCCGAGGAGGTTGCTCTCCTGTGCTGGGCCATGCGTTTGTGGAGCGGTCAGATTAGATCAAATCTGATGAGATCATTACATTAGATTAGGTTCAGTTAGATTACATCAGATTAGCTTACACTAGATTAGATCAGATTAGTTTAGGTAATATTAGATTATATCTAAGATATATCTAAAATATATCTTAGATTATATCAGATTTGGTTAGATTGGGTTACATCAGTTCAAATCAGATGATATACTATTACAGGTGCTGGTCATAAAATTAGAATATCATGAAAAAGTAGATTGATTTCAGTAATTCCATTTAAAAAGTGAAACTTGTATATTATATTCATACATTACATACAAACTCATATATTTCAGATGTTTATTTTGTTTAATTTTGATGATTACAAATGACAACAAAAGAAAATCTCAAATTCATCATATCAGAAAATTAGAATATTGTGAAAAGGTTCAAAATTGATGGCCCCTGGTGCCACACTCTAATCAGCTAATTAACTCAAACCACCTGCAAAAGCCTTTAAATGGTCTTTCAGTCTAGTTCTATAGGCTACACAATCATGGGGAAGACTGCTGACTTGACAGTTGTCCAAAAGACGACCATCGACACCTTGCACAAGGAGGGCAAGACACAAAAGGTCATCGCTAAAGAGGCTGGCTGTTCACAGAGCTCAGTGTCCAAGCACATTAATAGAGAGGCGAAGGGAAGGAAAAGATGTGGTCGAAAAAAGTGTACAAGCAAGAGAGATAACCGCACCCTGGAGAGGATTGTGAAACAAAACCCATTCAAAAATGTGGGGGAGATTCACAAAGAGTGGACTGCAGCTGGAGTGAGTGCTTCAAGAACCACCACACACAGACGTATGAAAGACATGGGTTTCTGCTGTCGCATTCCTTGTGTCAAGCCACTCTTGAACCACAGACAGCGTCAGAAGCGTCTTGCCTGGGCTAAAGAGAAAAGGACTGGACTGCTGGTGAGTGGTCCAAAGTCATGTTCTCTGATGAAAGTAAATTTTGCATTTCCTTTGGAAATCAAGGTCCCAGAGTCTGGAGGAAAAGAAGAGAGGCACTTCATCCACGTTGCTTGAAGTCCAGTGTAAAGTTTCCACAGTCAGTGATGGTTTGGGGTGCCATGTCATCTGCTGGTGTTGGTCCATTGTGTTTTCTGAGGTCCAGGGTCAACGCAGCCACATACCAGGAAGTTTTAGAGCACTTCATGCTTCCTGCAGCTGACCAACTTTTTGGAGATGCAGATTTCATTTTCCAACAGGACTTGGCACCTGCACACAGTGCCAAAGCTACCAGTACCTGGTTGAAGGACCATGGAATCCCTGTTCTTAATTGGCCAGCAAACTCTCCTGACCTTAACCCCATAGAAAATCTATGGGGTATTGTGAAGAAGAAGATGCAATACACCAGACCCAACAATTCAGAAGAGCTAAAAGCCACTATTAGAGCAACCTGGGCTATCATAACACCTGAGCAGTGCCACAGACTGATCGACTCCATGCCACGCCGCATTGCTGCAGTAATACAGGCCAAAGGAGGCCCAACTAAATACTGAGTGCTGTACATGCTCATACTTTTCATGTTCATACTTTTCAGTTGGCCAACATTTCTATAAATCCTTTGTTTTTATTGGTCTTCAGTAATATTCTAATTTTCTGATATGATGAATTTGAGATTTTCATTTGTTGTCATTTGTAATCATCAAAATTAAACAAAATAAACATCTGAAATATATGAGTTTGTATGTAATGTATGAATATAATATACAAGTTTCACTTTTTAAATGGAATTACTGAAATCAATCTACTTTTTCATGATATTCTAATTTTATGACCAGCACCTGTACATTGAGTTGGATTAGATCAGATTAAATCAGGTAAGATTAGGTTATATTAGATCAGACAACATTAGATCAAATGAGATTAGATTATGTTAGAGCAGATTAGATTACGTTAGTTTTGATTAGATTAGATTAGATATTTTGATTGCAGATGAACACTCCATTTAGCCTCCAGTCTCAGAGTACACTGTTTGGAAGTAAAACTAGATTCCAATCCGTGTCTCAGAATAGATTGTTTTGGTAGGACTCAATGAGAAATATTATGTTTCAAAGTTTATTGGTCATATTCTATCAGGTAGACAGTTTGCTAACTTTCCTTAGCAGATTTCTTGAAAAGAAATATTTTCTTCAAACTGGAATTGCTGTTTTAGAACCAGATGTAGAAGTTTCCATCTAAACCGGACCAAAACATGGTATTAGGTCACTAATGCTTTCAGTTTACTTGAGCCTTTTTTGAATTTATTTGTTCGAGGAAGCGTTAAATCACACTAAGGTTCCCTGAGGCAGAGAATTCATCTTAAAAAAAGAAAAAAAAAGAAAGCAAAAACCAACATAAAAAAAGAAAAACTTTTCCAATTTTATCTTTAAAAAAACAAAGCAGCTTGGAAGAGATGAAAGAAAATCCACTTCACTGCTTTATGCCTCGGAGTGATTTAGACAGCTTATGTGTGCAGTTTTCTCCCCTATTTTGCTTCAGTATAGTGACATTTATTAAAGAGAACATGCAGAGAATAAAACATTTCATTCTGCTGGTTCTACAGGGATATCTCTGATTTTTGAGTTTCTTTTCAAATCATTGTGAATATTTGATTATTCTCTCAGAAATGTTTGCCTTTTTAAGCTTTAACACTACTCTTCCAGAGACATAAACATACAGCCCTATAGTCGTTATTTTTAAAACTATTTTCATTCATACTAAAAGAGTATTTTTTTACTTTTCTCCCCAGCATTCGAACAGAAATGAGACATGTTCATCAGAACATGGGTTACTGTCCTCAGTTTGACGCCATTGATAACCTTCTAACTGGACGAGAGCATCTGGAGTTTTATGCTAGGTTAAGAGGAGTACCAGAAGAAGAGGTTGCCATGGTAATTGTTAATTCTAATTGCTAACATTGTTTAGATTTAAGGACATTAAGCCAGAAAGCTCTTAATACAGATGCACTGTATATATTGTGGTTTAGAATACTTACTCAGCTGCATGACAGCAAGAATACATGTTTAGAAACAAAAAAATCCTTGCAGACATTAGAGATAACCTGGATGCATGAAGCTATGCATAATAAAAAATGGCCCATGGAACAAAAGCAGCAGCTGTTGGTTATGGCTCTACATTATTCACGTGCCCAGTGGTGTGGCAGGCCCAAGGCGCCCTGGCTGCTCTTCTCTTACAGCGCCTGCCTCTGCAGCAGAAGGAAAAAAATCAAAAGAGTAAAGGGGCCGGCAGTGACCACAGATTCTGAGCCAAGACTTTGATGTCTTAGCTGCAGTGCAAACGGACCATAGTCAGCTAGCAGCACTGAGAATGTTGCAGCAGTTCATTGAGATGTTATTTTAAAGGCAAACAGGGTTTTACTTGCAACTTGCAAACAAAATTTATCTCTAAACATGCAAAAAGAAATTACTTAAGTCAGTAAAAATATTTGCATCCACTGGTCACATAATCATCAGCATGTAACACCTGTGTAAAAAAAAAAATATTTGGATAGTATGATGCAATCCGACGTTTAAACACAGTGATCTCAAGCATAGATGTGATTATTTTGGGCTTTTAATCATTTGTTTGACATTGTTTTTCAGTGCTGGAATAGATAAACTACAATTTATGAAATGTTAAAGAAATAAGAATTAAATGCTTAATAGGGAATAGAAAATAATTTCTTGATGCTTTCTTTTTATCAAAGTAAGGTCAATTCAGGACCAGATATTGAAAATACTTCAGATAATATTGAGTAAGCACACAAAAGTGGGTTGGACTATTCTATGGACGAAACATCTCACTCCTATTTTTCCTTTGCATTTCACAGATTCTTATCAAAAGGACTAAAACTGTGGCCTTTTCTTGAGTGTTTTTCATTTAATCAATATAGAGGAAATATAAGCTTTCAGACACAAGTGTTTACCTTGTACCACGCTTGAATGTGTGTGTGTTACAGACTTATTTGCTTGTTATTTAACTCAAGTTAAATAAAAAAAATATTATACTGATCCCAAAGGGAACGTAGATGTAATAGTAGGATTTTTTTATGAGTTTTGTAGATGTTATTAGCTGCAGGCACAATGGTGACTTAAGACCCTCTGTTATTGTTTAAGAGTTTTCTGAGGAGGATGCTCAGTCATCCAAACTGTTCTTCCTTTTTATGAAGAATTAACCATTGTGAAATCATCTCCAGAGTTTCTAGAGGAGTTCCTTAAATAGTTCCCCACTGACCTTTTATGTTGCTTGCAAATGATAATGTCTGAAAGGTTACAAAGGTATCGCTCAGCAGCATGTGATTAAAGCCTTACAAAGCTCGCGTTTGCACGGACAGAATATTATTGATTCCTAGATTTACAATTAACAATTTTAAATCCATAACTCTAACACTTTACATCTCCTGAAAGGTGGCAGAGTGGGGGATTCAGAAGCTTGGGCTGGTAAAATACACCAACAAGTCAGCTGGAACCTACAGCGGTGGGAACAAACGCAAACTTTCCACAGCAATGGCCCTCATCGGATGTCCACCTGTGGTTTTCTTGGTAAGATGGAGTTTTGTTATCATTACCACACTGTAATGTTTATGAAAACATTACCGTGTGGTATTTTATTTCAATATTTGTTCATTGAGTATGATCAATATTTTCTTTCTATTCACTTGGAGATGGAAATAGTAATGAAATATGAAGTTATATCTAAGAGGTGAAAAAAAAAAAAGCTATGGATCAAAGCTGCATATCCTGATTCTTTTCCCTAAGGAGTACAAATGTAAAACTTGCATCTCTTAAGTTTAGATAAACTTTTATTGTGTCGGTTCTGAGAGTGAAAAACATTTCTTTAAAAGAATTATAAAAGCTGACAAAAGTAGAAAAAAAACAATCTCTTTCAATAGGTTAAGAAAGGAAACTAAATATAGCATTAAATACTGTTAGTGAGAATTTAATACTCTTAAGGAATAAAACCGCTGCTATAAAACCTGCATTTTTCTGTTTCTGAAAACAACAGTGTTGACTTTTTACAGTAGTAATAAACAATAAGAAGAATCTACGATGTGGGTGGTATTTCTAGCCTTGGCTGTAAAGAATTTGTGACAATAATAGTACATTGCATAGAGTCTCTACTTAGGTGTAGGAAAGAAATTAACGTGTGTTGTCTCTGAAAGCCATGTCTTTACAACAACAACAAAAAAAACCTCAAAAGAGCTAAAACAAGAACCACTTAGATCAGAGGTCTGCAACCTAAATCATTAGAGCCATTGTGGCTGGCTAAATAAAAGTCATTTAGACAGAGATGGGAAGTAACGAAGTACAAATACTTCATTACTGTACTCAAGTAGATTTTTCTGATATTTTTACTTTACTTTACTACTCATTTTTATGGCGACTTTTTACTTCTACTCCTTACATTTTTACAGAAATATCTGTACTTTCTACTCCTTACATTTTAAAAAATTGTCTCGTTACTTTAGTTTTGAATCATTTCAATGGAGTTACCGTTATTATTTTTCATGTCATCAATACCAAATTCAGTCTAATTGGATGGGAATCTACGTTGCATTTGACGCACCACTACAAGATGAATCGACAGATTCGGCGTAATCATTCGCGGCAAATCATTGCAGCTTGGTGGCGATGGCGTTAGCATAGTAGTATGGACGACGAGATGATTGAAAATGAACACAACGGAGATCTAGTCCTATTGGCAGACATTCATTTAAAATGTAGGCAACGGCATGAAAAAAGTGGTTTCTACTTTTACTTTTAGACTTTAAGTAAATTTACAAGCCTGTACTTTGTTACTTTTACTTGAGTAAAGAAGTTTAATCAGTACTTCCACTTTTACCAGAGTATTTTTTAACACAAGTATCTGTACTTTTACTCAAGTACGGAAAGTGAGTACTTTTGCCATCTCTGCATTTAGAGCCAGAAAAGATTAGATGAGCATTTTCCATAGGAAATCTGCTGTCATCTTAAACAACCAGCAGCTTATTTATATTAACTTTTAAAATAAGAAGAAACATAAAACTCAGAAAGAGACTCAGAGAGATTAGGCATTGATTTTATTCAATAGAGTATTTTTTGATGACAAAGAAAAAATAAAATACAAAATTTCCACGCTAATAAAAAGACAAGTAGCTCTAATAGCTCTAAAACATATTTCTGGTCCATTTAATTCCATGATGTTGGGATTAAAATGATTCAAGCATCCTTTATAAAAACCAATAAAGCTTCTCCAACTAATTTTTAAAACTATTTTTATCCCTTATTAAGAAGAGCCGTTGTAGAGGGTCCAAAGAACCAATAGTGATGCCATTTTATGCCAGTGATACAACTGGCATAAAATCAAATACAAATAGCATAAAAACATAACTCACCATTATGCTGAATTAGTGGGAGCCCTGAGCTTGTTTCTCCGAAACAAGCCGGTCCCATCTGGGTGTAATCGGAGACAATGAAACACGTAGTGTGCTCCTGATGTCCAGTCTGCTCCGTTGCTTAGTTTTGGTCGCTGTGACCGCAGAAAATCCCGGCTCCCCAAAGATAGGATGTTGGAAAGGGAAGCAGGGTTTTCAGTGCTTTTGTAGCGATCTCGGGATATTCTGCCTTGATTTTAATCCAGAACGCGGGCAGAGTTGTTGTCTGAAACTAAGTTTTAAGGCCTCCGTCATTTTCAATCTCCAGCAGTTGATCGCGGATCCATTCTTTTGCAGTTCGGGGATCTTTTGTGGTTGGGAAGTACCGCTCGAACTCTTTTAAAAGCATTGACAGGTGATTGTGCACCAGCTGTGAGAATGGCGGTTCAGGCTCAGTCTCTTCTAAAATCCCTTCTAATATTTGAAACATGTCAAATTTCCCTCTGTTCACTCGCCGTCCCCACAATTCCAGTTTGGCTTTAAATGCAGCTACTTTATCTGCTGCATTGAATACAGTTGTCATTTTCCCTTGAAGTGACAGGTTGAGTTCATTGAGCAGGTTGAATGTATCGCATAAGTAAGCGAGTTTTGCGACCCAGTCCTTGTCACTGAAATGTGCTGCCAGTGGTGACTTTTTTTCTGCAGCGGCTCCCGTAAGTCAAACACTCTGGCCAATGACCTCCCTTTAGATAGCCACCTTACTTCTGTGTGTAAGAGAAGGCGTCTGTACAATGCGCCCATCTCCTCGCAAAGCTACTCAAACAGATGCGAGTTAAGGGCATGCGCTTTGACGTGGTTAATAACTTTAACGACATCATTCAGTACGCTGTTTAGTTCAGGTGACATTTTTCGGCTAGCGCGCATTTTCCTGTGAATGACAGTGCGTGGCTTCACATTCAGGCGCAACCTCCTTAACCAGCGCCGTTAATCCAGAAAGCCGCCCAGTCATAGCAGCAGCTCCATCTGTGCATATGCCGACACAAAAGGACCAATTCAGTTTACCTGAGATGTAATCATTCACGGACTTAAATAGTGCTGCGGCTGTGGTGTTGGTTGGCAACCATTGTGCACATAACATATCCTCATGTACATCCTCCTGATATATATATCGCACATAAACAAGTAGTATTGCCTTGTTGTCAATATCAGTAGACTCGTCAACCTGGATTGCATACCACGGCGATATATTAATCCTCTCCAACAGTTGTGTCTCAATGTCCTCTGCTTTTTCATTTATTCGCCTAGTGACGGTTGAAGCCGAAAGAGGAACCTGTGCTATCTTCTTAACTGCGGCCTCTCCTAGAAGTTTACGGCAAATGTCTTTTGCAGCGGGCAGTATCAATTCTTCACCAATAGTAAAAGGTTTCTTGGCCTTAGCAATACGGTTAGCCACTAAGAACGATGCTCTCAGAGCACTCACATTTGTTGATGTGGTGGCCATCAGTACTTGCTTCTGTCTTTCTTGTTCATTTTTTTTCTTTCAAAAAAGTCCAAAGGTTTGTCTTTTAAGGCAGGATGCTTAGTCTCCAAGTGCCGAAGCAGCTTTGAAGGCTTCATTGCCTCGTTTGCTAGCCTGTCGCCACATATTATGCAGAGTGGGTTCGGCGCGTGAGAATCACCTTGGGCGATAAATCCATATTTTAAGTAGGACTCGTGATATAGTCTTTTAAATGCAGCTTTCATTTTCTTGGTAGTTGTAGCCTCTTCTTCTTTCTCCTCATTGGGCCTTTTCCCCTTTCCAAAGAAGCTGTCCAAACAGGTCTGTTTCTTACTCATTTTTGCTGGCTTTAGGTGTTTTGACTGGATTAACATATCACGTGACCTGAATTGACCTGTGTCAAGGGGCACAGATTAACCGACTAATGTAATACCCTAATTTTTTTAATTTTTCAAAATAAAACATCACTTAGACAAATTATATATATATATATATTAAAAAATTTGTTTGTTTTTTTTTCTGTGCGGCCCGGTACCAAATGACCCACGGACCGGTACCGGTCCGCGGCCTGGTGGTTGGGGACCACTGCCTTAAAGTACAGATTTTGTAGGCCAATTTTTGAAGTTAACATTCCCTTTTTTTCCCCTCCATTACATGAGAAAATTGTGATTTTACATGTTACTGGTATTTATTTAAAGAAAAGACATTGCCAAACATATGGTGAGAAGAGTTATCACAACATCTTCACTAAAGACAGAGAGAATGGGGGAAGAAAGGAACATTCTGCGGAGATGAGCAACTCTGAACCATATTTGTGTGGCTCAGAGATTTTGTGTGGCTGCTCGCTCTTCCCACATACAATGGTTCTCATGGAGACCGTCCATGAATATCCAAACAAAACACTCTTAAAAAACAAAATTAATAACTTTTTATGTGTTGTGACCTGCTAACACAAAATGAATGCCAAATCCTTATTTTAGACTAGATCAGTCCCACTCCTTGTTGCCCTTTTTTAATTAATTTTGTTTTACACTTTCTATCTCCTTAAAAGTAAAGTGGAAAAAAAAAAGTTATAAAGGCAGGCAAAAAAATAAAAACACTGACCTTAAGAAACATGAATTATCATCAACACCTTCTAGAAAACCAATAAGTCCTTCTTTGGAAGGAAAGTTTAAATATATCATGGTTTGTTTTTCTGAGCCTATCGGGAGGATGGAGTAGTTAATTTATTTTTCTAAGCTTGTTATCTGTTTTAAGGGTTAGAGTATCACCTAGCTTGGTAAGCAGTTGACTGTCTTAATGGCGAGGGTTTCACATTTTCGCAGCGCTGTGCTCTGCGTGTGTTTTCCTGGCCCTTACGCTCATTTAAAGTAAGGATCTCAGCATAATTCCATTGTAATTCTAAATGTTTTAACATAACCAATGTGAGAAGAGTGGTAAGAAAAGCAGAAAAGATCATTGGGGCTCCTCTTACCTCCATTAAAGACATTTCTTCCTAGCACTGCGTGTCCCAAGCCTGTAACACCATTAGCGACCCCTTACACCCCCACCATGGACTGTTTTCCCTACTGCTCTCTGGGAAGAAACTTCACATCATCCGCTGCAGGACCCGTAGGTTCTGCAACAGCTTTTTCCCCACTGCCATCAAACTGTTCAACTAGTCCAACGCACATTATTTTGCACTACCAATGTTGCTGAACTTTCCTAATCCTTTTAAATAGAACACAACTCAATGTTTTTACTGCATTTTTACACCATATTTATTATGCACTGTACTGGATTTTTTTCATATTAATTCCATTTTGCACCATATTTAAAGTGGTTTATTTTTTTCTCCTACATTGTTACATTCTGATCACTGCTGTACTTTATATTGGGAATATTTATTTATTCCAACTGCAATCTCATTACACTGTTGTAAGTTTTATGCAACGTAAATTTGTTTTTTTTATACACTCTGTGCATACAAATTGACAATAAAGTTTGTCAAAGTCTGTGCTGAAATGTTGTAAGAGGAAGCCCAGATGTCAGTGAAAGGGCTTTATGATTATTAAAAATTTGCATTTTGGCCTAATTTCAGCATAACAGGGACTTTTTCAGCGTAATGGCCCTCTACGCTGAAATACTGTATGCTGATAAGAGTTCTGTTAAGTAGGGAAGAGAGAGTGGTTTAGATCTGTATAAATGTTGTTGTAGGAAACAATGAACAAAAAGAACATTAAAAGCAAAAAAATTAGATAGACCACATCCTGAGTTTTATTATTACTGGAAACCAATATTGAGGGCTGTTTTATTATTAGTATTTCTGTTTTTTTCTTGTTGCTATCATACATTATGAAAGGCCCATGATGAAACTAACTAAACAGATCCACATCCAAATGTAAATTATGATCAAATAATTATCATTCCCATGTTCTGCCAAGGACCAGTTATGATCACAATTTCATATAAACCCATCCTGTTACCAAGCGCACAAAATGAACTGTAACCATATACTTCCTCAGCAGGGGTAATAAAATAATCTAAATAATCCAAATATGTAATTTCCTCATGTAGCAATACAACATCTGTTAGTTTACTGAATTATTCAACTTTTTTTTCGCTCATTCACTATAATATATGCATAGCAGTTCATAAGTTTATGCTTCCAATAACTTAAGCACAGTAATGAATAATCCATAATAAATTACATGTAATAGGATAATCTTTACAGCTTTGGCGGGATCAAATTGTGCACACGGTCCCAAACTGCTTTATTTAGTCCCCACAGCCAAGTTTACCCTTCACTTTGAAGCTAAGGGATAATGTGGCATCTGTGTCAATTTCAGCATTTTGTGGTAGCCCAGGGAGCCCAGTCAGCCTTGAGGCAGCACCACATAGGGTTTTGCTTTTTCTTTATTTTTTTTATTTTTTTATTTTTTTGTACTGGCTCTCGTTGGGCATCCAGACCAAACCCTTGGGATTTGTAGGATTCAGTTTCTGAGGGAAGTCTGGAATGAAACCAGTCAGACTGAGGATTGTCACTCTAATCGTGTATGAACAGAGAGGCCCTGAGGAAAAAAAAGAAACAGCAGCGGCAGTCTGTGTGTGTGGTGTTGAGTTGTGCTGAGCTGAGCTCAGCCTGCTCAGGCTTCAGCCTCTGTACTTATTATGTGCACAGGGGTGTTATGGTCAGAAGAAAAATTCACTGTACACTGGTTGTCTGTGTGTTTTTAGATGTCTGTCTTTTTTTTTCTTATTCTTTGTGTTATGTGTGCATTGTACAACCGCAGTGCACCTTGCCAGATACAGGACTTTGCTGAACAGATGGCGCTCCATGGTTCCAAAAAGTATTCCTTATAAAGGTGTATGAATACTTTAGTCAAAAGAAAAGAGTGGGGTATTTTTTTTACTGTACGCTGTTTCTTTTTTTTCTCATATGCCATCTGCGGTGCTTGTGAAAAATATCTGAAAAATATTCACACCCCCTAAGCATTTTATTTATTTTTTCACATGAAAAACAAGTATTTTTAGGGGTACTGTGAGTGCCTAACGCATGGATGGGGAATTCCACCCCCTGAGGGCCAATGATGCAGCTTTCAGATTCATCCTAGGTCCAGCACACCTGAATCAAATGGCTGAATTACTTCCTCAGTATGTAGTCACTTTCTCCAAAGCCCTCTTAATCATCTAATTACTTAATTCAGTGGGGTTGCTGTCCAAACTTTTTGTCAAACAGAAAAAAAATCAGCAAGTTAAAAGTACAATCCTCATTGGTCACAAAAATCACTATTGTAAATTAGAAATTAGATTAGATTTATTTTACTTTTAGCTAACAAGCAAAAAATCCCCCCCCCCCAAAAAAAACAACCAAATTAGATGTCTCTTTTTTTTTAAGAAATGTATAAAATTCCCTTAATTTTATGGATACATTTTCATTTTTTTTTTCAATCTTACAACAAATGTGTTTTTTGCATGACCAATCAGAAATCAGGTCCCCTCTCATCAGAAAAGTCAGGCTGTATTTTGACCAAGGTTAAATGGGTGCCCCAGGTCTTCCTTGGATGTTAAAGTTTGCTGTCCTATTTACCATGAAATTCAATTAAAGCATAAAAAAAAACCTTAGTAAGAGACAAAAACAGTTTTTTTTATTTGTCATTTAAGAATTTAATCTAAAAAGAGGGTCTGATTATTTAATATTTTGTGTTCTTAAATTGCCATCATAGGCTAAAAGAAATCATTAACCAGGCTGAAAAATTTTTTTCATATTTCTGAAAAATTTGCCTTTTGTTTTTGCAAATAGTTAAAAGGTATAGTGGAGGATTTTTGCAACTCTTATAAAGACTTGTCCTCTCCACTTGCACAAAAATGCACATGTTCAACCCTGTACCAGCTCTCCAGAGGGAACGCCTATAAATGGCATGAAAGAGCATGCACAAGCCCATTTTTTCTCGTGCATCCTCTGTTTTAAAGTTGTTGTTTGTATCGCTCATACAAGCTTACTAGGAGGTTCACTTATTTTGATGATCCACTTAAAAAAATAACATCCTCCACTATATAACTTTGGATGAACTACAGAGATCAACAATTTGGTTAGGAGATTCTTTAGCCAGGGCAACTATAAGTTGTGACTATAAACTAGCCCTGATGAAATAAAATGATACGTCAGCAAGGCTGAAAAGGAACATCCTGACTTGCATAAAGGTCTTCAAGAGAAAACTAATACTCCACATCAACCTGACAATGCTGGGAAAGGTGACACGTGGTAGTGGCTCTATGATGGAGCGCAATTTTTTTTTCTTTGCACTGAGTTCAGGAATGGGTTATAATGAGTTATAATAAAAAAGTGCCAAATATCAAAAGGGTGCTCAGAGGGACTGCTGGCTCCAGTGTACAGCAGCCTCACTTCTGTCAGTGAGCCCCAGTGCAGCTGTGGTGAGAATGTAGCTTGCCCCCATCAGTTTGTTAGTTTGTGCATGAATGACTGCATGTAGTCTAACGTGCTTTGGTCAAGTCTCCTCCATTATAACTACAGGCCATTTCTAATAATTGCATTACAATATTGTTAAAAGGTAGATTCAGCATTTATTGATGTTTTCATGGAAGCAACAGTGGGAAGAGATAAATAGCCTAACAGTATTATTATAAGTTAAAGCTGAAGTCTGTAAGTTTTTAAAAATCACTTTTTTGTCATATTGGCTAAAACTGTCCCTATGCCCAGACAGCAGTACATGTGATATGTAACCTGTGAAAAAAAACTGCTTCAATTGGTACCGCATACTGCCTGTATTTCAATCTGGAAAGAATAATTCGGGACGAGTCAAAACAACCAATCACAGCCAGAGGAGCGTCTGATGGAGTGTCAATCACAGCTCACACACGCTGAATCCCGCCTCCCCCCTTCTGGTTGCATGCGGTAGCCGCGCAGATGCTGTGAGAGGGGTGGAGCTTGGAGGTGGGGCATGAGTGAAGCAGAGAGGGTGGGGGAGTGGAGTGAAACCTGTTTTTCTTCAAATTTTCAGTCGAAGTCTGCTCTCTCCTCAATGTTACAGACTGCAGCTTTAATGAATTAGCAAATATACCTCATCTGTTGTTATTGTCATTAAATTTGCATGGATACTCCCAGTTTGAATAATTTAGGCCTATGATAATAAACTACAACATAGGAACCCATTTCTCCCTTTAGGAAGGCTAGTTGATAGGAACATTGATGGAGCTAAATACAAGGAGTTTTCTTAGGGTGAAGCTGTTGAAAGAAAAAAACCCTGTCAGTCTCTGCAGCACAAATTGAATTAACCTTACAAAATATATAAAATAGGATCTGCATTCTGTTGACACACAGACAACGCTATAGGGAAATGGATTTTATAAAAATATATTCATTCTAAGTTGTTCTCCAAGTTCAAAGCTTATAGGTTATATTGGATTGCATTTCTATCTCAGTTTGTGGCAAACAGCTCCACTCTGCAAGTTATTCTATAAACAATGTGATGAATTCAAAAGAAATAGAAAGATATCTGTTTAATTTATTTCATTGTACCGCAGGATGAGCCAACCACTGGAATGGACCCCAAAGCCAGACGCTTCCTGTGGGACTGCATCCTAAGTGTCATCAAAGAGGGACGCTCAGTTATTCTTACATCACACAGGTGGGGCCTTCTCTTCTCATCGATCCTCCTCATATCCTCTCACCCAGTGAAAATATTTAGACTCTCCTCCAGGCAGAAAAATACGGAAATCATGTTTTCTGTACAGGAACAGGAGCTCTAAATATTGTAATTATAATTGATTGAAATCGTCGTTTTTGTTGAGAGGTATTGTTTCCCGAGTGGTAGTTAATATTGGCTGCCAAAAACACACTGGCTGCTATAAAGCTTTCATGAAGCGTGAGGGTATATCGACTGGCTGCAGCTTTTTTTTTCTTTTTCTTTTTTCTTCCTCCTTTAAAGGGGAAAATGTCAATATCAGTGCAGGAGTCTTTTTATTGTCTAACACTTCCTGAAGCAAACTTAAATTCCCAAAGTTTTTGCCTTCTGAAAAAAAAAAAAAAAAAAAAACTTAAAATTTTAATTGTTTACTTACTGGATCGTTCTTTTCAACATTCTCCAAATGGAAACATTTGCTCCCTCCGGCTCTGTTTCATTTGGAATAGATCCTCCTCATTACACGTGCTCCTTTTATGGGGGAATAAAAGCATTTGTTGTTGTCACAGGCAATGTGGCAGAGCTGCGTCCAACTGTCCATGTCATGACCAGGTGGTTCTGTTTTGTTAGGTGGCAAAGTCATCGGGTTTTACAAAATCATAATGATAATTGTGCTATTCTTCAGAAAGCAGTCACGGGTTTTGCTTCAACTACTTTTGGCTAAAGCTGAGGTCCAACAATAAAAGGGACCAAAAAATAATAGGGATACAGATGGCACTCTGTGTTCACTCTAATTACCAAATTTGTTCTTCGTTTAAGGTGTCAGAGTGGATGTGTAAAGTTATCAGACCAAAGCTTTAGCTTAAAGACAAATGTACTGTAAAAAGTCATTCCAAATGGGAAATATGTTGTTTTCTTTAGATGCATTTGTTTAAAGTAAAATTTTCCTCAAGTAATAAGTTATACTATTTATTTTACCTGCTAACCTTCACCTCTTTTTCTTTAACAGTATGGAGGAGTGTGAAGCACTGTGCACTCGTATGGCCATCATGGTAAACGGGCGCTTCAAGTGCCTTGGAAGCATCCAGCATCTAAAAAATAGGTGAGGATTCTTATTTTGCCTTAAAACCCAAATCTGTGTCATAGGAATGTGAAAAAATTGAATATAAATCTAAGAGTAGGTGAATTACAGTATGTTTTATAGTTAATGTAAGGAAAAATGCACCATAGTTTTTCATGAATAAAGCACCATTGTGCTTTATTCATGTATTTATTACAAAGTATTAATCAAACCCATCAAAGTCATCATCCTCTGTTTCTGAATAAAACAGATGCGCTAAATCAGACATGCCAATTTCCCCTTCTTCGCTGTCAGAGTCACTTTCCGTGCAGCGCGGCTTCCCTCAGAAACAATGCCGGCTTTTGCGAAAGCTTGAACAACGGTGCCAGCAGACACGTTAGTCCAAGCATCAACAATCCATCCGCAAACGGTGGCGTAACTTGCCCGGCGCTGCCTTCCACTTATCGTGAAACTGTGGTCTCCGTCTGTCATCCATCGCTCCCACGCCGCTCGCAGCCTTACTTTGAACGGCCGCTTCACACCAATGTCGAGCGGTTGAAGTTCCTTTGTCAGACCCCCCGGGATAACGGCGAGCACAGCGTTCATTTGATTCACCTTTTTTTTCACATCGGCTGTGAGATGGGCACGCAGCGATGGTGATGCGTGGAAAAAAGCACCTGGTCTCCTCACATACACCTGCCTCAGCCACGCTTTCATCATCTCCTCATCCATCCAGCCTTTTTCATTTGCGTTAATATCATATGTCATCAGAGCGCTGTGTCTGTCTCGCTGTCAGCTCCCAGATCAGCTTCTCTGATTGGTTGATGCGGCGCGTCCAGCAGCAAAACTTAAATTTTTCCATCTCGAGCAGTCGGGAGCGTTTAAGCATCTGACGCACCGCCAACGCGCTGCGCCTGCTGCTCAAAACGCGCTGCGGGACCTTTTGCTGCACCTATACGCGCGTCAACCATTGACTTTGCATGTAAACTCGCTGCTTCTGCTGCACCTGCTGGGTCCGGTTCACACCGATGTCGAGCGGTTGAACAGCGAGCACAGCCTAATTTGTTTCACCATGTTTTTCACATCAGCTGTGAGATGGGCATGCATGGAGTTACATATTAACAGCGATGGTGATGAGTGGAAAAAAAAACACCTGGTCTCCTTACATTCAGCCACTCTTTCATCATCTCCTCAATGAGGTGGTCTCAAAAGTCGCAGTTACAACACACATAGGGCGCACCGCACCAAAGGGCGCACCGCACATTTTGAGGGGAAAAAAAAGACGTTTAAGTGCGCCTTATAGTCGTGAAAATACGGTATACAGTAGATATATTTCACGACATCAGAAATGTAAACACATCATCTTTCCTAAGCTCTACCTGGTCTTTAACTTAGACTGTATTCTTTGGCCAGATGAGAGTAGGAGTAAAGATTGACCACTTATGGTGGTTTGAAATAAAATAAAAGATGTATGATAAAGCACCTCATGCTTGCTGCATAGTATGATAGAGTTAGCATGACGCTACCGATCGTTTCTCCTCAATAGGCCTCAGTAGCCTTGCTATTGTGCGTGACATAAAGAAAATTTTGTAACACTTGGCTAATTTACATAAAAATCTTTAGGACTGTGGTAGAAAAATTGGGAATTTTGTGTCGTTCAGCACAATATACTGTGGACTGAAAAGTATGGGCAGACTGAAACAGAACTAAAGAGACACATAATTAACCTCACTGCATGGTCATCATTGAAGCTGAAGAGAGTATAAGTAAAGGGTATCAGAACTTAGAATAATCTATGGGGATTGTGGAAAGAGAATTGGCTTTAGAGCTCTTTGTTTGCCTCGACCCTTTACAATATTCCCGAAGTACACTGATTTGTTCTGCATAGGTACACATTTTTAACAGCAGGAAAAGCAACAATTGCACCATGGTTGGATTTAAAACTATTGTCTGTTGAAATATGACTTTTTTTAACAGATAGAAATACTTAAAGTCTTTACTTTGCTAAAACTTTCACTTTGAGATTATCTTAGTGAAATGAAAATAATATTTCAGTTTTTTGACAAACATTTACTATGCTTTTATTATGTTTACCTCTGCAGATAAAAGTATAAAAGATTGAGTATTGAACTTTCAGGCCAGGATGGTCAAGCGATTTTTATGTATGAATGTATAAATAAATAAATACAAACAGCAGAAAATACCAAAGAAAAATGAAAATAATAATAATAAAGGTGCACTTAACCTGTGGCTGTTGGATTTTATTTTCTAACGTGTAAAAATTAACAATAATTTTGCTCTCATGGAGATGAGAGCAAAATAGGAGTATTTTGCTCATCTAAAGATTGTTCATCTAAATTCAGCTCAAACAACAATTATACGTTTAAATATCTAGCATGGAAATTTGCAGTTTTAGGTAAAATTACACTACCTGCTAGTCGTGAAAATACACATTAACCAGCTCTGCTGGAGTAGCCTGATTTTTGTATTATGATAATAAATGGCTAAAAGCAAATTCCATTCAATACCGGATTTAGGCAGGAACATGCTCTGCATTTGATACACAGCATACAAATACTTATGTTAACACCCACATAAGAGTGTATTTAATGTATATTTACTACTCTTGCAGCCTATTAACTATTACCTATGTCGGGCAAAGAGGTGATATAGTTATTTACTGTAAGTCTGTACTCATCCCACATCTTCCTTCCTCATTTTTTTAAGAGGAAAATCCTATATAGTCTCAATTAATGGCATTATTGGTGCTCCTGCTCTCAATCTCAGAGACATCTATAGAATTACATGTTGCATTTTGTTGCATCACTCTGACAACTAACTTGCATTTTCTAATTTGTATAGAATTTGAATTGGTATGTAACTTTGTATGTGACATCCATTAATGCTACATTTATAAAAATCTTTATTACCTCAGGTGCATTCTTTGCCACTTCCTTTGTTTGTGCTTGTAAGATGAATGGTGTTCCACCAACACACACACACATGCAGACACTAACTTCCCGACCAGATGACGTGGTGGCAATTGCTGGTTGGAGAGTTGGATCAATACACCTGAGATGAGGGGGCGGAGCAGGCCATTTGTCAAGATGTGCAGGGGATTATGGGAAATGTGTGAAACAGCGTGATGGGGGTGGGAGTGTCAGGGGTATATATCCCATCAAAAGCATTAATGTCATATGAAAAACTGAGGTTTTAGATCACCGCAGAGAAGAAAAATGTGGGCTGCTCTGTAGAGAGTGCTATTAAAAGATGGGGAGGATTGAGGTGAAGGACTAAAGTGGGAGGGGATGAACTAATCAGTCCCTCCCAGATGTTAGGGTAACAGGCAAATTGTCTGTGTCAATTATGCCCCGAGTATAAGGCTGCGAGGTGGATCGTGTAAATTATTTATGAAGTAAACGGGAGTTATCAGATAGGTGAGAACAATGCAAGGTATGCAGGGGGAGGAGGGGCGGGAGGGTGAGCACATGTCCTACTTCACTCCACTTGCCATTAGGCAAAAAGGGGAATCTCACTCCACAAGACAAGCAAGTGAGGAGGAAACCAGATAAGCTTAGCGTCTACATAGATTTTCGCTGCACTTATTTTAGATCTCACACGGACAATTTACACGCCGCAGAAATACTATCGCTCAGCTCTCTCTGTGCAGTGAATAATTTCTAATTAAGCTTCCCTATCTCCACAGCGCTCAGTGTAATTAATGTTTCATGAGGTGTGAGACCCCGTTAATGACTGAAAAGGCAATTAAGCAATGTCTTTTCTGTTTTCTTTTCTTGTCACTATCTCGCCACATGTTTGTGCTGTCGCACATCGTCTACACACACACTGCTACCACTGAAATTTACTAAGAAGAAAAAAAGTTAAAAGCGCCACTTGAACTCTTTTGCATTACTACATGTTGCACAAACATCAATGTTTTTTTATTGGGATTTTATATGATAGACCAAATACAAAATAGTACATAACTGTGCATGTAGAAGAAAATATTGAGAGTTTTATATTTTTATATATATATATATATATATATATATATATATATATATATATATATATATATCACACACGTGGGGCCTTTTTCTATGTAAACAACAGAAATAAAAAACCTATGTATTTCTGCACAGCCCATCTGAGGCAATCCTTTGTAGAAGGACCCTTTTTATAAAATAGCTTTGCAATTCTTGTGGGATGCATCTCCATGACATAGTTCAATTTCTGTCCGACTGAATGGACGGCATCTACAAATATCAATTTTCAAGCCTTGCAACTGATTCTCTATTGGATATCTGAACTTTGACTAGGTTATTCATCATTCAATTGTGCTGTAAATCTGGCTTTATGTTTAGCTTTTAGCTTTGTTTCCCTGTTGGACCTGTTGCCTCGGTATTTTTTTCCGTCTATCACCTCAGCTCCCCTGCCCCTGCCATCTCAGCCGCATGATTCTGTACCACTATGTTTCAGCCTGAAAATCTTGCATTAAGGAGGATGCGCACCCACAAATAACACGTTTTACCCCATAAGTTACATTCTCATCAAAATTTATACAGAGGATATTCCTCACACATTGTACGGTGTCCCCTTTATGCCTTGTGGCAAACTGCAAATGTCTTCTACGGTTTATTTCAACCATGACTTTCTTGTTGCTACTCTACCATAAAGGGCAGCTATGAGAAGACACACAACAAATCGTCCAACAGATTCACCCGCCTTGTGAATGGATCTCTGCAGGATTTCTTCTCTGATTATTTCTCTTTACAGTGCTTTTAATTTGTGACATCACGTTTCCATTTTCAGATGAAGATTGAAAAGTTCTCACTGAAATGATCAGAGCTTTAATAACATATTCCTGCTTCACAATTCTCCAAAACTTGTCCCTGACTTGTTAACTGTGTTACAAAACAATCATTATGCTGTTTCCTTACTAATTTTCTTTCATAAACCGATGTTGGACTGTATTTATTTGAGACTTGTGTCTCCGGTTAAAATGCATGCTGCACCTTTCTGTTCACTTTAAATGCTAGTTAAACATATAGAATTTGCTTGTTGTCACATGACAAAACTATATAAAGTTATAAAGTCTGAATATTTTAATAGCTACTGGCTATCTCTTCTTAATGTAAAAGATAATGTGCAGGTTTGCACAGGTACTGTAGTGTACATGCTGTTACCAGTTTGCAGATGGTAAAGCTGCTATAAATGGGAGAGGCACTGTGCTGAAGGCTTAGGCTTCATGTGACTTTCACGCTGTGGGAGCGTCTTGACCTGCAAAGCGGGAGGTTACCACTTTGTCCCCTCAACACTTGCCCCTCCATCCTTTTATATCACAAGCAGTCTGGAACCAAGAGCACCATCTCACCGTTGGGGGCAGCTCTCACATTTTGACCCCCCATGGCTAACATGTAAGACATGTTCACCCGTTAACATTTACAACCCTTCATTCCTTCACTTACTCCCAGAATCCCCACTCTTCAAAAACCTTTATCTGAATCATCTCTATTTGTCTCTTTTCACTGCTTTTTGAACTTCCAGTCGTTTTTGCAAGTGCTGCCCCCTTTATTTTGTCATCAAATTTTTGGATAGCATTGAAATGTTGTTCTTCTACTTAATAAGCTAACTTTTATGAGAGTAAAACAACAAATGAGCCAATTTCTGCAACTAGTGAGGTGGTCATCATGTGAGAAGAAGGCTGAAGATTAAGTTTGGGCAGACCCTTCTGAGTAGGCAGGCAGCACCTTCTTTTTCCCCAACCATCTGTTTATCCCTTCTCATATACAGCCCTCTTAAATCACTCACATTTCTGGAGTTTATGAAAGAGGATTGTGATGGTGAGGAATAAATAAGCAAAAATAAAAAATGCACAGGAGGCTGTAAATTGGTTTTTAGTATGGTGGCGAGCTCATATGAAAGCTCCCAGGTGTTAAGTAAACCCAAATGAAGTGGAGGAACCAATAAAAAGCAGCTTCAAAGCTTCCCCATAATCTTGTCAGTTAGGAAGGACACCGTCTAGCCAACTGCAGGATTTTCCACTGATTGATATCATTCGTATTACCTCTTCATAGAGCACCTGCAGTTAAGCACTTCCAACAGCCAGAAGTCTTATACTCTTCATGGTCAAAATGCGTCACGATAGAAAGAAAGTGGGGCAGAGAGTGACTTTAATGCATTAAGGTAATGCTGGTGAGGTTTTTTTTTTTTTTTTTTACAAGAGTAGTCTCTGAAAGTTTGGATCAGTTCCTGAAGTTGACATGAAGAAGTCCAATAAACTCCTTCCCACTTGCTGTGCGTCAGCTCTGCAGGTATCCCATTAAGTAAATACTTTAGTGCCTTTAAGTGCTTGTCAACTGCAAAGATGGATGACAAAATAATCCTCTTTCCAGTTTACAATGCACCAACATCGTAGGTGTAATTAAGACACAGCACTGTCAGACAGATGGTGCATCGAGTGTACTGTATATACAAGGGCTGTTGACTTTTTGAATGCACATCTTATGCTTTGAGAGCTTTAGGAAAGCTTTAATTTATTTTAAATGTTAATGCCTGAAATGCATTGTTGTTTGCTGTTAGAGCTACAAGCAGCTTTAGAATTAACAGAGTACATGCCACATGAAAAATTTGTGGGCTTTCATCTGTTTATAATCCAACCTAATCACAGTGTGCTTTTAACCTCGGACCTTCTTTGAAACCCCATCTTTCCTGTCTCCTTCCCACTTATTCCATCAGAGTTGCGGTGGCGCCGGTGCCTATCTCCGGTAGTCTATTGGTGAGAGGCGGGGTACACGATGGACAGGTCATCAGTCTGTCACAGAGAAAAACAAAGACAGACAGCCAGGCACACACCCTCACACCTAAGGACAATTTAGAGAAGCCAATTAACTTAACAGTCATGTTTTTGGACTGTGGGAAGAACATGGAGTACCCAGAGAGAACAAAGTCATGCACAGGGAGAAAATGCTAACTCAATCAGGAAAGATCCAGGCCGGGAATCGAACCCAGAACTTTCTTATTGCAAGACAACAGTGTTACAATATGTGCAGCTGTGCAGCCCGTTTCCTGTGTCACCATAATATTTTTAAAAGGACTTGTATATAGATATTAACAAATTTTGTGTAGTGATAGAGACTTCTAGTTCCTTTTGTTTGTGGACCCCAGCCTTTGAAAAAAATCCGTATTATACCAAAAATATCTTACCCAAACTTTTTTGACTGTTTTACTGTTTATACCATTTTCTAAAGATCTGTTGTCAGAGATCTTTATATTCCGTTGATAATATTTAAGGCCATAGATATATGTCTTTAGCTTTTAATTGTAACTTGGCTTGAATTTTTCTATAGTTTTACTCAAGCAATGGCTGAAACTGGTCAAATATTCTTTAAAAAATGCTCAAAGTAAAAGGCAAGAACAAGGCAGCCAAGAAGGCAACTAAGAATTTCTGGCATATGATGACTTTCAAATGCCAAAACCTGCCCTTAATTAATGCATGATTAATCTCCACACATGACAAAACTAGTACTCGTCCAAGTTTCTGATTTAAATAGATTTTATAAACTTTGTATTTATGTTGCAATTTATGCAATGACTAGGTCAAAGTCAGAACAATATACAAGATCATAAGCACCAGAGACTTAAACTAGGGACCTACGAGGGTATTTAAAAAATCTCTCTGGGAAATCCATGCAGCCTGTATTTTGCAAACAGCATACTAGATAGATTTTTACAGTATAGTCAACACTCATGCTTCTTTATCATAAGTTTAACTGCTGCACATGATTAAGTTGTCACAGCTCCTTAAGCTTGAGTGGCTTGGTAGATGATGTCTTTATAAATCTGTCTGCTGTTAAATTTCCCTACAACACCATGAAGTGTATACTTGATAGGTCAGGGCCGTGCTAATTCTTAAGGAAAAAGTAATATACTTATGATATTCTCATTTGTCTTAGATTCACTGTCACAGCTAACTGTTGTGAATAAACATGCAGGAGAAAGTAATGAAACGCTCAAACCACTTTTAGCATCCTTGAGAGTCTGGGAGCTGACTCCCTGCTCTAGCTGTTTTGTGTCACTACGGCATGAACAATGCCATCTCCTCTTCTCTCAGCTATTAGGCATTTACTCCATTCAATCAAATATGAGCTTAAATTATGTTCCCGCATAACTGTTCATCATAACAAAAAAAATTTACTACTGTTATGTAATAATGTTATATTTAATGCCCATCCCAGTGGTGGGCAGTAAATAACACAGAGACTTTGTCCTAACACATTCTGTGAAAATGTGAATTGAGCTCAAATCCTTATCAAACAGTTAACTCTGCACACATATGGCATAAATTCACAAATTCCATCCAAAAAAAATAATTCTTAAGAAAGATTATTCCACTTCAAATAGAATATATTTTAGTAAAAAACTCAATAAATTATCAATAAAATTCTGCAATGACATCACAGTTTGACATGGATTTATGTTCTAGAACCAAAGTTTCTCTTGAAGAGTTTGGAAGGAGATCTATTTAGATTTTAACTGATTTTGAGGGATTGGAGTGTGTTCAAAAACAATTCAAATTGTAACTCTAAGAAGAATACTACAATGCTCTGCATGACCACTTCCTCGCATTGCCTCCTTGAGTTTGTCACATGCTATAGGTGCTAAAACTACTGAAAGTCTGGCCCATAGAAATTTATTATGAAGCTCTTTGGGTGAGATGATCCAAAATGGCAATGAGTCTCTTGCGTGAACTGACTGACTGTTCAAATTGGGGAGGTAAAAGGTGAGGAAAAGCAAATTCAATAGCTGAATTTGATCGAGGCAGGGTGGAATGGGGCATAAAGTGGGATGGTAGAACAGTTTAATGAGGGAATGAACGAGAATGAAAAGAGAAGAAAAAAATGATTGATGTCTCATCTGTGTGGAGGTGGGAGGGGCTGCCAAGGAGGCAGACAAGGGTGTGTTGAAGCCAGCGAAGTTTTGACGAGCCAAGAGGGGTGTAAGAAGCCGCTGAAGTTGACGGCCAATGGCAATGAGATGAGGAAGCTGCTGAAATCGGGGACAGCTCAAGCATCTGTGTTTGCAAATGGAACTGCTGAGTACTGCAGGGAAAATGTAGCCCCCCCACACTGGTATCAGGTTCTAGCCATGGATAGAACACTTTCATGACTATGAATTCAATGATGTGAGATTGGAACACCCCTACTCTAAAAGCACCAACTGTGGCAACTGATGAGGCTCTTGTGTGACTCCTTGCTTGATCGAGTGCCAGACCACCCAAGCCCCACTATGACCCCGTGCCCTTCAGTTACTCCTTCCCTCCCGTGCACACAAACACTGAAACTGGGCGAGCAGCAAGGATGACCTTTCCAGGCACCCCCATATGAAAGAAGGCACCAGAATTTTTTTCAGCCTGTCATGCCCTTATCTTTGTCTAGCTGTTGTTTGTTTTAAATTACATGGACGAACGACTTTCCCGCATACCAGGGTGGAGAGGAAGATTGAGGCAGAATAATGAAAATGAAGAAAGGAGGGGGGACCATGCAGCAGAAATTACAGTTGTTCTGCCATGCTGTGTTGAGCTGCTGTATCATATCTGAAATGTAAAATATTCTGAAAGGATTAGCCATGACAATATGTGCAGTCATGACTGTAAATACAACCCATTCATTATTTCCTCTCAAGCTAAATTCACCCCCAAGCTGCTTAGATCTTGATTTATGCAGTTTTAAATCACGGGTTAAAAGCTAATTTATTGTTTCAAACACTAGACTTCATGACCATGTGTTGCAATGCAGGCTTAATTTACTGATATCTACATTTTTCTTCCCCCAATCTATGATTTATTTTAAAGGAGCCAATACACTGTGTACAGGATGAGAGAACTTGGATTTTGGTGGGTTTGGAGAAAAAGTTAAATATGAGCATATAAAACACTATTTCCCTCAAATTGGTGCCTGAAATCCAAACCAAAACAAAAAAAAAAAAGTGAGAGGCGTCTGGCTGCAGACCTTCAAGATCTGCACAATGCAGGGTCTCCTGTACTGTCAGGACCAGATGTTTATTCCAGACATTTTATTCAAGGCCTTTAGGAATAGCAAGTACAGAAGCATGTATGTGCTGTTGGATTTTATTAGAAGAAGACGTGTTTTTTTGCGCAGTAAGTGCTTACTTAAATGTGCTTCCCCCTACTTAAAGTCACACAGTGTAACTTTTGGCCACTCTGGGCTTTAGACCTTTAGCTTTCACTTCTAGTGCCCCTAGTAGGTTTTGTTTGTAGCCTGCCAACTTTCTCTACCCTTATTTTGCTTCCTCTAAACATAAAAAAAAATAACAAAGATATTCGACTGTGTGCAATGAGAATCAGTTTTACATCTGGCTTCTTCTTTCAACCTGCGGCAACAAACAAACTCCTTTCCAAGATCGACTCTTGTTTTACCTCAGGCACGATCGTTTGCAGGTAGAAGGTTTAAACTTTTTCCTTGCCTCAGCCATGACCAGTAGTTGAGCAGGCAGAAAAATAGTACAACAAAAGATTAGGCTCCATGACTATATAAGAACCTGTGGCCGTTAAGCGATACGGTCTTCCAGGGGACCTGGTCAATGATGGTGCATCTTCTCCTAACTTACATAGGTGGTATTTGAAGAGGAGAGCCCCACTTGTTGCATTGACAGCGTAAAGCCCTGTATATTGGCCTGAAGAATCATTTAAAACAACTCACATACATTGACTCTTTAGGTCACAAAGTCTCTGGTGTGCCTTTAAAGACCAAGAAAACCAGGTTTTATCATAATTTTTGGGTGATTTTCTTGTTAAAGCATTATCTGTCTCTTACAGACGTATGTCTCAATTGTGACTCCCACTGGCACTTCACCAAAAGTTAAATGCTACACATCATGCTGTGAAAACAGCTGTTTTGACAATAAAAAACACCTCCAAGAAATAAAAATAAATAGACATTTAAAAGTTTGTTTTGTGTCTACTGTTTTCTGCAGTGTTGTGGCATTAAAAAAACCCTAACGTTATTGGCTATTTTGGTAATGTGTCTAGGTATTCAGTAATTACCTGTGAAAATGCAAAGCTAAGTTAATTTGAAATCACACACCCTCCATTGGCATATCTATGTGGTCCAACAGCAAAGTTAGGAAACAAACAATACTAAAATAAAATAAAGAATATATAATATAATCCTTGCAAACACACATAACAGATGTCTGTGTAAAATAACTAAGTATATTTTGTTCTTTTGACATTTTCTTGCACTTTTTACCCTTATTCAGTTGAACTGGAAAGAGATTATATAAATAAGTTATTAAACACATGAATAGACAAAAATATTTGAATAATGACAACCCAAGAAATAATCATAAAATATTTCCGATATAAGAGCTTTTATTTTATTTCCCCTTTACTTTTAAAAGGCTTCAAAAAAAATTACAGTTCTGAGAGAGCAGGAGATCTTACAGTGCAGGTCTGCAATGAAGAGTCCTGACGGTGCAGGTCTTACTTAAAAGTTTGATATATTGGTCTTTAGAAATCTGTCAAACTTGAGCTACAGACGTTTAGAAATAAAACTAACAAAGTAATGGCAAGAGTAGCCAACAGTTCAGCCAAGTTGGAGCTTGGAAAATTTCAAATTCTTTATGTAGATAGAAACCTTCCCATATGGAATCCTATTTTTATGGTTTGTGGAATAAAGGTGTTATTCAGTGGAGGAATAACGACAAGGCTACTTTGTATAAGAAAAGGTTATGAACAAGATCACTTCATATTTTGGATCTTAATCTCTAAATCTTCATATTGTAACTAAAGGATCCAAGCTACTGTACCTATGAGTTCTGCTCATTGTATTTTTCAGTAGCAGCGGTGCTTCACTTCCTCTTTCCCTCCCTCAGGGCTCACGCAGGCTTGGTTTATCCAGCAAAGCTCTAATTGCCACTGAGGGGGCCCTGCATCACTCGTTACATGAAGCTCAGTGCAAGTCACAATGGACATTTCTGAGAGTAAATACAACGTTAGGGAATTAATTAGGCAGAAAACAAGGGGTCATAGGAGTACTAATGACAAAATAACAAGGCCCAGAGTTTTTATTTGCTGCTCAGTAGATATAACACTCATTTAAAGACACTGAATTCTAAATAAGTGTAGGGTTTAGTCTCATTTATGACATTTATGTCTACCACTTCTTTATATAATGTTAAACAGTTTATGGGGTGTATTTATGTTTTTAGCTGATGAAAAGAAATTGTTTGTATGTTTAATTTAGCTCTTTCTTTTTTTTTACCAAAGTTCATAATATCCTTCCCATCCAATGATAACACTGTCACTGTTTAGACTCACACTTTATTATCAGTGGTATTAATGCCTTTGATTAGATAGACATAATTACAGCAGCAAAAATTATATTTTTTGCCAACTCGAGCATCCGCAGATCTTGGATCTCCCCTGAAACAATTTATCAATGTCTAAATTAACTTAAAATGTCGAAAGCTGCCGGCAAAATATGTTTGCTTTTATTATTCTGGTGCCTGCAGTTTGTACCACATACTTGAAAAACTCTAACATCTACATCCCGCCACCACAAACAGTAGGAGAAACCCCCAAGAGGCGACCCGGCCTGAGGCAGCTGCTGCTGGGGATTCCCAGTGACAGTGCACCGCCGGTATGTGGAGGTTTGCGCCGCTCCAACATCGAAATGATATTTCAAGGCACAATATTGGTGGACTTACTCGCTTAGAAATATATTTAAATTCTTTTTTACCCACTTGACCAGATTCAGTAAAAGCATGTTGCATCTGTACACAATTTACTGGACGCGCATCAGGAGCATCATAGGTGCATTTGTGTACAAGCTTCAAAAATGTAGCAGCAGTGGCTTTTTTGCTGCTGAAACCGTTTCTGGTTTGAATGTAACATAAGACAACACCCTATTTAAATAAGGGTTATACTGATTTTGCAATCAAAAATAAATTAGACAATACCTGCTATATCAACTTGCCATATTTACATTCATAAAAATACTTTACGTTTTAAAACAATTTTAAAAGTTAAAACAAAGGAAATACTTGAACTCTGGTTAATTTGGTCATTGCATACAGCAACTATGTTTACATGGTCATAAATTATGAGACTGAAGGCCTAATAAGATCAAAATGTTTTGTGCAAATGTGTTAGACTGAAGATTCTAACCCAATTTCATTTAATCAAACGATTAGTACATGTATACACATGTTTTGATCGGATTGTTTTATTTAGTGTCCATGTTAACATGGATTTTAAATTTCCAATCAACCAAGGTTTAGATCAGTTCAAAGGAAATTTTGCGAATGTAAATGTAGCTATTGATGAGAAAAAGAATACATAAACAGTGGCTCTGAGGAGTTAAGTTGAAGACCCCTGCTCTCAAAAATGTCAGCTTGGAGAAGCTTAAGGCAAATGCTTAACACACTTTTCAGATATTCATGTTCTAAAAAATATTGTAGAAATGATCTATACCAAAGGCCCAATTTCTTCTGTGTTCCAGATTTGGTGATGGCTACACTGTGGTCATTCGTGTTGGTGGTTCCCCTCCTGCTCTAAAGCCAGTTGAGGACTTTGTCCTTAAGAAGTTCCCAGACAGCATTCTCAAAGAGAAACATCACAATACACTCCATTACCAGTTCCCATACAAACTGGGAGCACTGGCTAAAATCTTTAGCCAGTTCACCCGCCATCAGCACAGGTTGTGTGTAGAGGACTACTCTGTGTCCCAAACAACTCTCGATCAGGTAAGAGAAAAAACAACTTATCTTTGAATTAAGTTTTCTCTTTTGTAAAATCACAGAACATTTTTTCAAAAACAATATGTTAAAGTACAATGGAATGATAGAATGTGTTGATGCATCTTTGAAGGTATGCTACCAATGTTTACTACCTTTTTTTAATGTTACAATAGCTCAGGTGCAATACTGTCTACATGACTATTGATTAGTTTGTCTACATGCTTTAAGCCTGAATGGGTCAGGTAGATAAAACAAAATGACGCTAGTATTTATTTTCTTTGTTCATTTTCTGTTCTCAATCATAAACACTAGTTGTCCATATTTGTCCATTAGAGACAAGAATAAATGCATAGATAAAAACAACTTGTTTTAAGAAGGTACTCAATTACCCTGATTTATGAGTATAACAGTATTTATTTTATCCTTTCTTTTAAGAAGTATACTTTGACAAAATAAATGATGTTGAGAAATAGAGAACACAGATAAATATTTTCTGTGTGTGCATGCTTGAGAGCAAAATATTGATCTTGAGCTGATTTCTCTGTAACAGAGGAGAAATATTTCAACTCTGGGGTTTATTTTTATGAAATAGACCGATATTTACCAAAAGACTCAATGGTAGCTCAGTTTAATTGACCAGTAGACCAGTTTGTTCAGTTTTGGAGCTTTAAGGTATTTAACTATTTAGATATGGCCAAGCTTGTTTAGTACAATTAATTTCTGGACACATACGCTTAGCCACTCTGTTATTGCAGTGCGATATTTTAAAGTTTTTTTACCATGGATCTTTGTCCATTTTTATGAGAGTCTTTCCAAATCAACATTTTTGTGTTGAACTCACCTCAGCAGGTTCCCCATGTGATTCAGGTCTGTTCATGGAAGGAGGTTGATTTTATTTCTGGGGAACTATTCCAGTGTTGACCATTGTTCCATTGTTGATTTGGCCACATGTCTAACAAGGTTCTTCGACTCTTTGCAGGGGAGGCATGCTCACAGGATGACTGATCTCCCAAGTTTGCTTCCCCACATATTCATTATTGTTCTCTCATCTGACAAAACACACAGTTTTAAAAGGGCCTAGATGACAATACTTTTTTTCCCATTGGTCAAGTGGATAACACTTTATCACCTTTGATCATTATTCTGTGCCCATTCTCTTTAGATTCTACACACACATGGGTCCACTTTACGACATTTGTCTCATTGATTTGCTTATTGGCTTTAGGTTTTGGATCCTTTTCTAGAAATACAATATTTGTAAGAGTTTAAGATGCCATACTATATCATTAGGTTTCCTAAGCCTTTGAAGAAAACAACTGCACAGCAGTACAGAGTCACATTACATCTGTAATGGTCACATAGAAAATGTTTTTTCTGTCATCGGCCCTAGACAATCAGTTGTCATGTCTAATAACTCTTAGAGAAATTAATTTTCACCATGAGGCCATTTGTAAGGAAATCTTATTCTCTGAATAAATGTATCAGAATTGATTTTGTGATTTTTCAAAATTATTCTTCATGAGCTTATGTTGCTGCAGGAAGAGACTACCTGTGTTGCCAATAAATGTAGGCAGTGCACTTTATTATTTTTTCTTATTTCATCCCAACAGCTTTTTCTTTATTAAGACTGTCTTCGCCTTGTGTTTTTTCATGCACCCCTAGAGGTCGAATACAATCAGAGGGTCAGTGGTGAGTTGGGGTGTGTTTGGTCTTATAAACCCTCTATTAGCTTCGCAGCAGATGACCTGACTGGAACGTAGGGGAGACTTCTCGTAGGCCCTGGAAAGGTCATGAGTCCACCTTGCTGAGAGGAGCAAAAACAGGGACAGATGGGAGTCATTTGTTCAAGTTTTAGTATTTTAATCCAATTAATATTCACCATATAAAGGATAATACAGGATTTAAGGATTTAACGATATGAGTGTTGTTAACATGATCCCCATATGCTTGTAATTAGGGATGCATGGCATCTTTCAGAGAATTATTGCCATTGAATGCCCTTTTTTTTAGCATTAATTTGTTCACTCAGTAAAATATTTTAAACCTGTTGATTAAAAAAAAAGTAATTAATAAACTGTATGAGTTTGAATCAAATAACGCTTCAATTTCAGCCTAGCTTCTAACCTTGAATATTTATCTGAACGTTTGAGTCAGCCGCCCCAGTTTCTGCACCAGTCAATGTTTACCAGATAAGAGGCAGTAAATAAATCATACTTAAACTAGCAGGTCGGGGTATTAAAGCACGGAGGGGCCTGAGGTAGAGAGCTTTGCAGAGACCCAGACAGTCACCTTTCAGCTGGTGATTTATATAGCAAAGCTTTGACCTGTAGTGTAACACCCATCTTGAACTACAATTAATATTGATCAACACAGCCTACAGCTGAGGTGTTGATACTGATTGTCTGGATGGTGCAGTGCGTATCTGAAAGGAGAAATGTGACTGTTTGGTCTTTCAAAGGAAAATATGGCTAAAAACATCTTAATGTTAACGTGTGGAAAATGTTTCAAATTTGTCCCCAAAGTCAGAAGTGCATCTTTTCTATCTGCATCATAGATAAATGCTGGTAAACACTAAGTTTGCTGTTTTCAGTCATATTTAGACCTTCAAACAATTGTAACTTAAGATACATAGACAGATAAGAATGTGGGGCTATTAACAGAGAGAGAAGAGACCAAAAACAGGAACATTGTTTGTTTTGCAAGATCATAATGCAAATTATAGTCCCTTTTCTCTGCAGTCCCGGCATTAATCGATCTTTTAGGGTGAGCTCAAATCAGTCAATTGAGGTTATACAGATGTCTGATTAACATGGCTGCTTCCCCTGGGGTTTTCCAGTCATCGTCCATTTTCAGGGAAAGGTCCAGGATAGACCCAGAAATCGCTGAGGGGACTGTGAATCTGTTCTGGCCCAGAAACTACGTATTGTCTATGGAAACCAGGGATAGTTTTGCTGAGGTGTGGGATGGGAGTTTGCCTCCAAAGCTTGTTATCTGAGTGATCCAATCTTAGCTAAGTAAAAGATCAAATGGATGGACTGATTAATAGTGGTGGTTTCATCTGAGGAACTTACCATTACTGGATTTTCTGCTAATCTTGGGAAAACATTAAAAATATAGAATTTTTAGTGTTCCAGCTATATCAAATGATATATGTCTGTATTTAAAATGATGGATTCATTATTTATAAATTTAGTCGAATACAGAAAAATAATTAGATGTTTGGTAAGCTTGTACTTGCTGATATGATGTAGTTAGAAGAGGCAGTGCCACACTCAATGGGGGATGTGATGTGCCAGTCACTGTAAAACAGTTAACGAATTAATTTTAAACAAACAAATTTATAATTGCTAAATTACCCAATTTTAGCGCAATGCCAGATCTAGCTGCTAGTTACAAAACACTTATACAGTTTTTTTTTTCCTAGACCTTCATCTTAACTCTTAGATTTCCAGCCTACATTTAAAGATCCAGCATGTTTTATGACAGAGTGGCTGAGGTCTTAAAATGTTATATGAGAGCCACTTTGCTTTGCTAAGGGTTTTCTGTTACCTGCTGAGGTTTTGCTCTTTGTCTTTTGCAACGTCAATGAAATTGAGGTGGATCTTGAGCCTATACTTCATACTATGGACAAACACTAAAATGTCTAGTTTGTTCTAAATCTTCTGCCATCAGTAGCAGCTTTCCCACAGAACAATTTGTTTTTTAACTTTGATAAGCTTTTTTCACTGATCCAGTCACCGGTCAGGATAAATCGAGAATAAATAATTATATGATTCTCATCAACAGTTTTACACACTGAAAAAAAGATAATTTTGATCAACCCAAAAAAAAGATGACTGCAATTTTGTACACCAAATATATAACATAACTTATTTTTTCAATACAGTAAAAACCAAATCTCTGTCATTCCATATAAATATAAATTTACTCTCGAATATGATAGTGACAAAAATGTAAAATTCTATTTATTTCAAAGAATAAACAGACATTTGGTCCAACTGTATCTATTGACCACATGATTATTGATTTTTAAGATGCTAAAGAAACTGAAATATCTCATAGTTCTATTCTGAAACTAAGTAGACTGCATTAGTTGTAAAGAAAACCTTGCTAATGGTATTGCAGTGCCAGCCACTCCTATTTTAAATTAGTCAGGTGATGAGGTCACATTCACGTGAGTTACAGCATGTGAAAGGATAAACCCCCATTGACAATATAGTTTTACTCAGCAACTAATTGCTTCAGTTCATTTTTTTCCATGATAAGGGATTTTCAATTCCATGTAAAGTGAAATTATTGGTTTCAAACCACAAATACAGTTTTTGAATTGGAATTTCATCACATTTTAAGTTGACATTTTCTTCTTTCATTGCATATACACTCACCGGCCACTTAATTAGGTACCCCATGCTAGTAACGGGTTGGACCCCCTTTTGCCTTAAGAACTGCCTCAATTCTTCGTGGCATAGATTCAACAAGTTGCTGGAAGCATTCCTCAGGGAGTTTGGTCCATATTGACATGATGGCATCACACAGTTGCCGCAGATTTGTCGGCTGCACATCCATGATGCGAATCTCCCGTTCCACCACATCCCAAAGATGCTCTATTGGATTGAGATCTGGTGACTGTGGAGGCCATTTGAGTACAGTGAACTCATTGTCATGTTCAAGAAACCAGTCTGAGAGGATTCCAGCTTTATGACATGGCGCATTATCCTGCTGAAAGTAGCCATCAGAAGTTGGGTACATTGTGGTCATAAAGGGATGGACATGGTCAGCAACAATACTCAGGAAGGCTGTGGCATTGCAACGATGCTCAATTGGTACCAAGGGGCCCAAAGAGTGCCAAGAAAATATTCCCCACACCATGACACCACCACCACCAGCCTGAACCGTTGATACAAGGCAGGATGGATCCATGCTTTCATGTTGTAGACGCCAAATTCTGACCCTACCGTCCAATTTCGATGAGCTTGTATAAATTGTAGCCTCAGTTTCCTGTTCTTAGCTGAAAGGAGTGGCACCCGCTGTGGTCTTCTGCTGCTGTAGCCCATCTGCCTCAAAGTTCGACGTACTGTGCGTTCAGAGATGCTCTTCTGCCCACCTTGGTTGTAACGGGTGGTTATTTGAGTCACTGTTGCCCTTCTATCAGCTCGAACCAGTCTGGCCATTCTCCTCTGACCTCTGGCATCAACAAGGCATTTCTGCCCACAGAACTGCCGCTCACTGGATGTTTTTTCTTTTTCGGACCATTCTCTGTAAACCCTAGAGATGGTTGTGCGTGAAAATCCCAGTAGATCAGCAGTTTCTGAAATACTCAGACCAGCCCTTCTGGCACCAACAATCATGCCACGTTCAAAATCACTCAAAGCACCTTTCTTCCCCATACTGATGCTCGGTTTGAACTGCAGGAGATTGTCTTGACCATGTCTACATGCCTAAATGCACTGAGTTGCCACCATGTGATTGGCTGCTTAGAAATTAAGTGTTAACGAGCAGTTGGACGGGTGTACCCAATAAAGTGGCCGGTGAGTGTATAAAAAGGCATCAAAGGACACAGCATATATCTGTGCCGATGAGTGTATGTTCTAGACTTAATGTGACATATTGATTTCCTCACTTAGTGGTAAACCTGACAATAAAAAATAAACCCAATGATGTTTATAAACTGGCATGTTAAATGTGTTTTTTTTTTCATTGTCCAGAGTTTGTCAGAGTTTTGGCAAACAAAATCACACAATATGACAAAAACACATATAATAATCTACCTAGAACTTTATATGAATGCATCACAGGCAGATTATGTGGGTGATCACACATCTCTAACATAATTCTTTGTCTTACTGCAAGATGTCCTTTGTTATGCAACAGAGGTTAATTGTGGAAATGATGTCCTTCCTTCCTTGTTATGCCTCAGTGGTCTCCAAATCAACACCTGAATTTACCCTCTGTAATGTAATTAATACCTGTATCCATCTGTTATTACAGAAATGCCACTCAGTAGCACTGGTGCATGACGTTCCTGCCATCCGTGGATGCTTGGCTAAATACAGAACGTGAACATGAGGGAACAATATTGACTCCTTACAGCACAAGTTGAATTTGGCTTGTTTATTTTTAATGCTCAGTCAAAGAGCTGCACTGTTCAAGGCCTTTCAAACTATTGGTCTGATGGAAAGTTAAACACAAACACTACTTGAATATTCTGCTGGATAACTGGGCAGCCTTGAGTGTGAATATCAAATTCAGAGCGTGCCTCAGCATATCAAAGCGGTATCAGCCAACAGCGGGGTCAGAGATGCCCACAGAGATGGGCAGAGAGGGTCTTTGTTGCTTCTGTCTTACTCATTGTCATCTCACAAAAATGCTTTGACAAGCCTGACCTTGATGGCCAATGCAGTTGAGATGACGTTATTGGTGCAAACAGTGCTTGAGTTGTGGATGTAGCTTATTCTCATAGCCTGGTGCAGACCATGCACCCTTAAAGTAGTAGTATAAAGAAATTGTAAAACCTGAATGACAGATGAGTTCAATACTGCCATGGGGTTTGCTATCAGTCCTAGTCCAGGCTTAAGAAGATAAGATATAACTTTTTTCTTATGGCAATTATATCACACATAGTAATATTTGCAACATTACATGTGATCCAGAGGTAGATCTTGTGCAATACTAAGCTTCTTCTGAAAATACTCAATTGCATTAGTTTTTATTAAACAGTTTCCATATAAGAAGGCAGGATATGCCTCCCCCATCCTTGATACCCGTTGCAGATATTTAAAAAAGAATTTTAAAATCCACATAGATGTTTTCCCCGCTAAACCACTACTTTATGTAAACTGTTTGTAATGTGATAAAATATGAAAAACATCAAGGGATGTGAATATTATTGATTGACCAATTGATTAGTTTTAAAGAAGTTAGAAGAGAAGGACAACTTTCTCAAACTACTATGTTAAAATTAGTTTGGAGGGTTCAAACTGTTTTCAATTGATGAAAGTTTAGCAACACAGCTGACATGGAGTTAAAAACAACACATGAGTATGGGATATAAGGCCTCTGTATATCCTGGCTGAAGCCACATGTAATCTTAGATGATGATGACAAGAGACAGGCCCCGCCCAGACGGGCCCCACCCAGATGATATGTGTCCGTCATTACCGCCATTAATCAGTTCTTTTGCTCTTCACCTCACTAAGAACTAGTGTTGCACCGATGCCATTTTTTGGCCCAGTTACCTGGCTGTGCAGTATCGGCCAATGCCATACCGATACCATCTGTACCATGTGTGTGTGTATATATGAAGAACTGCATAAGACACAAGTGCACCCTCACAAACAATTACAGGTGATTGGCTCCAGGTACTCAGAGATTCACTTCCATACAGAAAGCCCAAATTCATATCTTCAGGTAACACAGAGTACATGTCAGACTTAATAATACTACTTTAGCGATAGTTTCAAGGTGTTGCTTTATTGTATATCTTGTACCATGTCTTTCAGTTGTGCTGTTCTTTTTTCATCTCGTTGCAGGTGATGAAGCAGACTGAAAATGTTTTGTCATTGTCTCCTTCCTATCTCCTCTTTCTTTCATCTTTTCTCTTTTTTTTTCCTTTTTCTTCTTCTGTTTTTCTGCTCTATTTACATTGCAGTGTCCATATAAACTGTAAAACTCCCTGCATAATTACAATAAAGCAATTTATATGCATGAAACAAGTGGAGCAGTATGGCAATTGCCATACTGCTACACTTGTGAAAGTAAAATCTGTTGGGCTCTTTTTGACAACTATTCTTATTGCCACATTGCCAGACAGGACAAAAAAAAAAAAAAAAAAAGACAAGAGACAGGCCCCGCCCAGACGATATGTGTCCGTTATTACCGCCATCAATCAGTTCTTTTGCTCTTCACCTCACTAAGAACTAGTGTTGCACCTGGCTGTGCAGTATCGGCCGATACTATACCGATACCATCTGTTTGAAATTGATGTGTCTGTGTATATATGAAGAGCTGCATAAGACTTGGATGTAAAATAATGCTGCCTACCTTTGTAAAGCAGGAGCAAGACTAATACAAAGTGAATCCAGTAGAACTTTTTATTACCTACCTGGAATGGGGGACAGTAGTTAAATAAACTTTTGGCTCTCAAAATGGTATCGGTGCCCTATTTGTCGATACCCACCGATACCGATTTTGCCCAATACTGGTATCGGTATCTCTGTTTTGGTGAGCCTACTTGAAATTAGTTCAACAGCTCTTGTAGGAGTTGGCCACTGCTGCCTGCCGGTAAGCGTGCCTGCCTGCAAAGCGCTGAGTTCAAATATAGGCCTACCTATGCTTTGTGGTTCGAGATGAGCACAAAGCAAACAAAAGTGAAGCACTTTTTAAGCAGGATACACAGGGTAGTGATATCCAATACTTGTGTGTTGTACTTATACTGTCCTACTTCGTTCCTCTCCTTCTGGTAATAGTAGTGTATACATAACCTTACATTTCTTGTTGATGTACTTCTCCTTCCGAGCACATGCCAGTTATTTTGTCCAAAATATAAGGACATTTGTTTTAGTTCTCAACTAAAACTTGTGAGCTCTACACTTCAGCAAAGCATTAGAGAGCAAATAAAACATATATGTCTGAGCTATGCACCATGTTTCAAACTGTTCCCTGAAGTAGTGAGCTTCAGCTTCACCACAGCAGCCAAGGTCATGCAACACACCCATACCACATGGTCGAAGATTGAGCTGGCAGCACTGAGCAGAGACACTTGAATCTGATATATTTTCTTTGTTGATACTTGGGCAGAAATAAACAGATTATCCAACAGTATAAAACGGATTGTCGAAAAGTAATCTTGCAACAAGAAAATAATTGACTGAAACACAATTTGTCTCAACTTGTCTCTACCTATTTCTGTAGTTCAAAAAAGTAAAAAAAAAAAACTAAAGTAAAAAACAACAACAACAACAACAACAACAACAAAAAAACACTGGACTTTGTTTCCAACTTTTGTTTTTTAACTTTTTTGGAATGACTGACTTGGGTGACTGAGAATCTTCACCAGCATATTTCTGGAGTTGCTCTTTCATTTTACAAATATTTGTATTTTTCATTTACATATGAAATACATTACATGCATCTATACATTTTCAAACTGAACTGGCACTTTCTCCATAAAAAAACAAACTCTAAACTCAGTAAGAGGAAAATGCCTGCTAATTTGTGCAAAGTAAATTCGTAAAATGGTCTCTGTAAGAAAAGAAATGTCTCATTATAATTCACGTTTATTCAGTTACAAATACCGTTAGAAATATAAAAATGAGGCAATAGGTTTCCAATTGTATTAATTAGTTTACTGAAACAGATCTCTCTCTCTGTCTTCTGGGTTTAATTAAATAAAAGAATATTTTTCGGTCTGTATAATACTGATTTTGTTCTTCTGGTCATTTAAGGGCTGCTAGTTGATATAATTTGTCTCTTACTAGAGCCTGTTTTGTGATAAAGAATCATTTATTTCATAAATTCTGAGTAGTTTCTGATAAACTTGGTCTAGATGGCTTTCTTCTCTTTTTTTTTGTTCCCCAATCCCCATCATTTTAAATGCAGGCTCATAAATCACATGCTTTTACTTTCACACAGCCATTGAAATCCATTTAATGAAAAAGCAATGCTCTTATCATTTTATACGATCCTCTTTGGTGCTTTTGCTCTGCAGAGTAAAAGTTTTTGCGTGCCATTACCGCTGAAGCTGGCCGCGGCAAGTCCAGTGTTTTTATAGCACAATCAAATCCACACAGCTTTTTATGAAAGCCATAGGATTGATTTTTGTCTCATAATAAATTGGCATCACAGAGAGAAGAATGATTGTTTTATTCTCTTTCTCAGCTGGTCAAAGATGTCAAGCTGACATTCACTGTGTGAGACCAGACGTTTGCTTGATGCTTCATGGCCTTTGTACGGCAACTCAATCACATGAATGCTGCCAACTTGATCACTGCTTCTGGCTGTTTTCAAAGCAGGAGGGGGGAGAGAGCAAAATGAAACCGAGAAAGGAGTATTTGCAGGCCTTAAACTAATCTTGATTTTGCTGATTTGTCTTTTGGTATTTCAGGTCTTTGTGAACTTTGCACAGCTCCAGCATGTAGAGGACGAGTCTCAGACCTACAACAATCCAGTCGACATTACGGATGAGCTGACGCTGAAGTCACTGAAGACCTCCCGGGGCGCAGAGAATGTTTAATGGAGAAATGAATGTATTATGTCTGTATTGATTAGCAATATATCTCAAACAAATTTAGATGAGTGTGATTTTCATTGGTAGCAATACAGTAATGGGCTTTTTAGCTACTATCCAGATTATTCTGTAAAATCAAACCAATTTGTAGATAATTATAGAACAAGTCAAATTTATTTTTACTACATTTCACAGTTTACGTATATAAAAGCTAACCTTATTTGTCCACATTTACTTATCAGATTTGCAAACACTTTTCAATGTGTGAATAATTTTATTGGCCCATGTGAATTTTAAATTCCAACAATTTTACAGTAATATTTCCATCAGACTCAGTGAAATCCCACATGTCAACTCTCCAACAGAGAAAGGTTATTTTTGAGAACTGAAGTGTAATGGCTTCAGGATGCATGCAGTGTCACTGTACTGGCAAATTTCCAAACAACTTATAATGGTGCAAGCACTATATGCCATCTACAAACTTTTAAGTAGTTAGAATACACTGAACCAATTCAATGAAAAGCAAAAACCTCAAAAACTAAACAGATTTCCTTACACTATAGATCCTGAGAGTGACTACTGCTCTAGTGTCTTTTTCACCAACTTTTACCTTGCAAGAAGGGCATCCATCAAGATTTAGTTATTAGATTTAACAGTACATTGATTGCTAGCTCCTTTAAAGGTGACAATTTAGATAGAAAAGTCAAAATAAGTCAGAAACAGTTTCTCAACGTTACCTTTTTTAAAAGACATTTTCAGGCTGTTTAGAAGGTATTATCAGTTTAATTTCCACTGTAGAAAAATTAAGTTCACTTAAAAAACATCTTTACTTACTTAAATAAAAGGTAACTGATGGCTGATGGTACTACTGAAAGGTACAGTACACACTAACATGCTGCTTCCAAAACCAAAACGATGCTTCAGTTACTGCTATTAAAGAAAAGAATGAGTGTGTCCCTTTAAAAATAAAAAATCCGGGTTAGTAATCTGGGCTTTCAGTGAATGTTCTGCTTCTTTCTTTATATTTATATCCATTCAAATACATTTTTGAATATTTTCTAGGACTCTCTAAAAAATTAACCCAATTTAAAGAAGTTGTTGGTAGAATTAGCAAATGTCTTTTTTTAAAATGTTTAAATAATGCCAAAGAAGTTTTGCCTTTTTCTTTTTTGCTGCTGTTTTATTTTTTGTTTTAGTTTTTTTTTTACCATGGATATATAATCTTATAAAGGTTCACAAGCTGAAAAAAAAAACAGCAGCGTTTTGTTTTAGGATTTGTTGCTGATCGGTATTTATCTCAGGGTTGGTCTGGTTGCCAGATTATCCTTTATGCCTTGCATCTTGCACATCAGGTAGAAGTTTGAAATATAGAATTATCATTTATTTGTATTTTGTAAAAACACTTTAATGGATGACTATTGCCTAAATGCACTGGACAGCAGCTGTAGCTCTGCACTATATTTACACTGTATTTGCTGACTGGTACTTTAGTGACCTTTTCACATTAGTGCCGAGATATATTGTAATGAATTTTGTCATTATTTGTGCTTTAAACATCATAGTTTTACAAATCTGTAAGACAGATTATCCTCATTTGTTTTTGTGTACAAATAAAAGCTGATTTGTCTCTAACTGTGATCAGCTTGGATTTTTTGTTTTATGAGTCTGTAAGAAAAAAAGTCAAAAAAGAAAAACAACATGCAATGATTTTCTTAACAAAAAAGTTATGCAGAAAATTTAAACTGTCTGTCTCTCATTCTACCCTTGTTCTTGGTATCCTTGTCCTGACTTCCATCCTAATACAGAAAATATAGACTTTAAGCTGATAACACAGTAAATTGAACCTCTACATTTTTATTCATGGGTTTAGCCATCCCTCTCTCTTGTAGATAGAATATGCTTGAAGTATGTATTTTAATCTCTTCACAATTTTGAACAAGGCTAACAATGTTTTGGCAAATAAATTGAAGTAGAACTTTAATAGATAGGAAAAGTCTATGTTTTAAAACTGTATTGTAATACTTTTTTAGCCTAGGTCACTTGCTGCTTAACTAATAATTAATGTACATTATATACTTAGTTTACACCAACATACTATTTGAGATAATAAACAGAAACCTTTAATGTTTTGTTCATTAGGAGCTACCACAAATGTTTGCTAAGCTAGTGTTAAATCTGACTTCTGTTCGCCAAATTATATTTTTCCCTTTATGCTTAACTTCAAAATTAGACAGGTTTGTGTAAACTTAATATAAGGAGATCACCAACTCTCTTAATCAACTTGGATTATTTATTTTCATAGTCTAGCTTCTGTAGGAGCCTAATGTCATATGAGGCAATTGACCCCAAATGAAAGTTTGTGCGAACGAAGAAATTGTATTCAAATCATCTACAGCAGCAAACATACAATCACAAACATAATTCAGTTTTAGTTTAACTAAATCATATTTATTTATAAAATAAAAAAGCATGATCAGCATTCATCACACTTATGCTTAGGAGATTTTATAGCATTTCATAGCATTGCGCAATAATCTTACCCAAACAAGTGACCTGTAAAGAAGCCAAATGGTGAAAATAAGCATCCATGTGGTTGTAAAACATTTCAAAATAAAGGACAAAAAATTCAAAAATGTAAACAGAAAACAGCAATGAGCTTCCATCTTAACAATAGTAATCACACAAAACAATGAAAAAGAACAAGCCCTGGTTTCAAAGATTTAAATGATTGAAAAACCTTTTTATAAGCCTCTGGTAATAGCAGTATTCTGAGCTATCACTGTGAGCTTTGTAGATGACAGACACCAAACACAACTAAACACACTGCTGATGGTGTAAATCAAGATTATAGTTATTGTATGTTGAATCTGATCACAGGAAATATCTCAAAACGCTGTTTATCTCCAGGTGTATCTGCAAATTATATTATTATGCCTTTTATAATGATTTTTAGTAAGTTTTTTTTTTTTTTTCCATCTTTAGCCATTTCTAGGAAACACAACACCGCTTCTACCTAAACAGTATGAATACATGTCGCCATGTTGTTCATACTTTGATGTAGTTTGTTGAATTTTTTTGTGTTGATTTTCAGAATTGATTTAGTTGTCAGCAATCTGACAAAAAATCGATTTCTCCCAAGGATGAACCAGACATGTAGAGGTAGACATTTTTTTGCCTGATATCTCATCAGATTTCTTTTGATTTTTTTTTATGATGTCACACAAAAAATGCAGTGTTTTTAAGGGCCAGGTGTACCTCATTTGAATCAAATGTTGTGAATTTACTTGCTGACAAAGTTGTTTTCAATTTTCTTCAGAACAGAACCCAAAAGAACTTTAGAACTAATATAACGTGTCATTTTTTATGTTGACTTTTTAAAGCTTTGCACACTCCTTTAATAAAGATGCAGATCAAACATCTTTATCAAATACTTATTGTTGGGTTTTGGAACCCCTCTGTTCAACAAAGGTGCACATGATATCTCAAAGAATAGGCAGAGCATACATGTTTTTGTCAAAGATGGTGAATGTGTTGTGGATCCAAACAGAGACTAGAAGGAGGTGGAGATTAGCTTTTGCTGATTTAATAAAGATGCAAAGGCACAGAAGCAAAATTCCAAAAACAAAATACAGAAAACCACACCTGAGGAAAACACATGAGGAGCAAAGTAACAACAAGAAACCAGCAATGAGGGACTGCACAAGGGGAGTATACACGGGACACTGAACAAATGGTAAATGGCATGTACTTATATAGCGCCAACATACAATAACTATAATTTACACCATCAGCAGTGTGTTTAGTTGTGTTTGGTGTCTGTCATCTACAAAGCTCACAGTGATAGCTCAGAATTCTGCTATTACCAGAGGCTTATATAGTCTCCTGACTTTGGTCAGGAGACTTGACCAAAGCGCTTTTACACCACATCCATTCACCCATTCACACACAGACTGATGGTCGCAAGCTACATTGTAGCTACAGCTGCCCTGGGGCTCACTGACAGAAGCAGGGCTGCCATACACTGGCGCCACCGGGCCCTCTGACCACCATCAGTAGACAATGCAGCTGAAGTGTCTTGCCCAAGGACACAACGACACTGAGTCGGAGTCGGGGCTTGAACCGTCAATCCTTCGATTTCAGGGCAAACTCCTACATCCAATGCCACTGTCGCCCCTGCTACAACAAAGACTGCTAATCAGCTGACATGGAGCAGGTGGGGATGGAACCAGCCAGAAGCCAGGGGAAAGGAGACTGGCACAAGGGTGCAAGAGAGAGTAACACAAAACACAACACTTTCAGAAAACTGCAAAGACACAAAATCACAGAAACCTAAACAAAGTGCAGAACCATGAGAGTTTTATGATGATGTGAAACCAAATTATAAAGATTAGTGAGGAATCTGCAGGTGAGAGTTTATATTTACCTTAATGGAAACAAAATCTTTATCTTTATCTCAGCCTAGGGTCAGTTAATCTTGTTCTTCAGATAATTGATGTAAGACACATATTACCATCATAATTACCAGTTTGCTGATATATGAGGCTCAGAGTATCAATCTAGGTGATAGTTATGCAAATATTCACCTCACTGCAAATATTAAACCATCCTAGAACACCTCACCTTAAAACCTCATACTATTAAAGTAATATATTACAAGTAAGTATTTCTTATGTACAAGTACATTGAACAGATTGGATAAAAAGGTATCTATGAAACTTTTAATCATTCTTTAGATCAGGGGTCTTAAACTGGTTCCAGAAAGGGCCGTCTGGCTGCAGGTTTTCTTTCCAACCAAGCTTTAGCACAACAGTCTCCATTCATCTCATCAAGTCATCATGTTCAGATTGCAATCAGTTGATGAGATTATTGTAGACTGGTGTGCTATTGCTTGGTTGGAAAGAAAACCTGCAGCCACACGGCCCTTTCTGTAACCAGTTTGACATCCCTGCAGTAAAGACTTGTCAGCCTTTGGTCTAGGTACACACTTAGAAGCTCCCTTGTGAGTCTATCATGCTAGTCAATGCTCTTCCATGTATTCAAGTTGCAAAAATACTGGCTTACAATAACTCTTTTTTTTTCAGTTTCAGGCACTGTTTTCTTTGCTCAATGTTTAATTTCTCTATCATTTCACTGTCTCTCCAATGTCAACACATTACATAAAGATTAATTCAATTCATTTCTTAAGTTCTAAACAACATTCTTGTGCATACTTTGTTTTACTTAAAACATTGAGAGTCCTAATAAAACTTCAAAACCCTCCATGCATAATTTGTGGTTTAGATGCAGAGCTTAACATAGCTCGCATTCTGTGTTGAATCCTCATGTGGCTGTGTTGCAAACAATAATGACTTGTTTTTTTCTGAATATCTTTCTAAGACAAGCGAATCAACATTTGCACAAATTGTAATATGACTCTGAATGAATGTTTGCTCACAGCTTTATTTGTCCAAAGACTAATTTGGCTCCCAGTTTGAAAAGTCTATTTAGTTTAATTTCCTTCATGCTGTTCTATTTACTTGTCTTCCCTGATTTTTTTTATTTTTTTTCCCCCCTTCAATCGGAGCTGTTTATTGTGGATTGTACAGTCTACTTCCTAAATCAACAGAATAGCCAGAAGTAGATTGGCACACAGCATTTGACTTCACTTTTGGTGGAGTAGTTTTATCCGAAAGCTGAAGAGATATTTATGTCTGCCAGGTGTCTGAGGTTGATTTCATTTTCTTGTTTAACTGTTTCACCAGTATGTTTCTTTACTTTTTGTGTAGATGCCACAGACTAGAAGGACAACTTCCTCTATAATACAAATTTAAATAAAGTGTAGAGAAAGACTTCTTTAAATACAATTGTACTTTATCAAAATTACAGTTTGAATAAAAATTTGTTCAGGGGAAATATTTATCGACCTGCGATGGACTGGTGACCTGTCCAAGGTGTACCCTACCTCTTGCCCTTAGACAGCTGTAGGTAGGCACCAGCACCCCTCGCGACCTTGCTTGAGATAAGCATGATGGAAAATGGATGGATGGATGGAGATATTTATCAACTGGTCTTTAGTGTGTTAGGAAAAACAATGCAATCACTATTACATATTTCAGGCGGACCCCCCGAATGGCAGCTCACGCACCTCTGGGGGTGCACTCACCACATTTTCAGAACCCCTGTGTTAGGTCATAGAGTAATGCATTATTGTGAAGTGAAAGGAAAATACCTAAAAGTCCTTACCTTTTGTTAAATAAACATCTGAATGTAGGATGCATTGCTGTTTAGGCCCCTTTGACCCGATTACTCCAAATAAAATGAAGTCTAACAAACTGACTTGAGAAAAAAATTAGTTGACCTTTGGAGTGTATTTTCATCTCAGTATAAACCTGGCGGTTCTGTAAAGATCTTACAGGTTTGTTAAAGAACATCAGTGAACAAAGAGTATCTTAAAGATTAAAGAACACAGCAGGCGCTAACGATAAAGATTACTGAAAAGCTTAGAGCGGGTTTTGGTTTTATAACATAATATCCCAAGTATTGAGCATTTCTCAGAGCACAGTTCAATCCATCATCAAGACATATCTATTCACCTAAACTGGTAGAAGGGAGGGTATCTACCAGAGAGGCAAGCAAGAGCCTCACAATAACTGAAGGAGATACACAACTCATGTTGGAGCATATGTCAGCACAGCTATAAACTGTTCACTCTACAAGTATAGCATTTATGGTTGTTAGGATGATTTTATTGATGATGTTTTAGTCTGGTTAACACTAATAATACCTGCATGTTGCATGTCAGAACTGTTTTCCCCAAGTAGTTTGTCTAATTGGCAGGGTTCATCTGTCAGGGAAAAAAGTAATCTTCAATATGTGGGTGGCAAAGATTTGGGAATGGAATGAGAGCGGTATCCTTGATCTAAGAACAAAGTGTAATATTTTATAATGCTGGAGCCATGGATGTCTCCTCATTTACAAACATGTATGATATAATGATGTCATCATGTGGCATTCTGGAGTTTTATATAATGCTTCTTTAACTGTGATTCAGAGCCACTTCTTCTCATTAGTTTTATTTTAACAGAAATACGCAAAAAATAATTTTAGATGTTTTTGTGTGTTATATTGCATGAACACATGGGTATATTCATTTCTCATCTTTGAAAGTTTTTTGTGGTATACGGGAAGAACTTTGAGGAGGGTTCGGGGGTGAGCCTGAAGCATTTTGCTGTGTTGTTGGTTCTGAAGTGAGCAGAGTTTTATACATTTGAAGATAGAGAAATTGCTCAGAGTGGATAATTTTCCCCTCGCGAATGTGTAGAATGGCTGATGAAGTAAAGCATGCGGCCTGTGTGCATAGAGGTTGAAAGTCGTAGAGGGTTTGCACAAGACTTTAGAAAGTATACTGCAAACTAAGAGAGTTGCTGGTTGGTGAGCCCAACGTTTTCAGCTGGCATAAAGGGACGTTGTTTTATTCCCTCTCCGCCAGCAGACACGAAAGATGCCTTTCTGAAACAGAGTTGCAAGACTTCTGGCTAATTTTAGGTTTGCACTTTTCGTCTTTCTCTTAAGGTGTCATGATCTGCCCTAATAGCTCACCTAAATTACCCATGCCTTTCACCTGCTTAACTCTCTCCAGCTCCCAATTATCACTCATCTCATCCACCTGCAAGTTTCCCTTATATTGGGCTCAGTTCCACCTATCAGGGCTGATCATTGTTTGTTTGCTTATTGTTTGTTCCCTGTTTGATATCTGTTTCTCAGATAAAGTCAGTTTTGTTAATCTTAGTAAGCTCAAGGGTTATTGTCCCTTTTCCAGTCAGGAGTTTATTCTTAAGCCAGGTTTCTGTCTGAGCTGGATGCTCGATGCACGAGACTCTGAACCTGCCTTTGTGCTCTGATGGATCCCTGGAATAGATCTGGATAGATCTGTCTGTTCATGAGTGGACTGTACTGTTAAACCAGGTAAGTGACTCACTCTAATTATCATCTTCTGTTCAGATGATCGTGGTCACTTACCTGTGTTTCTCTATACAGAATCAGTGATGGGTTGCGCTCCACACTGGCAGTCGCAGTCCCACAGCAGCGTGTTTCTGTGGTAAGAACTCTGTGGTAAGACTCGGAGTGGCGGGCTTTGTGTTCATATCAACAACAGCTGTTGTAAAAATACTAGATTGGTTGCCAGCTTCTGCTCTCTAGTCATCGAGTTTCTGACTTTTAACTGCACACCATTCTAGCTGCCTAGAGAGTTTAGTGTGGTTAGCAGTACTGCTGTTTTTGTGCCCTCCAGCACACAAAAGAGACAGTTGTTGTTGGTTAAATACTCTGAAGAATGTTGGTGATATATAATAAAATTTGAACAGGTTCAAAGGGCAAGAACATTTTTTGCACTAGATCCACATCTTTACGTGAATTCTGAATATTCCTGAAGATATTTCAATCTTAAGATAGGGAAAGTTATTAAGAACCTGGCGTTAATCTTTTGGATTCTGCCAAGTCGGCCTATCATTTGTCTTCGGTTTCTTTATTCATGTAGGACATTGAGTTCTGTGGCACAGTGCCACTTGAACATTCAATTGGGAACCACAAGTCTTAAGATTACTTGTCAGTTTTTACCATTATTTCCATGCCTTTTTTCCCAAATTTGACAGGTCAATTGATGAGTAAAGGTTACATTACAGAAGAAGAGTTGACCACCAGTGTTGGGCACGTTACTTTGAAAAAGTAATTAGTTATAGTTACTAGTTACTTCTCTCAAAAAGTAACTGAGTTACTAACTGAGTTACTCCACAATAAAAGTAACTAGTTACTAGTAAAAGTAACTATTGCGTTACTTTTGCGTTTCTCGCCCCCGTAAACCTCACCACCCAGCCCCCACCTTCTCGCGGTGTGATTCAAAAGCCAGATGAATAGAGCGGACGACAAAGACAAGAACCTGCAGAGAGTTTTGCATTTATTGCAACTCAATGTAAATGACATCAGGGGGGAACGCGATGTGAAGTTTATTAACAGGGCATTCAGATCTGGTGAGTATATGAAATTAATAACTGGGGATGTCTAATTCTGAAATCCTGTGTGTTTGGGTTGTTATAGATACTGCAACATCTATCTATACATCTATCTATCTAGATGTATACTCTGTGTGTGACATAAAATATGGATCTCCATCCCTGCCACAAAGGCCATCAAATAATGTTTAAAATAAAAAATACAGTAGGTTGAGAAGGCAGAGTATCCATCCATCCATCCAGATTTCTCCCTTTCTCCATATAGGCTATCATTTGATCGTTCACGCTCTCCATAGTTCTCATGTGGCGCGAGCACAGGGCGACTGGTGCGCGCCTTTAGCGAGCATGCGCGTTTCCTGTCGCTTGCGCGGTGACTCGTGCCGCCTGCGCTGTGCGGAGATGCAGAGGAAACCGTATCTGATGGGGAAACGCAGTTCGACGTAACACCGGTATTTCCATCAGGAAAACACTGTTTGCTGCTGGATCCTCCTCACTCTCCATCTCTCTGTGTGCTGTAAGTTAACACCCACCAGCTGAAACACCCACCTACCCAACTGACAGACGGAATCTCACTATACATCAGCCATTCTCATCCTCCCCTCTCTCATGACAAGGCGCGCACCTCTGGATGACCTAAAAAATAATCTTTAATATCTCTTAAACAAAAGTAGCACAAACAATATTTTTTTTCTGCACAAATCTGCACTAACGTTGCACTAACCATTCAGTCTATTTGCAGAGTTTTTTGACGTGGGTGGGGTGTTAGCTTCACGCAGCTGCGCACGAGTCCTATCATGAAAAAAGGTTCATTGTGCGACCTGAGTAACGCGCAGTAACGGGGTGTCTGCAATGGTAACTGCGTTATAGTTACAGTCAAAGTAATTAGTTAGATTACTCGTTACTAAAACAAGGTAACGGCGTTAGTAACGCCGTTACTTTCAACGCCGTTAGTCCCATCACTGTTGACCACATAGGAGGGAGTAAGAAATGCTTCTGATGCCTCACAGCTGCCATATTGTGTCTGTTATTTAACAGCTGTTTTTTCTGTCTTTGAAGTACAGATTGCTTAATCCTTGAGATGATTTAATGATAAGAGATATGAACTTCAAACACATCAGTCCTCTAAACCTAAGCCTACCAAGTGGGATTTAAAGGTATTGAACTTTTGTCCATAAAGCACCTTTTATACATGAATACAAAAATGGCTTTACAACAACACTATGGGAAAATATGAAGATATTTGAAAGAAAGCAATGTAAATTCAACAAACGTTTTAAGTGATACAGATGATCAAAACAATGCACACTAAAGAGCAAAGGTTTTGTGATTTTTACACAACAGTCGCATCATCTAAAGTGACGATTTCTTTACATTTAAGCTGTTCCTTTATAATGTTTGACAGGTTGTGTGGAGGTTTTTAGAGGACTCAAATAGAGAGATGAAGCTGAGTGGGTTTCATGCACATGTAATAAAACATCAAAATACACAATCCAAAGTCCAGAACTGATCAACAAAGAACAGTCAATAACCAAAAAGCTAGGACACACGCTGGAGGAATAAACCAAAAGAATGACGAGGAGCAACTGAACTGAAGTAAAGAGTAACTGAACAGGAGGTGTATATATGGGAGACAAAAACAAGAGGAGTACTAATTAGCTAATAGGAAGAAAATGTAGACAGATGTTACTAGAAGGAGCTAGGGGAAAGGAGACTAGCACAAGGGGACAACAGAGAGTAACTTAAAAATGTAAACACTGCTTAAATATATAAAATGGAAAAGAAACCAATGACCAAGAAAACACAGAATAACATAAATCAAAGTGTAACCAAGAACTTAAAAAGAAACTTAAACAGAAGTCCACAAAGGGCACAATCATGACACTAGCTATTCCTATATTTTATGCAAAGTGTGTGCTTAAATATTAAGTGAAAGAGATTGGAAAATAGATATAAACTAGGGATGGAACAGTTTATGAAAACCGTCCGAGCCGTTCGGTTCGACTGTCTCGGTTCGATTCGCGTGTGTTGCGATCGGTATATGCGCTGCTCCTTTTTCTCATAGGCGAAGCGTGTACACTCCAGAGCAGAAGGTGGCGGTACTGCGACAAAAGCCAACCACCAGTAGTAAACAAGAAGAAGAAGCGAAGCAGCGTAGCCGGGTGTAGCAGAAAAAAATCAGTTGTTGTGGAGAATTGTGTGGGTATGGCGAGTGGGAAAGAACAGGAGTTGGAAGACGCGCCAGCAGCACTTTATAGGTCTGCTGTATGGGACCACTTTGCATTCATGCTGCGTTCACACCGGACGCGGATGCGAGTTTACATGCAAAGTCAATGGATGACGCGCATCAAGGCGCAGCAAAAGGTCCCGCAGTGCGATCTGAGCAGCAGACGTCTGAGCGTTTAAGCATTTGACGCACGCGACGTGCCACAAACGCACTGCTGCTCAAGATGAAAAAACTGAACTTTTGCTGCTTGACGCGCCGCATCAACCAATCAGAGTAGCTGATCTGGGAGCTGGCAGGGAGAGAGACACAGCGCTGATGATACAGAGCGCTATGATCAGTCCTCTAAAACAGTTTATGAATGCCTAAATTAACTTAAAATGCTGAAACCTGCCGACAAAGCGTGTTCGCTTTTATTATCCTGGTGCCTGCAGTTTGGATTATGTACATGAAAACCACCTTCCAGCCGCTGCGGCAAACCGCGAGGAGGCGACAGGGCCATAGGCTGCTGTTGAATGGGATTCCTCATGACAGCGCACCACCGGTACCTGGGGGTCTGAGCGGCTCTGACTGAAATAATATTGGAAGGCAGGATGGTAATCTGGATGAACTGATTTTACAGATGAAGTTTTCAGGTGGATTTTCTCTCTTAAAAACATATTAAAACTACTTTATTCCCACAGATCACAGCAAATATAGCTGCAAGGCAAAGAAAGGATAGAGTAGCTCAGACCCACTTTTGCACCGCGCAGCCAGAGCAGCAAAGCTGCTTCAGCCACGCGTCAGAACTAAACTGGTACAAGCAGCAAAAAGGAAGCAGCAGACGCGATTTTGCTGCTCCTGCTGCGTCCGGTGTGAACGCAGCATTAGAGTGACCTACGATGACGGTGGAAAGAAAGTTGTGGATAAAAGTGTAACAGTGTGCAAGCATTGTGCAACACGTTTTGTTTATGCTAACAGCAACATGACCCAACATGTCAGGCTAACAATCAACATCGAATCGAAAACTGTGACCACGAAACCGTGAACCGAACCGAACCGTGGATTTTGTGAACCGTTCCTAATGTAAACACTAAACATTTTTGGAAATAATACCATTTAATGCTACAAGCTGGCTTATTTTTGGTATGCCTCATAAATTTAGCTGAACAAATGGTCAATTATTACATTTTGTTGATTTGTTGTTAAAGAAAAAGTTGAATTTTCAACTAAATTCAGTTCTTTAAGTTGACATTTGATGCTTAAAACAACATTGGTTCTTTGCTTGGATTCAAAGTACAGTACAAGTATGTTTAAGTCTGATTGGTTTAGAAGTTAGTGTTAAGCAAACTAAAAAAATATATTTTTCTCTTTAAAAATGTGTCAGGAACTGGATTAAGAAGGTCTGAAAAAAACAGTCTCCAGTTTTTAGGTAATTATTTTAAACTGTTTGTTTATTGGTAAAAACAGTAAGAAACTGACTGATATAAATTGACAAAAAGGGCAACTTGACATGGAGCTAGCAAAACACATAGCTGTTTAGCCAATGCTAAGTCACCTTAGACACAGCTTTGGTAGATATAGTACTAATATTTTTTGTCTCAGGTAGACCTGAGACCGGTGACATATTGGTAACTATTAGGTTGTTTTCTGGGGCTTTCTCTCTGTAGAATGCTTTCTGTACAGCTCGAGCACAACGTGGATTAGAGATTTTTGTCACTTGCACCAAACCCAAAACATTTTTCTAATCAATAAAATGCAGCATGCTTTCAGGATGGAAAGATTAACAAAGATTTCATGGAATTCAGTGATCCACTCGAAAAGTGAGCGTTGCAGAAACTCCCTGCCTTATTTTACAGTGTAATCCTACTCTCTTCATAAAGTCTGCTTATTTTGGTTGAGGGTATTTATTGTAAGGTAATAAGAGGAACTGCTGGCTTTCTGTTATACTTGTAAAATTATTAGTCTTGTTAAACTTTCAAAAAAGAATCTTACTTTTTATGGTTAAGCTTGTGTTCTCACATTATGTTTACAATAACTTCCTGCTATATCCTTCATTGGAAAAAGCAAATGTTAAAATTGGAACAACATTATATTAATTTCTTCTTAGTCTTTACAGAAAGCTATCTATCTGCCTTTTTATTAATTGTCATAGAGTATGTGAGCTAGGCAGTAGCCACTTTACATGACAGGGAAAAACAGAAAACTTTAATCATCTTTTTTGGACAGGCAAGACAGACAGGATTTCTTTTTTAACATCTAATTTAAATAAGCAGGATTTTTCTGAGAGTTTTGCTTCTTGTAATAATGGATAGTATCCATGTTGGAAGCCCATAAATACTGGCGATTGTTAGCACAAGTAACAGCGTTAAGCTTTTGGCCATGGATTTAGATGCTGAGTAAATTAAAACAATCAGCGTCTGTAATGAATATTCTGAGCCAAAGCTTGATGTTAATTGAGCCAATTTGAGTTGATTCCAATAAATATTGGAAAAAAGTTCAATCTTCACAAAAGGATATAAAAAGATTGAGTAATTATTTCAGTCGATGTATTTCCCTCTTTCTAATTGTATCATTTTAACTTTTTTCTGACAAAATTTATTCAGGTTTGATTAGTGAATGGTAAACAGAAACAAGGAAGCTTTAAATCATCTTAAACATTTTCCAATTTTGTGAATTGACAAGTCCTGACTCCTGTCACACTGTTTGGTATCAATTTACACAGATATGTTGATGTCTACATCTGTATACCTGACAGCACCTAATTTTTGCACAAAGTGTTTTTCACATCTCCATGCTTACAGCAGTGTAAAAAGCATGATCAGAAATGGCTGCTCAAAGAATAACCTCCCTAGCAATTATTAAAATTTAGTTGGTTGTATTGGAAGTTTACAAATATATCTATTGTGAATCTTGGAGGCGATAACTTTCTCCTGATGTTTTCAAATTTTGAACATACTGTTTTTTCTCTAAGTAATTTAACATATCCATTTAGATGTCTGTGTCCGCAGCGGGATGCTAATGTTTCGACAGGCCTCATGCTGTCGCATATTTAGGATTTAAACAGGCAGAGATTTTAATATTAACTTTGTGATGTTCTTTTTTTTTTTTTTTGACGGATGCACAGCTCATCAAACTTGACTTCTTTTGACAATGCCAGTAAAAATCCTGTCAGGCAATAAAAAAATCTATTTTTACACCTTACCAAATTAAAATATAAAACACATGCATTCCCCCCAGCTTGTGTGACAGCAATGTGCTGCTTGAAAAAGCTCTATGTGTCATGATCTGTTGATCTGGATTTTTGGTTCTGTTCAAATTTTTCCTTTGGGTTTTCAGTTTATGTCATTCTGTGCTTTTTAAGTCATTAGTTTAATTTCCATTTAGTGACAGTTAAGTTATTTTCTAGTTATAATTAAGCCCTGTTATATTCCTTGGTTACTTTCTGTTGCCCCATTGTGCAACTCTCCTTTCCTTCTAATTACTTCTGTCCACACCTGCTCCCAATCAGTTGATTACTCCATTTATTGCTCTGTCTGCCATATATATTCCTCCTCTGCAGTTGTTAGATTCTCATAATTTCCTCCTGAAGCTCTGTGTTCCCCTTTGTTCTGGTTCCTGTGTTCCTTGATTAGTTATTTCTGGATTTATGCTTCTGTTGCCACCACTCTAATGATTAAACCTGCAAGGAACCACATCAGCCTCTGTCTATGCATATGAGTCCTCTAAAAACCTCCACACTACTTAATGCTATAGATACAAAGAAGAGGATAACATTTTCACAAATGCCCCACACAATTCCCCCACAAATGCCCCAGATCTAAATGATTTGAGATGGAGACATTTTACTTTCTATATAGAATTCTGATATACTTTTACATGATGGATATTTTTTTCAACCCACATCAAGTGGTTCTATGTTTAATGTTTAAAAACAGCACTGAATGCTTTATAAAGTTCTTTGTGTCCAGAGAGCTGCAAGCAGTGTCACTCCTTCGAAGAGGAGATAAGCAGATGGATTTTTTTTTTCTTTAATAAGGAGCACAGATATATGCTGTGTCCTTTGATGCCTTTTTATACACTCATCGGCCACTTTATTAGGTACTGTCCAACTGCTTGTTAACACTTAATTTCTAAGCAGCCAATCACATGGCGGCAACTCAGTGCATTTAGGTATGTAGACATGGTCAAGACAATCTCCTGCAGTTCAAACCGAGCATCAGTATGGGGAAGAAAGGTGATTTGAGTGACTTTGAACGTGGCATGATTGTTGGTGCCAGAAGGGCTGGTCTGAGTATTTCAGAAACTGCTGATCTACTGGGATTTTCACGCACAACCATCTCTAGGGTTTACAGAGAATAGTCCGAAAAAGAAAAAACATCCAGTGAGCGGCAGTTCTGTGGGCGGAAATGCCTTGTTGATGCCAGAGGTCAGAGGAGAATGGCCAGACTGGTTCGAGCTGATAGAAGGGCAACAGTGACTCAAATAACCACCCGTTACAACCAAGGTGGGCGAAAGAGCATCTCTGAATGCACAGTACGTCGAACTTTGAGGCAGATGGGCTACAACAGCAGAAGACCACACCGGGTGCCACTCCTTTCAGCTAAGAACAGGAAACTGAGGCTACAATTTGCACAAGCTCATCGAAATTGGACAATAGAAGATTGGAAAAACGTTGCCTGGTCTGATGAGTCTCGATTTCTGCTGCAACATTCGGATGGTAGGGTCAGAATTTGGAGTCTACAACATGAAAGCATGGATCCATCCTGCCTTGTATCAACGGTTCAGGCTGGTGGTGGTGGTGTCATGGTGTGGGGAATATTTTCTTGGCACTCTTTGGGCCCCTTGGTACCAATTGAGCATCGTTGCAATGCCACAGCCTACCTGAGTATTGTTGCTGACCATGTCCATCCCTTTATGACCACAATGTACCAAACTTCTGATGGCTACTTTCAGCAGGATATTGTGCCATGTCATAAAGCTGGAATAATCTCAGACTGGTTTCTTAAACATGACAATGAGTTCACTGTACTCAAATGGCCTCCACAGTCACCAGATCTCAATCCAATAGAGCATCTTTGGGATGTGGTGGAATGGGAGATTGGCATCATGGATGTGCAGCCGACAAATCTGCGGCAACTGTGTGATGCCATCATGTCAATATGGACCAAACTCCCTGAGGAATGCTTCCAGCACCATGTGAATCTATGCCACGAAGAATTGAGGCAGTTCTGAAGGCAAAAGGGGGTCCAACCCGTTACTAGCATGGTGTACTTAATAAAGTGGCCGGTGAGTGTATGTGTGCCTTAAAAGGATGCAAGCTTAAACTTGAACAGCCATCTGATCAAATGCCAACTTATAATGCAAACTAAACGTAAGACATTTCAGATTTAAATCTGTTCAGCTGTTTCATTTTTATCCCTCTAAGATATGCCTATGAATACACTAATAGGTCACAGTGGTGGCATCATTATGGACACTTTTTGTGTGTTTACATAATAAATCAGCTAGGAAGCTCTAATTAGCCTTACAGAAATTTCTTTAAGTCATGAAATTAACCTTCGAATAGTCATTCATCGTTTTATCTACTAGTCTTGCAAAGTCTGTTTAGCACACTTGTTTGCATTTAAGTAGAAGTAAAATGATCATCATCACCAACCAAATCTAAAAAAAAGTCTTACAAAAAGACTCTGCGTTGCACATTTCTCCCTATCAAAAGAAAAGTCATGATAACAAGGAAACAAAGTTATAAGCTCAAGTGAAGAACAGTGAAATGTTGCCTGTATTTTCAGCAAAAGTCCCTACAGTCATCTCCAGAGCAGACAGCTTGACAGGAGGAGAACTGGTGTTCCACGATAAATGATCCTCCATCTCAGCATCCAGGTTTTCTATTAAGTCAGGACTGACAAGTTGTCCTAGTTTGCTCAGACTGTCAAACAGATCTGCGTCTCTGTGTTATTAGTAGCAGATGAGTCAAATGACATATTTTGAAGTAAAAAGTCAAGTATAGGTGGTAACTTATATGTGAATGTTTTTAAAGCGTTTAAAAGATGCAATAATCAGCTATTGTAATGTTGCCAGCAGCCCCACTTAATACTACATGCACCACATTAAAGACAGGCCTAAAGGTTTATATGCATTGTCTTTCATAAGTATAAAACATACTTTGTAGCCCGACAAAGGTGTATTATAAAGAAGGCAAATGTGTCAATTTAATGTTGTTGTTTTTTTGAATCCAGATCTCACAAAGTTTCATATTGCTTTAAAAGAAATATTGTGAGATGTGAGGTTGGATCTTTTGCACTCTCTAGTAAATTGAAAAGTTTGGCTAACGTGTCCAAAATACCCCAAAATGTAACATTTTCTTTTAAATTATTATTATAATCTGAGTGAAAGAACTATCTGATAGTAAACCATTTGCACTACCCTTCTAAAATCGATCCGTGACGAGTTCGGACTGAGGTTGGATCAGTTAACCGTGCTGAGCTTGAATCTTACGACCATTTACACATCCCGCTAGCACGGTTTCTCGCCTCCCATCAGTTGTTTATGATACTACAGCTCTCAAGGCATGAATTATGCAAACAAAAATGGCCACACCCATAATATTCAGGAACTTATGTTTGTTTATAGTAGTGATATTTCATCATTTTCCCAAATGTCAGGCGAAGAAGGCATCCTTTACTAAACTCGGCTTTTGGGAAGTGGATGAGACAAACAACAGTCTAATCAGTGCTTATTGACGCAGGATGCATCAACAAACGCTGATTCATCTCGCGGCTTTGCGGAACCGGCAAAATTAGTCAGCTGAATATAAGTAGGAGATGACGCGTCTGCTCATGAGCTCTTTGTTATCAGAGAACCAAGCCAAAACTAAACCGTGCCGAGCCCTAGGGTTGAACTAGTACTAGATTTAGTGCATTGTGTTTGGCAAAGTCCACTTCAGTTGCGTTCCATTTAAACTCAACAGTTATCTCAGTTACCATGCTCAGACCACTCTCACCATGGTTTCAAAAGGGTACTGTAAATGGGGCATAGCGAACACATTTCTGAATAGAATTTAGGGTAGTTAGCAGTCAAATTTCACACGAAAAATCACAAGATTTGGATTACTAAGTCCTTAGGTTAAAATAAGGCTGAATTAGATGAAATTGTACAGACAGATGTTAAAATACAGGTGCTGGTCATAAAATTAGAATATCATGAAAAAGTAGATTGATTTCAGTAATTCCATTTAAAAAGTGAAACTTGTATATTATATTCATACATTACATACAAACTCATATATTTCAGATGTTTATTTTGTTTAATTTTGATGATTACAAATGACAACAAATGAAAATCTCAAATTCATCATATCAGAAAATTAGAATATTGTGAAAAGGTTCAAAATTGATGGCCCCTGGTGCCACACTCTAATCAGCTAATTAACTCAAACCACCTGCAAAAGCCTTTAAATGGTCTTTCAGTCTAGTTCTATAGGCTACACAATCATGGGGAAGACTGCTGACTTGACAGTTGTCCAAAAGACGACCATCGACACCTTGCACAAGGAGGGCAAGACACAAAAGGTCATCGCTAAAGAGGCTGGCTGTTCACAGAGCTCAGTGTCCAAGCACATTAATAGAGAGGCGAAGGTGTAGGAAAAGATGTGGTCGAAAAAAGTGTACAAGCAAGAGAGATAACCGCACCCTGGAGAGGATTGTGAAACAAAACCCATTCAAAAATGTGGGGGAGATTCACAAAGAGTGGACTGCAGCTGGAGTGAGTGCTTCAAGAACCACCACACACAGACGTATGAAAGACATGGGTTTCTGCTGTCGCATTCCTTGTGTCAAGCCACTCTTGAACCACAGACAGCGTCAGAAGCGTCTTGCCTGGGCTAAAGAGAAACAGGACTGGACTGCTGGTGAGTGGTCCAAAGTCATGTTCTCTGATGAAAGTAAATTTTGCATTTCCTTTGGAAATCAAGGTCCCAGAGTCTGGAGGAAAAGAAGAGAGGCACTTCATCCACATTGCTTGAAGTCCAGTGTAAAGTTTCCACAGTCAGTGATGGTTTGGGGTGCCATGTCATCTGCTGGTGTTGGTCCATTGTGTTTTCTGAGGTCCAGGGTCAACGCAGCCACATACCAGGAAGTTTTAGAGCACTTCATGCTTCCTGCAGCTGACCAACTTTTTGGAGATGCAGATTTCATTTTCCAACAGGACTTGGCACCTGCACACAGTGCCAAAGCTACCAGTACCTGGTTGAAGGACCATGGTATCCCTGTTCTTAATTGGCCAGCAAACTCTCCTGACCTTAACCCCATAGAAAATCTATGGGGTATTGTGAAGAAGAAGATGCAATACACCAGACCCAACAATTCAGAAGAGCTAAAAGCCACTATTAGAGCAACCTGGGCTATCATAACACCTGAGCAGTGCCACAGACTGATCGACTCCATGCCACGCCGCATTGCTGCAGTAATACAGGCCAAAGGAGGCCCAACTAAATACTGAGTGCTGTACATGCTCATACTTTTCATGTTCATACTTTTCAGTTGGCCAACATTTCTATAAATCCTTTGTTTTTATTGGTCTTCAGTAATATTCTAATTTTCTGATATGATGAATTTGAGATTTTCATTTGTTGTCATTTGTAATCATCAAAATTAAACAAAATAAACATCTGAAATATCTGAGTTTGTATGTAATGTATGAATATAATATACAAGTTTCACTTTTTAAATGGAATTACTGAAATCAATCTACTTTTTCATGATATTCTAATTTTATTACCAGCACCTGTACAAGACTTAATCTGCTTTTGAGAAGTTGATCAAAAGTAAAGCAACAGAATTGAAACTTGTCAACATAGCGCAGGTTTGTGGTTTGTGTGTTGTTTCTCTGGACCATCATCTTTCCTGTGTTCAGGGAGAGTGGTGCTAGCAGTGTCTGCTGAAAGTTTTAAATCTTGTCACAGCTGTTCTTAGCGCATTGAGTGGGGGAGATGGAGAGGGGGCAGAAAGAGTGGACCAATGTCCCCAACTTTTTTTAAAACTACAAAGCAGACAAGGTCAAGAAAGTTTAAAGTCATTAGTGCTAATTGCACATTAAAATAAACTTTTGCCAGATTGTAAATCACTTTTTCAATTTAGGCCTGTTTTGTGGTTTCCATGACCCGGGAGCCTAAGAATTTACACTGGCAAGAGGAGGAGGCTCATCTCAGCAACTTAACCACCATCTTACATTATTTGTGAAATATCCATAATCTGGATGCAGGAATATTTTTAAAGGATTCTTCAATGTTATTTGGCAGAACAAGCAGTTTCCCCCTAAACCAGAGAGTGGCAGCAGTTACTGACAGCTTCAGCATCTGATTCAGAAAAGTCCAGAAGCATTATCCTCAAAACAAAAACAAAAAAACGGGAAAGGGAGCCATCCCTTGGCCGAAATCTGCCGATCAAACAAGATAGCAGAGTGAATGAAAGAGGTGAGAGCAGAAAAAACACCAGAGGCTGCAGACATACGCTGTGCTTTATTTATAAACCTATGCAAGGATTTTAAGGAAACTGTTACCAAGGGTACACCCCATGCCATGAAACAATTCAGCAAAATTTGATAATGATCCCGATTATGGTAATGATCCTGATCATGAGTATTAGCTATAGGTTTAAGTTACAGAATGGGCCATTAGCACTTAAGACAGCAGATCACTGATATAAAAAACCCCACAGACTCATCCCCGTGGCTCCTGGGGGCTCTGGTGCTGCGTTGGCTGGGGGATTTCCTCGGGGGTCATCTCTCCTCCTCGCTTGGTAGGGGGTTTGGACTTCCTGGGTTGGCCCCTCCTGGGCGCCTTTGCTCTTAGGGTCCTCTGGACTCTGGCGGGCGCGTCTTCGGTTCTTCACAACCACTATTGAGCATTTTTCCTTTGGATAAACTTTACATGCACAAGTACACTCTAACAAACAACTACAGGTGCTTGGCGCTAGGTACTTATAGATTAACTTCCATACAGAAAGCCCATATTCTTATCTTCAGCTACCACAGTATACATGTTAAATAATACCGTACTTACTTTATTGTATCTCTATATCCGTTTGTTGCACTGTTCTTTTTACATCTTTTTGCAGGTGAAGAAGCAGACTGAAGATGTTTTATCATTATCTACCTTTTATCTCCCCTTTCTTTCATCTTTTCTCCTTTTTTTTAAGGCTTTCCTTTCCTTTTCTAGTTACATTGCAGTGTCCATAAAAGCTGTATAAAATCTGTATCTGTATCCCTGCATGAATTATAATAAAGGTGTTTATATGCATAAATCAAGCGGAACACCATGGCGATAGCCGTACTGCTCCACTTGTGAAAGTAAAATCTGTTGGGCTCTGTTTGGCATCAAGGCAATTATTCTTATTGCCACATCGCCAGACAGGACACTGTAAAAAAAAAAAAAAAAAAAAAAGAAGAGGAAAAAAAGACAAATATTCTCACATTGTGGAATGTTTGTCTGAAGTTGTCAAATTACTACTGTTACTACTATTTTTATGTTGAAGCGTATGAGAGAGATGAAGAGAAAGATGACAGGATGACAGAGGTGGTCTACAGCTGCAGATGTACCGTACATACGTATGTGTGTGCATTCAAAAGGAGATTTTGTTTTGTGTTGGTTGATGCAGAACTCATACTAAGCTTTTCCATTATATGTTGCATCCCTGCCTTCATTAGTAGTTTATCTTGGTAGTTTATCAATTGATTTTCATTATTAATTTTTATTATATTTTTACTTTTATAATAGTGCAACTACTGCCTTTAATGCTGTAGTGATTTATTCCCCACTACTTGACTTTTACTGGTCCTTTAATTCTCTTGCTCTTGACAGAACCTTGATGTCTAAACTGGTAAAGTCTCTCTTCTGCAGTTCCGTTTCTATAAAACACCATCTACAGGCACTGGAAGACATAGCCTTATATGGAATTATGGGGGTGGTAATTATGCAGATTTAGATTTCTCTTGAAAGTGTGCTCACTTATGCACAGGTAGACTGCTCCACATTTACGATGATAATTTATAATCATTTACTGAAGTGACGAATGTTTGTGGAATCTGATGTGGAGCACTTGTAGGAGCAAGAAAAATTTACAACAAGAATACAAAAATGCTGTTGCATGAGGCCCATTGTTTTTGTTTTGATTATTTAAGGGAGCAGTTTGACAACACTGAGTCAAATGACTCAAGTGAAAAGGATCAAATTCAGATTAACTCAGATCCATTAAATCTGTGGTTCAGCACACTGCTGACTTTGTGATTACTTTCTATTTTTTTTCTATCCAAGACAGAGAACTTCTTCCTTTTGTGAGTTGCCCTACATTTAATGGTCAAAATCATGCAATGTTTTTTGGTAAGCCCAGTGGGAAGCTGGGGGAAAATTCTAACTAAAAAAAAAACAAAAAAAAAAATTCTCTCCTCAAATTACAATAAATAACACTGTTAACTTTCTTTACAACCTGTTCATTTCTTCAGCATTTTGTTGTTTTTAGTGCTGGACATTATGTCCACTGAAGAGGGTTGTAAATTATTCTATTCTAAAAGGACAGAAGTACAGCTTCTAAACTACTTCCTAATCAAAGTATTTTTTTTTAGTGTTTGCTGGTATTTATGGTTTTCTGGATTGAGAGTTTTTTTATTTATTTTCCCCTGTATTTCTGCAAAGCTATTCAGCTGAAATGCAGCTCATACTGATTTAGTATGCAGCTCTGATATGAGTCAGCTATAAGCTCTAGACTGTTTTCACCCGAGCAAGTGACCTGTGGTCTTTGAGGTCTAGAAGGGTTTGACTGAGCAATCTATAACAAGTTTCAGTTTAATCGAATCGCTTTATCTTTTACAGGACAATATACTGCCTACGATAACAACATATTGTCACACTTGTTATCCAAAGCAATTTAGGATTTTTTTTTTTACTCAGAGATAGTCCCATGCCTTAGCAAGGCTCCCTGCTGAGGGATGATGAGGGTTCGAACTCAATGTGTGGGCCTCCATTTTCTTTTGATTGCTGATCATTTGGGATCTCCTGCTGCGATGAATGCAGCAACACCTCTCAGTCAGGGATGTTTTCTGTCCTTCTGAACAATTTTCTTCTCATTTTTTGACTGAACCCAAGGCATTGCTGCCTTTTTTATTGCAGATGGGTGGGAGCCAAAATGACTTCTGCATTGGCTAATTAAGACCATTTATATATTTCTACTTTCTTAGGGTGACCTTTGTAATCACTGAGGAACCTTTCATCTATTTTTTTTTACATTATGAGCCCTTAAAGTTGATTAGCTTGGATTAATGGCAATTATCTATTACAGGGAAGACAGACTGATTGGATTGGTACATGACTATACGCTGGTGAAGATTCTCGGTCATCCATAGTCATTCCAAAAAAAAGTTAAGAAACAAATCACTGAACTTTTTTTTGCAAGTTTCAGACGTTTCGCTTTCTATCTAGGAAGCTTTCTCTATTCAAAATGTTTATATAAGCGTTGAGTTCCAAGCTTATAGAGTAGCCCAACAAATCCTTGTTATACCTTAGAAAACATAACCCTGCAAATTAAACCAAAACTAATATATAACTTAGAGTCGTTGTTTGCCTGGCTGACAAGGTGAGATGTTTTGATCCTCTGCATGGAGATGAGGATTAAGATGATAGAAATCAACTCTATCGCTGCGTTGTTGGTTTTTGATAGCTGAAAGACCCCCCCTCTGTTTAAGGTTGTTTTTCTCTCTTAAAATGGGCTTCCTTCACATCCCTTTCAAACCACCTGTCTTCTTAGTCCAAAATGTGAATATTCTGGTCCTCAAACGAATGTTCTTTCTCCATAAGGTTTAGGTGGACAGCAGAGGGTTGTTCTGAGGAGGTAGCTTGTCTGTGTTGAGCCATGCCTCTATGGAGAGGTTTGGTTTCTCCAATATGACTATGCATTTTACAAAGGAAAAATAATTCCCAGAGACTTTCATGGGACGAATAAAGGCAAATAAAAACAGTTTATTTTGTGCTATAGACATTAAACCCCCCAAATACCAAGGATTTTAATACAACATAAGATGGTTTCCTTTACACAGCTGAGAAAAGTCTTAAACAAGTAGGTTTCATGGGACCTACTGAGGTCTCAAAAGGCAACATCTCACTCTTCTTCAATCAAGAAAAAGGTTGTAAGTATTGAAAGACTTTATGTGACAATACACCAATGTTAATTAAAGAGGCCTGCAATTTAGACTTTGTGTATGTAAAGTTATGACTAGTCTGACTAGTCAATATAATTTTTTTTCTAAAACTTTTCCAGCTAATGATTTTACAGATTCAATATGCTATCTTTTGTAAGGAAGTTTGGTTTCATGATACCAATAGGCAATATCTATAGTCATTATACTCATTTAAGTTCTTCCCCATTTATCTTGTCAAGGAAAGATGTAAAAAAAAAAAAATGTTTCTCGTTGGTTATTCAATGTTTAGCATAGTTCATGCTGTCATCTAAGCCATTTTAAAGTAAAAATTGATCATGCATAACTGTTCATATTCAAGCTTCGTTATGGCAAGTGATTATGAAATCATGATCTCCACAGTGGCATAGTGGGTAGCACTGTTGCCTTGAAGCAAGAAGGTTCTGGGTTTGATTCCTGGCCTTGGTTCTTTCTGCATGGAGTTTGCTTGTTCTCCCTGAGCATGCGTGGGTTCTCTCCGGGTAATCCAGCTTCCTCCCACAATCCAAAAACATGACAGTTAAGTTAATTGGCTTCTCTAAATTGTCTTTAGGTGTGAGTGTGAATGGTTGTTGTCTCTGTGTTGCCCTGCGATAGACTGGCGACCTGTCCAGAGTGTACCCTGCCTCTCGATAGATTATGAATTCGGCTTTCCAAAAAAGAGGTTGATCACAATGATTAAAACATGGTGACTACTTTTTCTTTTTTTTTTTCTTGCTTAAAGCAGTGTTCATATGTATGGCTTTACCCATGACAAATTGAAATCACCATTTGAAACCTGCATTTTGTATTTATAATATTATCATTATCTGATGTCATAAATGTGTTTCATCATTTGAAAACAAGACAGCAAAAACTAAAAACAGATGAAAACTGTTTAGGGAAAATTATTTGTTTTCTGTTATTTAAATTCAAATTACACTGGACTTCTGATATTGTGTGAAATATGTTTCACATTGTCCTCTAGAGACTATGTTTCCTTTGTTTTCTTTTCCAGTATTGGTCTATGATGTTGCCAGGTTTGTTTTAGTGTTTTGACCATTACAGGGTACCTTGAAGTCTGAACAGTGGTCATAACTTTGTGTATAACCTTGTCTGTAAAATGATTCACTCGCTTGAAAGAAACGACAGGGTTCTCGTTGACAATAGAGGAGAAATAACAAGCAGGCTCTCCCTGCCTCTTGCCACTTTAAAACCTTGCTGTCTAATGGCTCGCTGAAAGGCATTGGTTTTCTATAACAAGCAGTCGGAGGAAGAGGAAGGGGAGAGAAACTGACGGCGAAGAATACTGGATAAGAGTTCACAACTCAGACTAGCTAGGGTTCTTCTGTTTCTCATCTCTCTTTCCCACCAATGCCTCCCAGTGCTTTTCAGTTTGTTTTGGTAACAGGGTGTGCCACTCTGCTCCCGGTGTTTATCTGCCATCATGAGGAGGGGGGTGTCAGTTCCCTGACAGCTCAGACCCTTCACTGTACACACAAGCCAGCTTCAGCAGATGACAAACTGCATCGCAGCCGCCTGTCTCCCAGCGTGCTTTACCCTCAGTACGTCACCTACCTGGTGAACCAGCCGGTAAACCAGCTCATTATTCACTAAGACAAGGTTTTATTACCCAACATCTGCACCAAGGCTTTTTTTTTTTTTTTTTAGATGGACTAGCAGATGCTTGAATCATTAGCTATAGAAATGTTATCAAACAGAGGCACAAACCTCTAGAGCAGGGGTCGGCAACCCAAACTGTTGAAAGGGCCATATTGGAACCACAAAAAAATATTTCTGGAGCTACAAAAATTTTGAAGCTTTATATAAGCTTAAGTTTATAAGCCCACTATAATAAAGGAAGATGTGGGCTTAAATATATAATTCGCATTCATGATTGTTTATCCTGGAGCAAATGTCACATTATGTGACTACTCTGCTATATTTGGTGCTTTAAAGGTACATGAGGATTTTCCCTAATATTTGAAAAGAACTCTCCAATTTACAACAAAAATTTTACCTGTCGAGTAGACTTCGCAACTGAGGCAACTGGGAAGCCCGACCTGTGCTTTCAGTCTACGCCATCGCTTAAAAGAGTCTCCCGAAAACACTCTGGTCTCGTTTCATTCTTCTGAGGCCTTTCTTTTCTTATCTTACACTTGGTAGACAGTTTTTTTCTTTTTTCTCCCTCTGCCATTTTCAAAGAATCGCTTTGAGAAAGGTGAGCTTCAATGGTTGTCTAAGTAGTAGCTCACCTGAATGTGCTCATGCACAGAAAAAGATAGCTGCCATGGACGAGCACATAGGACGGACTTACATAAATATATAATCAGAAGGATTGCCAAATGGAGAACCACTTATTTTGATGATCCCCCGGAAAATGAACATCATCCTCCATACTTAAGTTTGAATCCCATATTAGCTTTTGTTGCATTGATGAAATTATAGAAACACAATAAAGAAATCAGATTGTTGGTGTTATTTTTATTTTGAGGATTTGGAAAAAGAAAGTTCACATACCTTCATAAGGGCGCTACCTGTTACCAAGCAGCAGTAGTTGAGTTTGGAGATGCAGTCCACTTCTTAAATCTGTTTTTGCTCTCCTTTAATTTATCCACAAGTTCTGCAATTGCATTTTTTCTCTCACTCCCAACTTGGTGGTCAGCTGCAAATTTAGCATGCTTTCCCTGAAATGTCTTTCCAAATTACTCTTTTTATTATTGTGATGGCTGCATGTGCAACCACACAACAAATGGTCTGGTAATTCTTTCATTAAATCTTCTATTTTATTGTACTGTATTTAATTTTTGTTCTACTTTGATTTGGCATTGGTTAACTATTTGGGTGCACACATTAAGTTGACTCATTTAGTCATTTCTTGCTTGTTTGGTTTCTGTACATTAAAGCTACAGTGTGTAATAATTACAGGCATATAAAGTCAGAAATTTAATATATTATACATAACTATGTTATTTATCATCACCTATGAGCTCAGCCTTTTAACCATAATATTTGCGTTGCCTTAGAATTCGTTATTTATAATTACATAGGAGCGGGTCTCGCAGCCATGGAGGCTGACATCTTTGCGCTACGGCAAGCGCAGAGGCAACAAACTAGCGATTGCGAGATCTCCCATGACGCTCAAAAATAACTACGGCAAGTTGAGAGAGATTAACTGAGACGGTACTGAACAGTAGATGGCAGTATTATGCCTGAGAAGCGTTTAGTCTGCCTGAAACCAAAGAAGAAGAAGAAGCAGGTATACTGCGCCTCAGTAACAAGAAAGGTGAACAAGGCGGCAGGCGTGAGTGACTTTGCAAACTGTTTGGCACTGTGTGGCCAAACATCAGACGAATGGAGGATCATGCCTACTCTGTATCACAACGAAAAGCGGCGGACACCGAACCCCCGTCATCTAAGAAGCGGAAACACGACGAGAATAAACGCAAGCGTGACAAGAAACGGCAAAAAACACGGATCAACATTGGCACGGCATTTACACGATGGAAGTCACTGATGGAGGAAAAAGGTTTTCAAAGTGACGCTCAAGTTGCCAGTTTTCTCTTGGACAGGTAATTAATCCTACACACACAATTGTCTAATATCACTGCAGTTTTTGGAGTACAGGATGCTCAGACCTGTCTAAAACAATAACATGCTGCGTGATGATGCTGTTACTCTCCAGTATACTTATTCAGCAACGTCCCTGACGTTTCACAGGTAATGATTCAGTAATTTTCTGTAAAATAATTTTCTGGATATATACCTCGGTTACTTCTCTCCGGCTCCTTTGGAGATCTTCAAGCCTTTCCTCCTCTGCTCTCACCCCGCTGGCTCCCCTCTCTCGCCTGGCCCTAGCTGCACGGCCTCCCTGCCTTCGCCCTCGTCCTCTCCCTCTCCCTCGCGTTGTAACCCCCGTGCCACCAAAATGACTTGGACTCTGTAAACGGGGAATATATATTCTTCCAGCGAACACAATCTCGCTGTTAAACTAATGACTACAATTACTTCGTCTGTTTATATCACCATGCAAAGCAGCTCACCAAGACGTCACAACGATGTAGAAAAAATAACGGGTATATTTATTATCTTAAGTCTACATGAAATCTATACCCTACACAGACTAATGAAATACTATCTGTAAAATTATCTATGTAAACAAACCTCATCACTTGAGAGGGTAGGTGATGTGGACGTCGTAGAAGAAATTTTGTCCCGTAACGCTCGCCGTACTGTTGGGGGGGAGAAGCGGTGGGGGGGAGATGTTCATGTTGCTGCGGTCTGTAGTCTGACCGCTAGATGTCGCTGAAAATTACACACTGTAGCTTTAATATATTTTTCATTTGAGTTGCCAGTTCCTGGGAGGCTGACATGAGTGTAGTCAGTAAAGGAAAGGAGGCCGCAGCTGCAAAGGATCTCCTCATTGACATGGAGGCCTAGTTGGACTCTTCCACTTACTTTTAGAAGGGGTGTAGAAAGGGTTTAGGTTTCTGTATTTGGTTTTGTTTTCTATAACAACGTTTGGAAAGTTTAATATTTAAGTCCTCTTCTTCATAGGTTGCTAATTTAGTATGATGCTGATTAGTTTTGTCTTTTGTTGTAGTTTTGTTTAGGAAAATGTATTTTATGCTTCCCTCTTGTTTCAAAATGGTCTGATCAACCAGTATATATATATATATATATATATGTGTTTCCCTTGTGTGTCAGTTAGGTAGGGCCCGGTCTTGTTTGAACTTTTAAACTTTATTTTTGCAAAATAAATTTGTTACCATTTTTTCATCAATTACTCCCCTGTGCTTCTCTGATTTTTTGGCTCGGTCCCTAACAATTATTTAACAACTTCTCATTACAAAACAGATATGCAGGCAATCCTTTCGCATTGGTAATAAAAGCACATGTTTCGGTCCATTCTTCTTTGAATCCTATGTTCTCATCTGCTATCTTCTTTTTTTTTTTCCTTTTGGGATCCATAGCCCCAGACACACCCGCCACTTTGTTTACAACAGCCACCTGCCTGGCACCACGCCGCATTGAAATGTGTGTTGCAGGCTATGAAGACAATCGTTGTTGACAGAAATGTTAAAATTTGTCATTCAAATTTATTTATTATACTAATTTTTACAGCAATGGCAAACTTAATGAATGCTGGTTTGACCTCATGGATATGGCATTAGAACAAACAAACCAATTCATCTTTCACACGTTTTTGAAAAATGGAGGCATTAAAGAGCAGCATGCAGCTCTGGAGCCGCGGGTTGCCCTCCCCTGCTGTAGAGCAGAGATTCCCAACCAGGGATACGCATTCCCCTAGAGGTTCATGAGTCCATTGCAAGGGGTACATGAAAATATTTTATTTCTTAGGAAGTAAAATAAATTAGGTCTGTCATTATAATGTAGTTAGTCAGAGGAGCTCCAGTTTTAGAAAAAGTGCTTTATAATAATGATTTTATTTTGTATTTATTTCACTTCTTTACTAACTTTCAGGCAACGTAATTATTTTGTTTTCTTATTTGAGATTGAAATGATAAAATGCCTCAGAATTAAAAACTCTTGTCAACAATGGGTGGTGAGGTTGCTTGAGGACCCAAATGCAGAGATGAGTGAAGCAGAGATGAGTTCTGATTGATTTATTGTTTTCAAAGCATTTTATCCTAAGCGAAAACCTGAGCAACCATCAACCTTCTAAGTTACCTGTTAGTATATAGACATTATATTTGTCATTTTTTAAGTTTAAAACTATTTGTACTCCATAACTCACACAGGAATTTTAGAAAAGGTTAGCGAACAAATAGTGGCATCATACAGGTCAAAGAAAGCAGTAGTGAGGTGAGATTAAGGTGTCGAGACATAGAACAGATGTTTTGCCATGGTCCAGCCTAAATGCAGACTTATGAGTTGAAAATCTGTGTAACAATGTGGGGAATTTTTTTTTCACAGATACGCTTCACCTAATTGGACTACCTTACCTTATTTGTCATGAAGAACAGCCAAATTTTTCAGACTTGAAATTAGCAAAAATATGTAATGTTCTAATGCGCGGGAATTGGTTTTAGCACATTCCAGTTGTCCTAAATTAGCTTTAGGGCTACTTTTTAACTAATATGTTTAACCTCAAGTTGAATCCTTTTTGTAAATAAATTGAAGAGGAAATTGTTTTGAATGTATTTATTTGTATGCAGTTTGCTTTTTTTTCACTCCTTTGTCACCACAGCCATTTGGACATGTCTTCATGGGACAAAATATGTCAGACTGAAAGTTATATTGTTTAATATTGAATAACATAAATATATTTAAATGTTCAACATAGCCTAAGAGGTAAGTCCAGGTGGCCCCAAATAATAAGCTTGTTAACATGAGTGTACTTCACTGAATTAGCAAAAAATTGGTGAGGGTTTGCAATATGGCTGACCTTTAAGATACTAGAGCAGCTGAATGAGTCCCGCAAACAATGCTTATTTTTTTTATTCAAACCACGAAACATGCTGATACAAACCTTCTTTGATTGTATAAAAGTACATCAGATTTAGAGGAGGTTCAGGATTTTGCTGCAATGTAGGCCTACCTCTTTGATTATCAGCACCTAGTGTTTAATGTCTAAGAATAATGCTTAGAGCCCAAGATGATGATTAATGGGTGCTTAAGGCAGTTGCTGCTTTGAAAGTCAGTTGAAAACTGACAACTGAGCTGGTATGTCATAGGAAGGACACATCACTCAAATACTCAATTAAACCTGTATTTATCCCATAATAGATAAGTTCCTGTATAACATGCTAACCATAAACACCAACACAGACCAGTATCTTCTTTTTTAATCCTACCACCCACTGGAACAAAAACTTTCAGTCATCAGGACGTAACAAGATCGTGCTGAGCATGTCCCTACAAAAAGAGAAGGGAAGCACAAAGAACAGAAACACAAAGATCCTCTTCACACCTGCACATACCCAAACTGGGCATTGGTCAAATCAGTGAGAAAATCCAAAAGACACGCAGAAGAACATAACGGTGAGAAGATTAAAAGCAGAAACATTACCATCCCATGTGTGGCTGGAGTCTCTGAAAATCTCAAGAGGATTTTCTCCAAACAAAAAATCGCAGTACAATTCAAACAAAACAAGACCCTTAGACAGAGGCCAGTGCATCCTAAGGACAAAATCTCTCCACAGACGCATGGCCCAACACAGAAGAGCGAGCTCTTCAGGATAAGACTCTGCAGTAAATCTACACCTTATGGACAAAGGACATTCTTTCGAGGACCAGAATGTTCACATTTTGGACAAAGGAAATAGGTGGTTTGAGAGGAGTGTGAAGGAAGTCATCTATGTTAAGAAAGAGAGACCATCCTTAAACAAAGGGTTGGACTCTGGTTTCAGCTTTCAAAAACCTACAATGCAGCAGTTGAGTTAATCCCTCCCCGCTATGATCGCAGCCCCAGCCCCTGTACAGCAGAGCAGAGGACCCCGCCTATTCAGCCAGGTCAAAAGATCCCTATCACAACCCAATTTCAGACACTTAGACTGGTATGGGGAATTGCAGGCTAAAAAAAGAAGCCAAACGACCCCATTCCAAAGGGGTGGACACCTTCTTCCATTTCAATTAGCATGTTTTCAAAACAAAAGCAAGGTTTTTATGTGCTACTTTATAAAACCTCGATCTCAATGTTATTCCTGACATTTGAATTGAAAAAGCTTCCTGGATGGGAAGCAAAACGTCTTCAAACCTGGGAAAAAATATAATAATCATTTCCTTTCTTTTGCAACTCTGCCCTGCTACACTCTTGTTCATGCATCACTAGGTATTATTGATACCATTACCTTTTTAGCCTATGTATTTTTCATTTTTAAAATATGCTCAGGTGATTTAGTGCTACTTTGGTGTCGGATGCAGGAGTTGGTCCTGCAACCAGACTGTTGTTGGTTCAAGCCCTTTTTAGCTTTTTAGCTCTGGCTTTCAGAGTCGTTGTGTCCTTGGGCAAGATGTTGCCTACTGATGGTTGTCTGCGGGACTGGTGCCGCCAGTGTATAGCAGCCTTGCTTCTGTCAGTGAGCCCCAGTGTAGCTGTGGTTACAGTGTAGCTCGCCACCATCAGTGTGTGGGTGAATGGGTGAATGACTGATTATAGTTCAAAGCGCTTTGGTTCTCTGCCATTTACCATTTTTGTTTTGCAGTTTGTTTTTGATTAGACCTTTTTATTGAGAAAAATACAATCAATAATCCCATTACAGACTGTTACAAATTTGCCTCACAGCTCTCTTAGTCTTAAAGTTCAATTCATGTCACTCCGCAGTTTCACGTCAGCCTACATATAATGCTTAAAATCCTCTGTTGCCCAGCGGCTGGCAGAAGGTTTGGGGTTGAGGACGTGTTCTCAGCTGTGATTAGCAGCAGCACACTGGTGACAAACGCAATACATTTAATGACAAAATAAATAAACAGAATAGGAACGCGGGCTGCTGTTGATCAGCGGACCTGCAGTGGCTGCACGGGGGAGGCAGGTCACCACCCAATCACTGACACTCTGGAGGGAGAAACACAAGTAAGTCATCTCCACGATCATCTAAGGGGAGATGATTATCCATGTGAGTCACTTACCTGGTTTAACAGTTTAGTCCATCCTCTCCGAGGAAGGCAGGATCCAGCCGATGAACTGCCTAATAAGCTGCGTCGCAAAAACACCAAGAGTGTCCCTGATGCAGATACCCCAGTGAGTAAGAAGGGGACCCATCCACGTCAGGAAAACAGCTCAGAACAGGACCATTCTGAGGTCCTGGAGACCGTAGCCCGACCAGGGGTTCTGATCTGAACGGGAACAGACAGATCCATGGTCCCAGGTATACAGGCAGGTTCAGAGTTCAAAGTGTCCAGCAGCGAGCTCAGATAGACAAGCTCAGATGGAGACAGGCAGGCTCAGTGGTTGAGAGGGACAGAGACAAGACATGGTACTAGGATAACTGCAGAACTTTAAACTGGACTCCTCGCAGGAGCCAGGATCACAGGAATTAAAATGGAGCTCCCCCGCACTCTGAGCAAAAACCCTGAGAGCTCAGCGGAGAAGAGCCATGACATGGACAGGAGACAGGAGACAAACACTAATCCCTCTCAATCCACTGGCCTCACGTGTCAGGACATGAACCAGGGAATTAACTAATTAAGTAATTTCCCTCTGGGATGTATGTCTGATTCTGATTCTTAACTAAACTCAAAAACCAACAAACTTGAATAACTACACAAAAAACTATGAATAATGATCTGGTCTCGATAGCTATGCTGAACCCTATATATAGCAGTGGGAGCAGGTGAATAAGATCAATAATAATTAGAGAGTGGGGAGGGCACGGCCGGTGAATGAAGGGAATAATTAGATCAGCTAACAGGGCTGCGATCCTGACAGACCTTTTCTATTGAAACACTTAATCAAGCCACTTTACCTAATCACATCACGTTGTGCATGGCAACTTTTTATTTGAAATAGTTTTTTAAACTATTTTGCAGGTGTTTATATTATTGTGGAGCAGCTCTAATTACCAGGCTGCAGCCCACTATGCAGTCTTATACTGTAGCTGAAATATACTGATTGCCTGAAATTCTCTCAACTGACAGAGCTTCACTGGAAGGAGAATAAAAGACACAGAGCCAAAAAGACGTATGAACAGAGTGTTTGCTGTATTATCCTAAAATAAACAGGATGGAAGCATCCTTAAAAGTGGAGCACACAGATATGATATCATATATATGATATCACAGTGTGATATCGAACTAATAGCATTTAGACAAATTCCAAATTTGAAGGAGTCATTACCCCCAAATCAGACTTTTTCACATTAAAACTTCTTGTACAGTATACAGCTTGAGCCTTATTAAAAAAATACCAGGTCCAGTAGAATCACAATTCACAGTGCCACATTAATAGATAATTCATTTACAACCCCATAGATAACACAATAACTTTATTATTTATTAATAATAGCAGTGACTATCTACAGATGTTTGTGGTTTATGACAACTGTCACAGGAGAGCTGCTTAGGAAAAACACAAAATAAAAAAGAATGAGAACAGTCAATTGCTGCATTTAGAAATTATCTGCTTAGTCAAAACTCACATACTCAATACTCTAAGAAAATATATTTTCAATCTAAACTCTATTTATATAGCACCAATTCACAACACATGTCATCTCAAGTCACTTTACAGAGACAATTCAACCAGATACAGTCAGATTGGTTTAATTTCCTATATACACAGCTTACTTAATATTCCTAAACATTTTCAAAGATATATGTAACAAATATTGTCCAATGATAAAGTATACCTAAAAAAAAATATTCTGATATATTAAAAATGCCTTTAAAAAAATGCTACACAGATAATTCTTACCGAATAGAATGAGAGACTTACAAAGAAAATTGGCAATTTGAGAGATTTATTGATGAATCTGACAGTTCTTTGGTGCTCAGACCCCGACAGAAAACATGAAAGCTGCGAATGATGATGAGTATGGATGATCATTGTAAGATTAGGATTAGGGATGTCTTCCCTGGGATCTGAACACTGGTTGTGGGGTAAAACCCAGAGGAGAAGGAAGCCAGAAGGAGCTTGGGAACATGATGGAGATGGGCTGGAGGTGGGTTGAAGCTCAGTGGAAAACTAGGTTACTCTTTGACTGGAGAGCTTTAAGCAGAACCTTAAAGAATGATTGCCTCAAGAGGGCTAATGACTACCCTGGCTGGAGCTGAGGCTCATAATGAGGTGGTTGAATGCAGGTGATGCTGGGATTATTCTTCCAGTTTGTATTTGCATCTGAACTTCATTAGATACATAAGATATAAGAACAAAGTAACCAAAAATGTAGGTATATCTAAACGGGAATCCTATAGAAAAGTACTAGTCAAGAATAAATTTAATATAAAAAAAATGTTGGCCCAAAATCGTCAGAAAAAATCCTGATCCTGGGAACACAAAGAGCTGCAATGAGATGCTCAAATAAATAATACAAACTATTACAGCAATGGAAGAGGGAGATATCAAAGCTGTTGTTAACAAATGTAAAAAAATAAAAGAACCACTAAATGTGATAACATGGATATAACACATTTCAAAAGAGTTACTGATGCCATTTTTAAACCACTGACTCTGAAACTGTAACTCTTTCCAAATAGGTAAATTTCCAAACAAAATGAAAACTACAAAAAACACGGCTTTATACAAAACCTGGGGTTGGACACCAATTCACATTCTGGTGACTTATTATGATTCAGTCTCTCCAGTATCCTCTTCACTTGATTCCTAGCAGGACCATCTTATGATATGGCAGAAAACAAACCCATAGAAGCAGGAGAAATAGTGGCGGAGGAGGGCAGGATGTCCATATGACTGTGGACAAGAGAGAAGGATGCTGAGCTTGTTCCTGGACTGGACCTGTTGAAGAATGTATTCAGCTCATTGGCTCTGGCCAGACTTCCATCTGTCCGATTATCTCTCTACTTGAAGCCTGTGATCTTTTTCATCCCTGGCCACATATCTTTGATATTTTTCTGCTTGTGTTTATCTTCCAGCATCTTCCAGTATGCCTCCTTGCTTTCTCTTATCTTGACCTTAAGTTCTTTTGTATTATGTAGGGTTGATTTTTCTCTATTTGAGCAGCTGCTTAAGATCACTTGTGATCCATTGTTTTTTTATTTGGGAAGCATTTAACCATTTGGTAGAGATAAGCTGTCTACACAGAAGTTTATGTAGTCAGTCACACACTCACTCATTGCATTGATGTCCTCTCCAAGTGGGTAACACAGTGCATCCCAGTCTGTAGCCTCAAAACAACCTTGCAGGGCTTCTTTAGTCTCTTGTGACCATCTTTTTAATTATTTTTTAATGCAGGTTACCTGTTATAAAGTGGCTTATAATCTGTCCACAACAAAGTCCCGTTACTGTGGAAGATGTCCTGCATGGTCCCTGACCCCAAGAAGCCGAGGCCATCCGACCCGGCAGACTACCGAGCAGTCGCCCTGATATCACATGTGATGAAGGTCATGGAAGACTGCTATTAGCCCAGCTGAGGCCACAGGTGAGTATGTTCCTGGACCCTTTGCAGTTTGCCTACCAGGCCCATTTAGGAGTGTACTATGATGTCATATACCTGCTGCAACGCTGCTATTTGCATCTGGATGGTGGACAAAGCACTGTGAGGATCACTTTCTTTGAGTTCTCCAGTGCTTTCAGCACCACTCAGCTTCTGCTACTGGGTGAGAAACCTTGGGTGATGGGTGTTGACCACACAAGGATCTCCTGGATCACTGACTACTTGACAGGCAGGCCACAGTTTGTTCATTTGGGTAGTGTCCTGTCTAATGTGGTGGTTCAGTAACACAGGAAGCTGTTGTTGGGTGCATAAGAGAGGGAGAGGAGGGGGATTACAGGACACTGGTGGACAACCTTGCCCACCAGTTGAGAAGATGCCATCGCAGCCACTACGGATTTGGGGGGAGGGGGTAGAAGAGTTGGAGGACTATAAATACTTGGAGTAATGATTGACAATAGACTGGACTGGAGGTTCAACTCTGAGGCTATGTACAAGAAGGGGATGAGCAGACTCTATTTCCTGAGGAAGCTGAGATTCTTCAACGTGTGGAGCAAGATGTTGGAGATCTTTTACCAGTCTGTTGTTGCCAGCACCATTTTCTTTGCTGTCGTGTGTTGGGGCAGCAGCATCAGAGCAAGCGTCACCAACAGACTTAAGAAAATCATCAGGAGGGCTGGCTCTGTGCTTGGACTCATGCTGGAGTCTTTTGAGACTGTGGTGGAAAGGAAAACACTGAAAAAATTTGTATCCATCATAGACAATAATCAGCACCCTCTCCATCACACAGTGGTCAGACAGCGAAGCACTTCTCTCACAGGCTGCTCCAGCTCCACTGTCAAAGAGAAAGATATACTAAATCCTTCCTACCATATGCCATCACAATGTGCAAGAAGGCAATCCTTAAAATCAGCAGTTGCCCGTTGTGCCCTGTGTAAGTCTAGTTTACTCAGATAATTTTATAAATTCAAATTTATTAGTCTGTGTATATATTGCCCTAAATTGCTGGATTCCCATTTGTGTGTAATGACAATCTCTATAGTCACTAGTTTGTGTGCTATGTGCTGCCGTATCTCAAAAGATGTCTGCCTCCACAAATGCGCATGTAATGCAAATGTAATTAAAAATGGTAATTTCTAAGGCAAGGCAAATATAAAGATTGAGATAATAAATAACACACACACACATCATACTCATTCTGCCATCATTGTGAGGACCATGTGTTGACTCCCATTGACTTCCATTGATTTTCAATCATTTTCAGCCCCTTTCTATGCCCTAACCATTACCAATGCATACCTAACCCTAACCAATTGACACCTTAGTCCTAAACCTAACCGTTGGCAAAATAGCATGTGAGGACCGGCAAAATTTCTCGCTTTGCAAAAACTGGTCCTCAATTTGATGGTTAAATTTGAAAAATGGTCCTCGCTCGGATAGCTCTGCTCTCACTGTAGAAGGTGCTCTACAAATTTAGAGGAGGAACTACAGTTATTCCCTCAGGAAACTTACAGTGCCTTACAACACCATGCAGCAGGTTAAGGACAAGTTAGGTGGTGTTAAATTTTGATTATTATATAATCCCATCACCAGTATTGCAAGTAGTTAACAGGTAATTTCTTTATTTAACTTTACTGTAAGCCACACTTTCGAATGCAGCAACACAAACAGATTGTTGCATACTGTAGATTATTTTTAACAGATTAGGCAGTTTCTATTTCTGGCATTGAACCTAGGAATCAAAACTAACAAAATTTGAACAATTCCAGGAGAATGGAAAGGTTAAAACCTGTACCACTCAATCATCGATTCCCAGAGTCAAGCCCTAGCCCCTTGACTAGCTTATCTGATCACTTTATTGACATAAAGATGCTCTATTTCTATTAACCGTTTAACTGCCCGGTCATTCAAATGGTTTACCGTTTGTTCAGCAAAATGCAAGCGGGAGGATGACGAGGCAGTTAAAAGGTTAATACTATGCACAAAAATAATGGATTCTAATTACTTTTTATGTGACATTCAAGGGCATCGGAACACTTTCTATTTGTGTTAGGATCCGGGGCCTTGCCCACCAGAGGGCACTGTGGATCCATGCCTGGGGAGCTTGGGCTCAGCATGGACAGCTGTTTTCCATCAGTTCATTAAGAGCTCTCCCTATTTAAGCTGGAGTAGAGCTCCACTCTGAGCCGGATTGTTGTCTTTCCTGTGCCACCATGCCTGTCTGAACCAAGAACCTGCAGAACCCAGTGTGTTCCAATAAATATTGGACTTTTAATCCTCCCTCTGTGTCTGTGAGTTCTGCATTTGGGCTAGTAAAACCTGCGCTTCATGACAATTTGTTTAACAATGAAAACATAAAATTTAAACCGTTCAATTTACTTTCCACCTTATAACTATGAGGTTTGTTGTGATGGATCATCCTTTAAGACAAAGCTATAACATATTTTAGCTGAAATTTATCTCACTGTATGAATTCATAAGATCTTGTTTATTTTCTTCCATTTTATTGTAAACTGTTTGTGCAACTTTCTATGACAACAAAGTTTTCCAAAAATACCTACAAGCTAGTTGGTAGGTAATACATCAACAGGAAAAAAGGGTAATGATTTGTTAAAGCCATATTTCTGGATTAGGTCATTACCCATTTACTATGTTATTGTAATTGTTTCTCCTCACACCGCCAGTGTTACCACTACACTGTGTGTAAAATGGTTAACCAATAGCAAATGACATCCTATTTACTAAACCTAAAGGGTTCTTTTGGCCCATGTTTTAAATGTTTAATATTACCTCAATGATTCCTGCATCCAGTTAATCACCCTTCATTTATAGCTTATTCTTAATCTGCTCATAAGGCTTTCTCTCTCAACATGACATGACTCATCTAGAATAAGGTTTTGTTTGTGCAGATGATAATTTGCTTAACAATATATACTGGATTTGTTTCTTCAGCAAAAACGTTTTTGTTAGTTGCTTCTTATAATCTGTGAAGTTTGGGAATAAGTTTCTGTTTCATTGCAGAGCTGACAATTTGCATGTTTATACAAAAGACCACAAAGGTCTGTTATTTCGACACATCTCCAAATATCTTTCAGCTTTTCAATCTCTTCTGATGACACAGAGGTTAAACCTTGCGCTGTTTTTATTTAGGTAGTCTGCTTTACTCCAATTCAGACAGAACTGACAGCTCTAAAGATGGACACTTTTAATATTTGGAAGGTAAAAGGTTCAGCTCCTTCTGAGCCATTGTGTTGCTCCCGTTTAACCCTCTGCAGCTAGTTGTCCGACTGGAAAGGAATAGGACATCTGGAATGACATTTCCAAGCAGATGCAGTGTCCATAACAGTCTTAACCGACACACACACCATTCTTCTTGGACATATTGCCTCTGTCATTTACCTCAATGAGATTCTAAGGGAGGTGACTAAGAGCAAGCCCTCCTCCCCTGTTCAATCTGCTTTCAGGATGGCAGAATACACATAACCACAGAGAGTGTGCTGCCATATGGCTAAGGCACATAATAAGGGTCATTAATGTGTTGTTGAAATGACTGATCGACAGGTAGTGGCCCGCTGAGTGAAAGCTCTATCTAAAATTGATACGCATCCAAATTTGTTTCTAATAAGATGCACTGTTGACAACAAGGACGCTTGAGTGACCTACTGCAACAAGACTGTGGATGAAATCGTTATTAAGTCTTTCTGAAAGCTCAAAAGGTCTCTTTCGTTACCCCTCAAAGTGTAATATTTTTGATTCCCGCTTTGGTTCCATATGTTTGGTTTGGTTTGAAGCGCTGTCATGGATAAACAGGATTATTTTAGGCCTTTTTTGCAGTCAATGGACAGAGAGCACTTTCTTGAATATAAGACAGATACCTTGGATTACGGCGACTTCACTGAACTCCTATGCTCTAATTCCCTTAATAAAATGTCAAGATTAATTTCAGGTGTGACTTATCCTGCAGACTGGTGTTTCTGACAGCATCTCATTCCATATACAGTATAGGAACATTTTGATATGAACAGAGCACATCTGATCTGATCCTTTCAACAGATTTTATCCAACACCAATAGTACAATGGTATTTATATTGCTTAATTGGAAATTCAGTGACATCATTTTTTATCTGTGATTAGACAGCTTTCAGTATTTCTCATAGCCAACGTTTGATTGGTAATAAAAAAAAATAAAAATAAAAATAAAAAAAAAGAGGCTGGATCTAAATTTTCCCAAACATAGAACATTAGACAGTTTAAAATCAGCACTAGAAAATGACAAAAGAAGAAAGAAGGACAAGAAAGTTGGCAAAAAATTAAAATCGCAGGAGAGTTTAGCAAATTTGTCCGACCTGGCTCTGACTCGACAGGATACATTTTCCAGTACACAAATACAACAATACAATACTGATTTGTGAATTGGTAAAGAAAGTTTCTGTTAAGCTTGAAGGATAGCATAGAGTGCAGCCCTAAAACGACTGGACTGTTAAATATAAAAGCAGATGTACCACCATCAATCCATTTAAATCAAATAATTACCAGCCAACATGACTCCTACTGTTTGTGAACGGCAACAATGACCATCTGATCAAAATGTCACTTTCTATACATTTTATTTATTTATTATTTGGCTTTAGAATTCTGTATTTTAATAGTCTACAAACAGGGAATGGGTGAATAGAGAAGAGGGGATAAAATTCAGCAAAGGTCCTCAATTCCATCTTGGGACAGCTGTGTCAAGGATCGAGGCCTCTGAAATATTGGTCAGGCACTTTACACCTACTATGGAGTATTCCTATAGGTGTTAGATCTGGCAAATATGTATTTTTAAGCTTGCACAATAAAATTTGCAATTTTTCATATGTAGGAGTTACTTGTTTTATAACTGTCCAAGCTTAAAAAGAAGCCCCAAATCAATGAAATTCATAGCAGATTTACTGCTTGACTGACTAAGCAGATTGTTTCCAAGGTGCTCGCATCCAAAGAGGACAGTCTTTTAAGTCATCAGTATGATGACTGAATATGATGAGAAAACAAATGTTTGAGTGAGTGCATGAAACTAAATGAATGCTTTGGCACGTCAACTTACAGGAAAAAGAGAGCTCATAAAAGATAAAAGCAAAGACAGAGAATCAATTGCCCAGTAAAAAAAAAAACTGGGCTGCATTTGGATTTGGATTATTAGTCCATTTAAACCGGGCAACCACTTTTCTCTGATCTAGCAGTGTAGTTTATGACAGAGTTTATGTCAATGCTTTTAGAGCGCTGACTTTTAAAGGTTTGCTTGGATAGAGGCAGGGTTGTTGTGGTCATAAACATTGAAGGTAGTTTTATATGACGTCATTGTAATCATATGACAAATGTCTCTAAAGTTGAAATGAGCCTTAGGTTTAATGAGAGAACCCAATCGTAACCGTGTTTAGGCTTATTAGTGATGATTTCGTTAGATAACACAAATGGAAATATCTTGGGGATAATATATATTTCCCACTTTCTGATTTCCAACTTATACAAACATACACTTGCAGAGAGTACACAGTGAGCACACTCTGACTGTAGCTGAAACACTTTGTGGACTGTTAAATAATACTGTCTAATTTTATAAGACGATGCAAGGATCTAATAATCCATAACCTTCCCGTAATATTTAGATTTACTTCAAACTGGCCTTCCTGATGAGCTCATTTAAGTGCTTCCTCTCAGCTGTAAATAGGCTGCAGCTTCATCCACAGAAGATGTCTGATGTGACCACGGAGTCACAAAATAAGTCTTTCCCGGTCACCCACTGTGCTCAAAAATATATATCTCACCAGAAAGTAAAATGTGTTTAGACGAAATTTTAGACGCCATGTAAAGTGACCAAAAAAATTCAGCCACCTACCCTCCTGTATTTATTGCAGATTTTGCAGGCGAGTGTGGCCTAGTGGGTAGCGGCTGTAACTAAAGAAGCTTTAATTTGGCACAAAATGTAGTTTAAATGTGTTTTTTAAGTAAGTACTTTTTCACTGTCATCGTTGTTCTGAAGCACTTTCTAAGTAAAGTAAAGTAAAATGGCGGAACTTTTAGCTGAAAGGTTGTTGTGGTTGCAAGCTCAGCCACGTCTTTCCTAACAGTAGCCTGATGTCGGTGATTCTCTTCGACAATTCCTTCAACCGGTTACACACCTTTTTGTTGTGGCTGACAGTAAGATACATGAAGGAGTTCTCAATATATGGGGTCTATAACTGCAAGATATATAAAAAAATTGTCCAGATATGTTTGAAATTTCACAGAAAAAAAATTTGATTATAAAACAGAGCACTCTTACTTTTATCTCTATATAAGTTGTGATTTTTTTAATAAACATTTTTCTAGAGATTTACTTTTTATTCAGTCTTAGTTAGATGCAGCGTGAACTCTATCATTTTATGTATTTTATTTTTTTTATTTTGTTCTATGCCAATAATTCTGCAGGTGAGACCAGATTCATGTTTGTTAGACCGCTTATAGGCACCGCTGACCTAAAGCAATGCCTACAAGAGGTTCATTGTTGCATTCTGTTTTTATGCAGTCATGAGCACGTTGTTGAAAGCGCGCAGTAAAAAAGAGTGCAATGGAAAGTAGTCGAATAGGGATCTGTGCAATAAAAATGAATGCAGTGGTTGGAGCAATGCAGTGGTGTGCTATGAGATTAATTTAAAGGGCAATTAGTAATACCTTGGGTTCCCTTTCGTTGGTTATTATTTTCTGGTACGCCTTCACTGTGTTTATAAATGTCTTTGTTCACTTATGTCCAATTGTATATCGAATTTTTTTGTTGATTTGTTTTGCATTTTATGGTTTCTCTTTTCACATTCACATTTCATTATTTCATTCTTTTCATTTTGTCGGGTGGTGTTACACAATGAATGTGTAACACCACCTGACCACCTCTATAAACTGCCATATGTTTAAATGCATTGTCATTCCATTACTCTTAAATAATAAAAAATGGAAATAGAAACAAATTTGGATTCACTTTCCTAATGTTCCCAGCATCTATGCCTAATCCTCTTTTAGGTCATATAATTATAAGCTTGTGATTAGACTGTTAGGGTATTTAGGTATTTCCTGAATTTGTTGACTAGTTGTCTGTTTTCTTCTTCTTTTTTTCTGTTTTTTTTGTGTCTCAAAAATCTTTTTGAAGTTTTCAATTGGGTTGTGTATATATATATATATATATAATAATGATAGATGTCCCAACCCTGATGATAAGACTAAAAGAAAAATACCTTTGCTATGTTTATTAGTTCTTGTAAATTAATTATGCGGTTCCTTTTTTTTTCTTTTTTTTTTTCTAGTGTCCTGTCTGGCAATGTGGAATTAAAAATTGTTGTCTTAATGCCTGAAAGAGCCCAACAGATTTTACTCTCACAAATGGAGCATTATCGCTTTATTATATATTATATATGTTAATAGTTTGATTATGAGTTATGTATGGAATAATTCATGTCTTGTGGGTCTACATTGAAAAAGTAGAAGAGGAAAGAGAAATGAGAAGAAAACTAGGGAGAAAAGGTAAAAGAAACGGAAGACATAAGAGAGAGATTGACAAAACTTATTCACTGAATCATGCATTTTTAGAATAAACATGAGCTTTATGACTAGGCTTTCCTTCTGCAGTTATCTTCATAGCTCCTCCATATATGATTAGGCTGATTTACATTTTCCTCCTGGCTTTCAGAGCAAATTCCCAGGGATTTCTTTGACACTGACACTGGGATTTCTTGGTACTTTGAAATCACAAAGATTTCAGTGGAAGATAATTATCATATGACAAACGATTAGCTATATTGCTGAAAATGACGCTATCGATTTGTGTGACAAACTTAGACATAGTGGGGTATATGAAACGAACTACTGTATGTCCTCAAAGGCAGATCCAAAAGCCTTTAACACGGTATGACATTTAGGTAAACATGATGAAAATGTTTGAACTAAACATAACAGATCCACTGAAGGAAAATAATTTCACCTCAAATAAAACTAAACTGAAATTACCATTGGTTAAATGAACTCCACAAATTCTGCTAAAGAAGATAGTAAAATATCCAGTCAAAGTAATGATAAAAGCTTGTTAATTGCAAAAAAAAGCGGTGCTGATGCAACTTGCATGTATGTTTTCTGAGCTCTTCCTGTGGTAAATAATGCAATAAACACTATTGCACCCATTGCTGGGTTTGAAAATAATCACATGTATTTATACAACATTTTAACATGGAAAGACACAAAAAACAAAATGAGGGCCATGCGGAATTATGTTAACTCCTTACCAGAACTCTATTTTGTAAGATTTTCTGGTTTTCTACATTTTATTTGCGTGTTATTTTTATTCTCAATCGGATCATAAACTGTCAGATGAAGGGTGTTGACTTTAAATTCCGTTTTTGGGGGGGATTGAAGGAGAATAGTAGGGCCAAGTTAAGTAAAACCAAGGCAGCAGCATGTGGGTCTGAGGGCACACGATTGACATTTCCAAAGACCTCCAGGGCCACAGCCAGAGCCTAAAAGCTGCCGGATTTCCAGCCGTGTCAAGGCCCCCTCGCATGCCCATCAATGCTGAGACGGTGTGAGTCCCACCCGACCAGGCACCCCCTGCAGTCAGGGAGGCATTAACAAGGCAGCTTTTGCCCTATCTGCTGAACTCCAACACCTTTTTGTTTCCTGTTGATTGTTTGCTCTATCTTCTCTGTAATCCTGCAGGGATGAGGGGATGGATGCAGCCTTTAAAAAATCCTAACATACATGATCTATTCATGCTGTGATAGTTGCCACAACCATTTTCTTTCAAACCCCACTCTTCCATGACCCTGCGCTGTAGTCCTACTCCTACATTTGCTATCATGCCTGAGAATCAGTTTTTAAGATCTTAAATGTTAAGAAAGTTAAACTGCTTGCACTTTCTGGCCTTTTGAATATGACTCTATAAATCGTTCTCGCAATAAACCACAAGATGCTCTATCTAAACATATATTTGCCTCAGTAAATTTCTCCCTAAAATTTTTTTAAACATTCTCTTATTTAATGTTTTTGTTATGTTTATCTTGTGGTCAATTATCCTTAAGCTATTTCTGTTGTAGGCTACATGACTTATTTGACACAACATAACCAGAAAAACCGAGAGTTTAAGAGACAGTATTTATGTGAAAAAGCAGAGTGGAAAGATGAAAAATGTTTTCGGCGGAGAAATGTAACAACACTAACCATACTCGATTTATTTTTAAATAAATACAAAAACAATTTAGCCTTGCCTGAAGTTGTTCTGAAAAACAAAACAGTGCAAAGCATCATGAAAATCCTTTAAATACCAAAGAGATACCTAAAATTCTATTCCTTTAAAATGAAAGAATAGATGCAATCAGATGGTTTTCCTTTTAAAGAAAACTTTAAACCATTCTGACGATACGACCTGATTGAATTGTCTCTGTAAAGTGTCTTTAGAATATGTGTTGTGAATTGGTGCTATATAGATAAACTGGATTAAAATTTAATTTATGAATCATCATTTTTACAATTACCACAGTTAATCAGGACTTAATAAGAGAAGCATATTATTCTACAAAGGTTTTAGTGGACGGTATGTCATGTACTAGTTGTCATTTTGGCACAATTTAACAAAAGTGACTAAACTTTTCCACCTCATGAAAATAATTCTGCTCAGACAAAAGTGCTGATTTATATTGCAGGACTCCTTCTGCATTCGACATAGGCTTTGGTCATAATACACTGTATATCATCAACTGTGTATGGAGCAGTCTGAAAAAATGACCTGTGCATAAAACTACTATGACTTTTATATTCTCTTTTACGCATGGAAACTACTTAATGGGACAACATTAAATAAAAAAAAAATAAAAATAAATTTTTTTTTTTTTATTTGTTTCACAACAAGTGGAGTACACTGATAAATAAAACATGCAGACATCTTTCCCATCTGTCATTACCTGATCCATCCTGGAAGCACCATCCGTACCATCAGCTCATTTGCTAATGCGTAACCACATATATATCCATGTTTCCATATGTAATGCAGTGGTTCTAAAATTACTTATTTCTATCCTTAACTTAATAAAGAATACTAAAACACATCTTTAAAAATGTTTTATGAGTTTTGAGATACAATTTTGATGCTTTTTCCATTTCTCTGTTAAACTACTTGTGTGACGTCATCATCGGACATGCTCGGAGCAGTTCGACAAAATATGATTAAACCATGTTTATCTGCATTTTAGTTGTTTCTTTCTTTAGGTTGTGCACCATATACCATAATGTTAACACAGAATGAAAACATCCATCCATTCATCTATCTTCTTCCGCTTATCCGGGGTCGGGTCGCAGGGGTAGCAGCTTCTGTGGGGAGGCCCAGACGTCCCTCTCCCCAGCCACTGTGTGTCCTGGGTCTCCCCCTGGGCCTCCTCCCGGTGGGACGTGCCCGGAACACCTCACCAGGGAGACGTCCCGGAGGCATCCTAACCAGATGCCTGTGCCACATCAACTGGCTCCTCTCGATGTGGAGGAGCAGCGGCTCTATTCTGAGTCCTCCCCGGATGACTGAGCTCCTTACCCTATCTCTAAGGGAGAGCCCAGACACAACTCATTTCAGCGGCTTGTATCCGGGATCTCGTTCTTTCGGTCATGACCCAAAACTCATGACCATAGATGAGGGTAGTAAAGTAGATTGACCAGTAAAGCGAGAGCTTTGCTTTTTGGCTCAGCTTTCTCTGGAAGAATGAAAACATGAAACTCCAAAAAGACTAGATTTATGTTTAAATCCAAAGCCGAAAAAGTAAGATCCCGGAAGTAGAGTAGGATCCCATTTTTCATACAGATCGGGCACAGATGAGTGATAAAACAGAAAGGATTTGAAGGCATATATTTTTATACATTATTAACCTTTAACACATAATATTTTAGTACACTTACTATTTTTGGGGAGGGAAAAACGTAATTCAGGTCATTTTGACAAAACAAAATCGAGGTCCGGGTCCCCAGACGTACATCTGGTTGCACATGCGCTAATGAGCTGATGGTATAATTGTGCTTCCGGGATGGATTAGGGAGTGACAGAAACCATCCACAAATGCACAAATGATCTGAGTGCGAATTTAGCGGCTGCGTCCTCCAAAAGCCAGATTTGTCTGCCGATTATCACCTAGCGCGGTGCCTGTTCGGATTGGAAGACTCCTCCTTATGTCGCTGACTAATGCATCCTTCTTTTTGTTCATTTTGAAGGACAGGTCCAGTGTATCCTATGTAGCCTTGGGTGTGGGGACTGGGTCCTTGGAGGATGCAACCTCTGAAATCAAACCCACCTATAGTGTCCTTTTGCTCTGTAGAAAAAGCAAATACAAGGTATTCCAGCTATAACCGGCGCAGCCATGTTTGTTTAATCGGTCAAAAACATTTTTTGTATCAAGGCTAATGCCTTTGTTGGCTTCTGGCAAGATGCATTTTTGGGAGTTTGGGAATTCACAAACCTTGCAACAATTCATTTTGCTTACAAGGTAACACGGGTGTGTCCTGCAGCAACTCAGGCAATTTTGCCTTGTGTGTTTATGCTGTAAAACTAAAAGTATTTTCAGATAAAGAAAATAATTTTGTGTATTTTTGTAGTAATATTAAAGCCTACTCATTTAAGGGAGATTTTTAATGTGTCCCGTCAAGCTGTTTTTTTGCTGTAGCTTCTCTTAGCAGGCCTGATCTGATCACTCAGTTTGTCCCTGTCATTTTATGTGCAAAAGGCCCAAACTGTATGGTCAAAGCAGATGGGTAACATTTACTTTGACTGCTCTGCCCATGTCCTTACAGTCTTAACCACAGACTTAAAAGTTTTTTTTTTTTTCATTTCTGACTGTGGGTAAGAGTAAGATAAAACAGCTACTGATCAGGAAATTTTAGAGTGACCCTGGTAATAGCACAATACACATGTCTTAAAGCTATCATTTAGTTGTCATGTGGGACTCGTAGAAAACTCATTATGGTGTCTGTATTTTGGAAGTTCACTGTAGGAGCTTGTGCATTTCAAATCCCTAGAATAAATAATGAGAAACTGGTTGTTTCTTCCTCATATCTTTTTATCAGCTCAGCACACTTCATCCTCTGATATGCAGTTTTGTGTTGGGATCTAAATGCCGATGATGAATAAGAAAGTGCACCAGATTTACTGTAACTGTAACAGACGTAAAACGTAAAACAGACGTAAACTTGATAAGCGTGAATGACAAAACTTTACCAGAAGAGTAGTATTGAATACAACCAAATTCTTTATGATTTCCTTCCAGATATGTTTGGTTGTTTTTTTTTTTCAGTAGAATTTGATGGTTTTATAAGTCAATGTGTTGCTGGACAACGATTGCAGTTTTGCTGCAGCCATCCATAGTGAGAACTGCAGCAAAGATTGCCATCTTGGGTCGGCAGCCCACCATGGCAACTATTTCTGATTTATTTTCAGGGCTTTTTTGTACAACTTTGAGTGTCAACAATTACTGAATGCACTATTTACACTTTTAAATATTGAATCTATTTATGTATAAAAAAATTATAAACTACTCACATAGAGACTTTTAGATATTCTTTCCTCTGTGTTTTCAACCATCATTTTGTGTGACTAAAAAAGACAGGGGGGAAGGAGAAGAGCTCTGAAATGCAACTCAGCCATCTTGTTCTAAATTTTAGACAATAAGGTTGATAAATACCAAGCTTTCCTCTTCTACCTGTATATGATTCAGCAGTGGCAATAATTTAGCACATTAGACAATGTAAGTGGAGCTCAAGAAAAAAAAGCAAACAAAAAGAAAAACCATCACCCACGTGAAGTCAAAACTGGTGCCCAAAGTCTTTTTTGTTTTTCTCACTTTGTCAGACGGTCTGTGGGGAAATTAACTGATGAAATCATGCTGGCAACAGGGTTGCTATAGAAACTTCTCATATAAGACTTGGGCTGGAGTTTGTCACCAGAGAGAAAACAGGAGAGGAAGAGATAGAGAGACAAAGAGGTGGCAGCATTGAAAGCTCGCTAGAGAGGCATCAAAGGTTGCGCGTCGTTTGCAGCACAACATTAATGCCATGGCTTATTTCCTTTCTCCTTAAAGCACCCAGCCTGCAGGATTCCTACTTGGAGCTTGTCTTGAATATCAGATATCAGGAAGGGTTTTTCTTTTACTTCCAGCAACTGCGTATAATAAATATCATTACAAATAGCATCATTTTTTTTAAACCAGAATATGAACAGAACTGGACAACAAATTCAAATAAATTACCTATCAGCAGAACACTTCAACCTGTCATTGTTTGTTTGTGTTTTAGGAAAAACACTTAGGAAATGTCATTTTTTTGGAGAAGCATACACAAACCTTGTTGCATGAACCTTTGAACGTCTTCAACAAATGTGCCAATACTGACTCCTTCTGGCTCAAACTTGGAATGACAGTATAGTATCAAAAACACCCGGCCCTGCAGGGTAGAGAGCCGGTAAAATTATGTGCTTAAGAACTTAAATGCTGTCCTCCTTTTTATTTTGTTATTCTGCTAGGAACCTTGAGACATGTTTGCTTTACTGTTATGGTTTTTAAAGTCTATAGAGCCTTCAAAGAGTTTTAAAACACCAGAGTTTTTTTTTTTAGTTTTCATATTGTCCACAAACTTAAATGGAATTTTGGGGAGCTGTCATCTGATCAATGAAGGGATGCTGGCTCGTGTAGCAAGGGTTTGTCCTACGACCATTGGGTTACCGGTTCAAGCCCCTGCGATCTCATTCGAGTCCTTGGGCAAGACATTTCAATGGCCTTGGCTGCTAATAAAGAGCTAGTTGTATGGCAGCTTGATATGGCTTCTGAGTCTACAGTGCAGCTTACTGCCATCAGTGAGGGAATGTGTGTATGAATGGATGAATGATGTGAAGAACTTTGGAATATTTCGACTTGATCAAGGGCTATAGAGACAAAGTGACTTGAAAGCAAAATGACCAAAACAGCAATAAAATTAACTGATCAAATCTGAATAGTTCAGGTCCCTTTGGGAAGCTTTGACAAGACTATTCTAAAGCACTTAAGCCAAACTTTCCTGCTTTAAAGTTTAATTACCTTTCCTGCTTTTGCTGCAGGATTTAACTCCCTATACTCCCCATAGCATGATGCTGCCACCTCCATGTTTCAAATTGAGGGGTTTTTAGTTTGTTTTTGTTTTGTTTTTAACCACACTTTGTATTTTGTCCTCATTCACTAAGCAAGTGAGGTAGCTGAATGCAAATGAAAACAACAAAGGTCTAATAATGCTAGTTCACATTGGTTTGCAACACAAAATCACTGAAAATTCTCAAAAGTTTGGCACTTTAAATGACAAAAACTGAAAAATTAAAGTTGTACGGATACTTTTGTAAAGCATACATTTATGCAATGTAGGTTATAGAGGTAGAAATACAATCCACACTCACCACAAGAACAGATTCTTATTTTTGTTTTGTTACACAAAGAGCATTCTTCAAATCTTTCATTACAGTGATTAAAAAAAAAAAATTGGTATCCTCAGTGTATCTAATGGACTGAGCAGGACAAATTATTCTTTGGAGACATTACTTACACTTCTCATAAAGTGTCGTCAGCTGAGAAAAATGCACCTGCAGAAAAGAGAGATTAAAAGTGATTAGATGATGAGAGATTCATTTATGGCTGCGCCGGCTCTGGGGCTGATTTTCTACTGTCAGAGCCGTCTTGATTTGAGCCTAGATGAAACACGGAATGAGCAACTACACCAGGAAACACTGTTTGCTCTGACAGGAGAGTTGTTGTACCCCCCCATCACTCTCGATTCCCCTCTTCTTTTTTCTCAGTGACTTTCGGGGGAGGCAAGTGAACATTGTCATGCTGAGCAAGACGTGCATTTCTCTATCAACTATCAGTGCCCCCTGGAAATAGACTTAAAATGAAAAGATTGGAAAAAAATAACTGTTTGTTCTGCCTCTTCCCCCCGCCTCAACTCTGCTCCATTCACAAACTGCCAGTGGATGCAAGCAAATGTTTGCATGGATCGTTCAAAGCCAGATGCTGTCGATTGAAGATTCCCAAGCGGGCACCTTCTTCCCTGCTCCACCTTCTTATTGTAAACAAACTAAACAAACACCTCCCTGTCTCCTCACCTTGTGCTCTAGTTATTCTTTTATCAAACCTCTTTTGGAATGAACCCAATGTTGGACTGAGTAGAGCTTGAGTTAAAAGCAGGAGACAGAAAGTTGGAATGTCACCTTCTGCTCCTTGCCCCCATCAGCATGGAAGGGCCACAGAGAGTGCAGTGGGCCACAGTGGGGGTGTGTGGTGAACCTTGACACTGGGACAGATGGTGGGGCCAGACCCACAGACCTGTTAATGAGCAGGTCGAGCCAAGTGGTGTAGATTGGGGCCAAAGGTCAGTATGCTCCATCAAAGTCACGATCTGCTGTGCTAGTGGGCTAAAGACACACCCAGCAGTATGAAGCTGGACACAAAGACTGCAGTGACATCAGTAAAGGAGTTGATTTGGTCTTAAAGAAAAACAGAAATGTAGATTTGCTGGATAATCTGGAATATAATTTTTTGTTTTCAATTAGACTAACATACACTATATTGCCAAAAGTATTTGCTCACCCATCCAAATTATTGGAATCAGGTGTTCCAATCACTTCCATGGCCACAGGTGTATAAATTCAAGCACCTAGGCATGCAGACTGTTTTTACAAACATTTGTGAAAGAATGGGTCGCTCTCAGGAGCTCAGTGAATTCCAGCGTGGAACTGTGATAGGATGCCACCTGTGCAACAAATCCAGTCGTGAAATTTCCTCGCTCCTAAATATTCCACAGTCAACTGTCAGCTGTATTATAAGAAAATGGAAGTGTTTGGGAACGACAGCAACTCAGCCACGAAGAGGTAGGCCACGTAAACTGACGGAGCGGGGTCAGCGGATGCTGACGCGCATAGTGCGAAGAGGTCGCCAACTTTCTGCAGAGTCAATCACTACAGACCTCCAAACTTCATGTGGCCTTCAGATTAGCTCAAGAACAGTGCGCAGAGAGCTTCATGGAATGGGTTTCCATGGTCGAGCAGCTGCATCCAAGCCATACATCACCAAGTGCAATGCAAAGCGTCGGATGCGGTGGTGTAAAGCACGCCGCCACTGGACTCTAGAGCAGTGGAGACGCGTTCTCTGGAGTGACGAATCGCGCTTCTCCATCTGGCAATCTGATGGACGGGTCTGGGTTTGGCGGTTGCCAGGAGAACGGTACTTGTCTGACTGCATTGTGCCAAGTGTAAAGTTTGGTGGAGGGGGGATTATGGTGTGAGGTTGTTTTTCAGGAGCTGGGCTTGGCCCCTTAGTTCCAGTGAAAGGAACTCTGAATGCTTCAGCATACCAAGACATTTTGGACAATTCCATGCTCCCAACTTTGTGGGAACAGTTTGGAGCTGGCCCCTTCCTCTTCCAACATGACTGTGCACCAGTGCACAAAGCAAGGTCCATAAAGACATGGATGACAGAGTCTGGTGTGGATGAACTTGACTGGCCTGCACAGAGTCCTGACCTCAACCCGATAGAACACCTTTGGGATGAATTAGAGCGGAGACTGAGAGCCAGGCCTTCTCGTCCAACATCAGTGTGCGACCTCACAAATGCGCTTCTGGAAGAATGGTCAAAAATTCCCATAAACACACTCCTAAACCTTGTGGACAGCCTTCCCAGAAGAGTTGAAGCTGTTCTAGCTGCAAAGGGTGGACCGACGTCATATTGAACCCTATGGATTAGGAACGGGATGTCACTTAAGCTCATATGTGAGTCAAGGCAGGTGAGCAAATACTTTTGGCAATATAGTGTATATAATAAATTCTTAGTTGTGATTTTATTAAAAATATGAATATAGGCACCAATTTACTTTTATTGAATGGAATGTTTGCTAAATCCATCAGACAACGAAACTACTCCATATATTAAATGGATATAGAACAATCATGTAATTTAGTCAGAAGATGGGTTTTGTGTCCGGATATGAACATATTTCTGCATAGTAAAGCTGAGGACAGCTGAAAGCTGCTGGTGTCATTATCTGTTCTGATGTTCAGAGCAGGAGAAGGTTTTACTCTATAAGGAGCATAGTTATATTACAGAATGATACTGCAGTCTGCACAACAATCGTGGAGTGGGTGTATTTTAAGGAAATGCCTTAATACCTTGCTTCCCTTTCTGTCATCATAGGTTTCTAAAGAAATTGGGTAAGATATTTGAAGGTAAATTGTGGATGTCAAAAAATCTGGTTCATCTCTGGAAACCGTTTCCAGATGCTTAAGTGTGCCACGTACCAATAATTATTTTAGGATAAACATCCTTTTTTTTGTTTTTTGTTTTTCCCAGTTGAAGTTTGTCAAATGCAAATTACCAAAGAGGAGGCATTTACTTCAAAAGCAACATCAAAAGTGAAACTATACTTTTTTTTTTTTCTAATCCAAATCTCCTCATAAGTAAGCATCATTTGTCAAAACACAGACATGCCCAAGATGTTAGAGCTGGGGCATAGCTAGGTCTTCCGATTAACAGTGAACTTAACATATTACCAGATCACTTAAAAGGTTGACGGCAATCACAACGTAAATGTTTTGGAGTATCTACCACAAAATGAAAGCAAGTTATGGGGGAAGCTGAAAAAGTCTGTAAGATCTAGGTAGGCTTATAATCTGACACAGTTTTGCTATTTCATCCAATGCGGTGGGCCAAACATCCAGTAAAAAGTTGAAGAACGTGAACATGTCTCACCAGTTTTTAAGTTTTAGCATAAATTTAGAAAGAGTTCTAAAAAAATAACACCTCTCATTATATAGTCATTTAGCAAAGACAAGTCATATTAATGACCCTGACTAACCTAAAGACAGTATTGGTTGGGTCTTATATAATGCCAAAGAGAGATAAAAGATCAACTAATTTTTTTTTTTTTTTAGATGATTTATCATCATCAACTTCATTTGTAGAGCGCTTTAAAACAGCTATAGCTGAAAACAGTGCTAGATATAGCTAAAAATAATAAAACACAATAAAATATTAAAATGCAGAATAAAGATATAAAATAAAGCAATAAGAAGAATTTGTTTAAGCTAAATGAACAAGGTCACAACAAGTTTTAACACAAGTCCTGCCAGTGTTAAAAGCCAGCAAATAAAAGTACGTTTTGTTTTAAAATTTGGCAGTGAAGCAAACATCTGGCTGCAATTTTAAGAGATATTTAAATATCAGCTCCATTTAAACCATCTTTAATGAAGCCTTTCTTCTCAACAGCATGGTATAAAAAAAATTTGCATTCAGTTCTTTCCCAGTTATCGATTCATGCTCTGGACTTAGATAGAGAGGTATTTTGTGTGAAACAACACTTGTGGAATAGAGTGAAACGGCTTATACTGGAGGAATAGACAAACTCCATCCTGGGAGCTCATTTACGAGGAGAGCAGGTGTAAGGAGCAAGAGAAGAGACAGGCAGAAACTTGTGATTGATAATGAGGGTACTCAGTGGACCACTGACGGGAGAACATCAGTGGGTAAAGCATGCCTAATGTATGGAGGTTAAATTCATAAATCTTCCTCAAATGTACTGTTTTACCAAGTATATTGATGTTTTTTTGTGGATACAGTCTCAAAGCTGCCTATTCCAATAATCGGTTTAATTCTCTGAACTACTGCCACTGCAGGCGCCTATGAGAACCATACGATCTATTATTGTTCAGCACTAGAGCAAACTTCAGTTTTAGCTGTTTTTAATTATATCCTGTAGAAACCAGATAAGTAACTGGGGTTGGAAAAAAAAAAAAAACCTAATTGTCATAGTTTGGGTAGAAGTTATCCCTTTAAAGAGGGGGAAACATTTGTTTTTAAGAATTTAAAGACTGACTGTGTAGCTAAAAGTCAAGCCTGAAGGTATTTTAAATTTTATCAAATCTGTACCCATTTTATAAAATCATAACAACCTGTGATTTCAAAAAGCACCCTGACTCTGAAAAAAATTGTAAAAAACTGTAAAAAAAAAAAAAAAAAAAGAAAAAAAATGGTTAAAAGAGAATTATTACAAGTCTTAAAATATTCTCTTCAAGATTTAAGGAGGCATTAGGTTTCTAAAATTCTAAAAATGCTAATAACCTCCAGAGAATCTCGTCAACTTCAGCTGACACTTCGAAAATTCAAATTGACTCTCAGTTGCATCGACTGAAAATAGATATATTGTTTGTAGAAACCAGTTAGAGATAGGCAACAAATTAATGCATTCAACAAAGACTTAGTTTTATATAAACATTTTGGTACTGCTAGAATTTAAGTGAAACCTGTAATCCACATTTGTTTAATTGGGAGAACAAGACATGTCAGTAAAATCCCCCTTTTTTACATTCTTACTGTTACCGTAGCAACCTTTCAAAATGGGCCTTCTCAGTCAAATGCTAGCAGAATGGTAGCCCACTTCCCTGTAACTCACAGCAGAATCCCCTCCAAATTTCAGCCATATTTTTTTACGCTGACTCCACCCTTTCACTGAATTACAGGGTCTGACCAGGAGATGATGCTTCTCTTTAGATCTTAATGTCCACAAATCATGATAAAAAAAAATATTTTAGTTAAAAGATTAATGTTTAAAAAGGAATTGTAGGGGACAAGCCAAAGACCCATTAAGGAAAGTGGGAATATTTTAAATGGCTTAAACTGTAACTTTGCTCAAATCCTTCATTTATTTTATAGATGACACTTTAAAAAAAGTAAATCCCTTAAAGTGTCTAACTACTTCTTCATTTTGCAATATATTTTCCCTGCATGACTCCACTCTAGTACCGAACCTAGCTTTGCTGGTGAAAGCTTTCTCATTTCTTTGTTAATGAAACAGTGCCATCTATAGAAATGCTAAGAGCCTGAATTCATTGCAAACAAATATACTATAGGTTTATTAATGTGTTCTATGTTATTATTTTGTGAAGTTATAGTGCAGTGTGTTTATAAAGTATGATTCTACGCTACTTTTTTAACATGTTTACCTGACCTAATTTCTTCTTAAGTCGAGCATATTGAGGAGACACTGCTCTAAAATGTTTGATTAATGACACAGAGCTTAAATGACAGGAACGATTCCTGTTGAAAATGACTGAGAACAACTGAGAAAAAAATAAGAGTTTTGCAACTGTCATTCAGACTTAGAGGTTGTCAGACTTTTTATATATGTGGCATTTCTTCCTCTAAACATGGCACAATGAAAATCATGAATTATGTAATATATATATATATATATATATATATATATATATATATATATATATATATATATATATATATATATATATATATATATATATATATATACATATACATGAGATACTAGCCATCAGCTTTAAGCTAGTCAAAGTGGTCCATCAAAAAATTAACTTCTTCAAGTGCACCACCATCGCACTATTCTTTGATTTCCTATGCTTGGACAGAGAATACCAAAGTCAAAACCATCTTCATATTTATTGTTGTAGAGATATCGCTGCCACATAAGTGTTGTGTGTGCTATGATCCTTTCATATCTTTTGTGGAAATCCATTATACTCCATCACAGCATCAATGAAAAAGCCAGCAATAATTTGAGGGTCACTATCAGTCTTAAATGCTAACGAGATAATTTTTCTCGAAAAACCATCTATGCATCCATTAATACATATCCCATGAAGCTTTAATTTGTCATACGACCGATATGGCAGACATAGTTTGATCCCTTACTGAAATATAAGCATTGTCTACCCCGTTGGGATCCAATAGGCGCATCAAAAGACGTACTGTTTCTTTGTACTGTACTCTGTCTGTGACTATACCAGCCATCAACATTTCTAGTGCATTGATCATATCTCAAACCATTTTTTAATAAATATCAAATTATCATGATCCTTCCTGCCATCCTCACATCATCAGTTATAATGATGTTTTAAAAGTAAGGAAGTGAATTGTTAATATTGTATTTATCTTTTTTCTTTATCTCCATGTTTAGGGTAGAGTAAGTCCACAATATCTTTGAAACAACCAGCAGAAACTTTACATTTGATCCAAAGTGATACAAAAAGCAAACTAATACAGCTGGTTAGCTGGAAACCGCATCACAGTACAGCTACTGTGGTTCTACTAGGAAGCAAGTATTTCTATACAAGTACTGTAAGGACACCCATTTCAGAGACATGGACATACTCATAATGTTAATGTTAAAAAATACTTTAAATGCATAAAAAATAGAAATAGCAGCCTGAAGATCCCATGAATTACAGCTTCCAAAATCAACCTGTGACACTGGATTTTGTTCAAGGTTTTTTTCGCATAATTTTCATGTAGCTACTATTAAGGACAGTTGTTTGTGAGCCTTTTAAATAATAGCTTTTGAGACCAGCCATTGCTGAAATAAATTTAAAATGACTTGAACCATGAAAATTCCGCCTGCAGTGGCTATAAGAAATCCTAATAACTTGTAAATTATTCATGTATATAAGCTATATATGCAGTCTAAACAACCTTAACAAAGAAAATAGAAATGCAGTGATTTATTTAGATCCCACCATCAGTAATTTTGGGTGTCTAGTAGACAGTTTTTAGAAAAAAAGAAATGCTTTCTATAAAAAAGCTCCATACTGCTTCTTGCTCAAACTGGTTTGTTCAAAGAAGGTGGTCCTAAATTTAACTTCAGGAAAACGGGTGGAAAGTACAGGCTGAGACAATTCCAGCACAATCAGATAACAACGAGCTCTCCAATTTTCTTTTTCCATTCATTTTAAATGAAAAATGTCTGGAGCCAGCCTAGCCTGAGTTTTGATGCTTTAGGATTCCTCGAGTTCAGGGGTTGGTCCTCCAGGGGGAAGGATCCTGTCAGCTCCCCTTCCTGCTTTAGCCCTAAATTGCTAAATGAAAGGCAAGAGAGGGCCAAATCCCATCCTGCGCCTGGTTTTCATCTTACCCTGCAAAACTCGACAGGCTATATCTGCCTGGCTCTTCACTCACTTTAACTCAGACGCACACAAAGCGGAGCTCATGGGAACATTGCAAGCAAGCTGCTGGTTGTGTTCCAGAGAAACTTCAAAGTTCATTGCTTTTTCCCTCTTTCTCAGCTGGAGTGCAGGCAGATTGAGTTCTAGCAATCTCCTTAACCCCTTTATTCCCCATTGCACCTCTAAATTGGTCCCTAAAATGTTGAGTCCAGATGGGGAGAAGTCATTGACACTTTAATCTGTTTGATCTCCCACTTTATGAATAAAATAAATCAGAATTGTGATGATGTTCACAATGAAAAGACTAACCATGTGAATATCCAGGGAAAGCTTAAATATAGGTAGTGGTATAAGTAAGTGGTAAATGCCAAGTCAAGCAAATCTACTTACACTATGTCTGAGAAGCTTTTCAGATAAATTTGACTGTGCAAGATGAAGATATGCCATTGCTATTACAATTACACCCAAAAATGAGAGCTCTGAGTTCAGACCGAGCTTGGTGGGCCAAGCTCAGAAAGTGGAATCATAAAGGTGACGGAAATATCTCTTTTTATTAACAGGTAAGTTTTCAAACACCTGTAGGGCCTTAAAGAAATATCCACTTATTCTCATCAGCGAAGTGGTGTGGCTTGAAAAATAATTTTAAGTATGCAGTTATAACTAACCAAACTGTGATGAAAGATATTCTTTCACTATTCTTTAACAGGCAAGAAGTTCTGTATGGTGTGTATGTTTATTATCATTCATTTCAGGCAAATACATACATAGGAACGTACAAGTAAATACTTGTTCATCATTTAAACGTAGGAGTCATATTATATGTAACAATGGGGCATGCAGGTGGGGCAGTGGTTAGCGTGCATGACCCAGGTACGGAGGCCTTTAAGTCATCGAAGCGGCCAACCCGGGGTTCCGATCCGACCTGTGGTCCTTTGCAACATGTGTCTCACCCCCTTTCATACCTCCTTTCCATACTGTGACCAAATCCACTGTTTGAATAGGATTTTAAATATGTGAATTTTTTTTGCATTATTTTTGTTGTGAACTCACTGTCCCAGAGTTTCACTCCAAATACAGATTCACACAGATTCCCACAGATTCCCACAGATTCAGCAATCTGAACAGATACTTTAGTGTTAAAGGTTGAAATTTCAAGTTCTTAAAACATGTTTTAAGCATGAGGATTCATACCATCCATCTTAAACCAAAAAAACAAGTTTGTTAGTTAATTAGAATTTATTGATTCCAAAAATAGGAAATTGCTCTTAACTACACACACTGTCTTTTTACATCTATATTTGCTGGGGAAGAAAAAAACATGTTGAATTTTTCTACCGTATTTTCACGACTATAAGGCGCACTTAAACGTCTTTTTTTTCCCTCAAAATGTGCGGTGCGCCCTATGGTGCGGTGCGCCTTATGTGTGTTGTAACTGCGACTTTTGAGACCACCTCATTGAGGAGATGATGAAAGAGTGGCTGAATGTAAGGAGACCAGGTGTTTTTTTTCCACCCCTCACCATCGCTGTTAATATGTAACTCCATGCGTGCCCATCTCACAGCTGATGTGAAAAACATGGGGAAACAAATTAACGCTGCTCGACATCGGTGTGAACCGGACCCAGCAGGTGCAGCAGAAGCAGCGAGTTTACATGCAAAGTCAATGGTTGACGCGCATATAGGTGCAGCAAAAGGTCCCGCAGCGCATTTTGGTGCAGCACGTCGGGAGCGTTTAAGCATCTGAAGCGCCGCGCTTCTGCTGCTCGAGATGGAAAAATTGAAGTTTTGCTGCTGGACGCGCCGCATCAACCAATCAGAGAAGCTGATCTGGGAGCTGCCAGCGAGACAGACAGCGCTCTGATGACATATGATATTAACGCAAATGGAAAAGGCTGGATGGATGCGTGGCTGAGGCAGGTGTATGTGAGAAGACTAGGTGGTTTTTTCCACGCATCACCATCGCTGCGTGCCCATCTCACAGCCGATGTGAAAAAAAGGTGAATCAAATGAACGCTGTGCTCGCCGTTATCCCGGGGGGTCTGACAAAGGAGCTTCAACCGCTCGACATCGGTGTGAAGCAGCCGTTCGAAGTAAGGCTGCAAGCGGCGTGGGAGCGATGGATGACCGACGGAGACCACAGTTTCAGGATAAGTGGAAGGCAGCGCCGGGCAGATTACGCCACAGTTTGCGGATGGATTGTAGATGCTTGGACTAAAGTGTCTGCTGGCTCTGTGGCTTTCGCAAAAGCCGGCATTATTTCTGAGGAGCTGCGCTGCACGGAAAGTGACTGACAGCGAAGAAGGGGAAACTGGCATGTCTGATTTAGCGCAGCTGTTTTATTCAGAAACAGAGGATGATGACTTTGATGGGTTTGATTAATACTTTGTAATAAATACATGAATAAAGCACAATCATACTCAGTTTTGCTCCCGCTGTATTTTTCTCCCTGAAAACTTAATTCAACAGCAGCCCCGGCGCGTCTCCTCCTCTTCATCGCGGTGGCTGGCAGGTGTTTTTTCATCTAAATAATCTAAATCTTGCAGCTATATTTGCTGTGATCAGTGGGAATAAAGTAGTTTTAATATGTTTTTAAGTGAGAAAGTCCACCTGAAAACTTAATAATTGCAGTCAGTTCATCCAGATTATCTATTTCTGTCGGAGGCGCTCAGACCCCCACATACCAGCGGTGCGCTGACAGCAGAAATCTCTTCATCAGCAGCCTGTAGGCTGGGCAGCCTGGGGTTCACCGCGGCTGCTGGCAGGTGTTTTTCATCTAAATAATTTTAGCTGCAGGCACCAGGATACCGGTAATAAAAGCGAACATATTCCGTCAGCAGGTTTCAGGATTTTAAGTTAATTTAGGAGTGACCACAGCGCTGTGTCATCTGCGATGTCTCTGTCTCACGGCCAGCTGCCAGGTTTGATTAATACTTTGTAATAAATACATGAATAAAGCACAGTCATACTCAGTTTTGCCCCCGCTGTATTTTTAAATACGCAGTAGAGGTATTTAAAGGTAGTAGAGGACTTGTACCTGTATATAAAAAACGCGCCCTATAGTCCGGTGCGCCTTATGTGTGTGTTAAATACAGAAATGGGACACATAACTGAGAGTGCGCCTTTTAGTCCGGTGCGCCTTATGGTCGTGAAAATACGGTAAATCACATTTAGGACTCCCATTGACGTTCAGAATTGTGTTGAAAATAGTGCGTGATATATGAATATCATCTCATACAAAAGTTGACTTCAGTAAAGAATAATAAAAAATAATTGCAATGATTTACATGACAGATTAAAGGGAAGGACTCAAAAACTCTTAGTTTCTCATGTATAAAACCATCATTTGAATTTATTAGTCACAAAATACAATTGTACATTACTATTGTTTTTAATGAAAACAGATTTCACCAATTTTAAGTCATGTGTAGACACTTAGCTTTTGGAATTATTAGGAGTTGTATATCACAATTTCATGCAGAAGTTATATTGGTAAAAGGTTTGAAAGTTAAGCATCAGATGTAGAGTTTGGTTAGCCAGAAAATAGTCAGAATCTTAGCTGTGATGCATGCACACAGCTGGACTTCCTCACCTGCAAGCCAACTTGCTACCCTCACCGTTGATGTAAGCGTTGATTTGTTCAAAACAGGTGTTGATTGGAAAGTTTACTGTTCACAACATACGGCTTCATGTGGGGTGTGTGCAACCATGTGAGGCGATGAAGTGAGGAAGTATCAAATCTAAGTGTTTGGCTGGCTGAAAAACAGAGGACTTAATAAAAGAGTTTGAAAAGTCTCCCAGAGAAAAGTTTTTCTTCTAAAAAATGGCCTCCTTGTAAAAATTATGGATGGGATAACATAACTTTAGAACTTTGTGTGATGTAAAACATGACTAGGTATTGTGACAGTGTTTTGTTTGGGAAAGGGCTAAATTAGTCTGCTTGCATTTGTTTTCTTCAGAAATAATCATCATCCAACATATTGATTATAAACTCATTTTACCTGATAAGCTGCTGGACTCTGGTTTGGGCATTTCAAAACGTAATTTTCTTAATTTAAATTTATTTTTTTAAATTCATTTTTTGGTTTTGCTTTGTCTCGACAATAATACTAAACATCAATGTTCTGTCCGTCTTCATCTTTCAGAAAAACACCTGAAGGTTTTTGGTGAAAACTGGCAGACATTGGAATGAGTTTATAACCCATTCATTTTGACAAAATCTTCAGTTCTATTTGGAGAAAATGAACCCCACTGATCGATGGTGTCAAGAACACATTTTGCAGATTAATGCTGTTTTTTTTTGTAACGCTGAATGTTATTGTTACACACTTAGATTTTTTTAACCATTAGACTTTTTGATCTTCCTACTCCCTATATGCCACAACAATTTTTTGCATGTAGATGCAGTCAGTTTTTCTAAAAAAAATCCTCTTGCTTTTTCTCTGATGGATCTCTATTCATTTTCACTTCCTCATCCTATTCCATAATCATAATGTCATGATTTTCCTTTGATATTTTGCTAATGCTGATAACTTTGTGCAATGCGATTCTTTAGTCAGTTTTGTCACGACACGCCTCTGCAGCCCTGGCTTTAGCTAAAGGCTGCAAAGTAGGAAATGTCCAAAAGGATCATGCACTTTACTCCTCAGTTTACCTCAACAAGCAAGCAAAATATAACCATCACATTATATTGAGCCAAATTGCTTCTTTTTGCCAGTGTTATTTGTGTCAAATTAAATAGAATCTAATATATGTGATTTTGTTTGGTAAATATTTGATGAATAACGAGACAATAGGTGTTAAAACTGTGTCCTGAACACACAGTTAGAGACTGAGGCATAAAGTGGTGTTTTATGTGACCACAATGCAATGCAACTGTGGGAAATGTGTGATTTAGTCAGAACTGCCTCATAGCAACACAGAAGAGAGAATTGCCTTGGCAAGAGTTATCAGGATTTAGTCAGACACACAGATTTGGATGTACCTCAGATTCTTTTTACAGCTACCCTCACTGAACCACCTTAACTCACCCTGGTCCACAGAGCCAGCTCCATTATTGCCCCTTTAATGAGGTGATATCCAGACACATGGGAGCAGATGTTGCAAAGAAAACACACTAAGGCACGGCCCTGATCGATGCACACCTCGCTCCACATCCATGGCGTAATTTGGCGGATGGCATCAGGATAACAACCTGCATTATGAAAAGACAGCTGTCGCCATGGCGCCCAGGTAGCCATCGTATTGGCTCCTTGCTTCTTTTTTTTTAGGCAGAGGCGGGGAAGCCAATTATGCTGATATACAGCTTTGCTTGTGCACCTCGAAATCTGTCTCATTCTAAATAGGATAAAACGGAAACTATGATTTCAATTTAAAGAAGCTGAAAATCCCTTGATGAAAGTTGTATGACATTTTTACTTTGAGTTCCACATCCTATCTTTCTAGCTTGTTATACAATTCCTCACAATTAGATTCAACATTCAGTATCATTTCAAATTGGTTACAAATGAACTTTTTGACCTGCATGCCGAATGATAAAATGTGTAAAAAAAAATGTAAAAAAATCCTCCACCCACATTGTTTGGCTGTGACATCATCCTAGAGAGAAATATCAGCTGTGCTGATGCCATCAACACCTTTGTTAATAGATAGTTGGAGCTTGGCCTATTTTTCAGTTTAGTCCTGTTTTTCTGACTGTGACTAATTGGATGTGCTCTCTCTCATCCTCTTAAATTGGAGCTGGCTCGGAGTTCGACTACCTGGCTATGTTTTCCCTGGACGGGGCCGCCTGTGGAGCTGGTTGACAGTTGCCTTTTGTATCTCTGGTTCATTTCTGTATGTTTCCTTCTGTCTCCTTGAACCCTGGTTCTGCTGGAGGTTTCATCCTGTTAAAAGGGAGTTTTCCTCTCAACTGTCTCTACAAACATGCTTAGTGTGAGAGATTGCCTTCGAGTCAATGAGTCGATGCAATCAACTGGTTTTCCTTAGATAGAAAACTTTGAACCAATCTGATTGTATGATCTGGTTCAACTATCCCTGTAAAGTGCCTGGTGATGACATATGTCGTGAATTGGTGCTACATAAATCTTTTTTGAATTTAATTTAATGAAAAATGTTGGTGGCTGCATCATGATGTGGGGATGGTTTTCTTAAGCAGTGATTGGAGACCTTGTCAGTTGTTGAGAAGATGGAAGGAAATCAGGTAATTCCTTGGAGAAAAGATTTTAGAGACTGCAGGAGACTTAAACCCAAGGAAAAGGTTCACCTTTAAGCAAGGCAAGTGCCTAAAAAATTTAACTAGAGGTAAAGTGGACTTGTTTAGATAAAACCATACATTTACTTCCAGTCGTCAGTCTGTCAAGCTTCTGAAATTTGTAGACAAGACCACTCTCATCGGACCTATCTCTGATGGTGACAAGTCCACCTACAGGTGGGAGGTTGACCATCTGGCGACCTGGTGCAGGGAGAACAACCTGGAACTCAACACTCTAAAAACTGTGGAGATGATTGTGGACTTCAGGAAGAAATCAGCCCCAGCTATCTCCATCACCCTCTGTGACCAAACAATTGACAATGTGGAGTCTTTTTGCTTCCTGGGAACTATCATCTCTCAACACCTGGGAGCTGAGAAGTAGGGAGCTGAACATCAACTCCCTCACCAAGAAAGCCCAGCAGAGGATGTACTTCCTGAGGCAGCTGGAAAAAATTAACCTGCCAAGGACAATGATGGTGCACTTCTACTTTCCCATCATTGACTCCATCCCCACTTCCTCCATCATCATTTGCTAGGCTGGTGCTACCACCAAGCATTGTGTCATTTAGTCTGCAGAGGAGGTGATTGGCTGCAATCTTCAACCTCTCCAGGATCTGTACGCCACCAGGACTCTGAGGTGTGCAGGGAAGATTGTGGCCTATCCCTCGTACCCAGCTACAAACTATTTCAGACACTTCCCTCTGGAGGCTGTGATCCATCATTACCAAAACCTCAGGCCACAAGAACATGTTCTTCCCATCCGCTACCAGCCTTATCAGCAAGGCAGAGGAACCCTGTGACACTGCCTCTCTCCCTCCCCCATTCAGGATCTAGAAGATACACCAACGTAGCATCTCCAGACCTCCTGTGTTACATTAAGGCACAGCCTACTGTGTATATAGTATATAGCTATGTAATATATATTGTATATAGTATATTGCATGTTTTATGTTGTATATAGCTATACATCTGTTATTCTGTATATATATATATATATATATATATATATATATATATATATATATATATATATATATATATATATATATATATATATATATATATATATATATATATAATTTGTCTGCACCATGAACACCAGGTCAAAATTCCTTGTAAGTGCAAACCTACTTGGCAATAAACTTGACTCTGATTTACTTGCTTGTGTGGTTCTAGTTTAGATTTTTTTTATTGACAATACCAGACAAGAAATTGGACATAAGAGAAGGAAGAAAGACATGCAGGAAAATTTCCAATTATGAAATTAAACTCAGATACCTGGACTGAGACTTATGGTCTCATAATGGGAGTCCTATGCTGGCTGAAATAAAAAGGATCAAGTTGTTTTAGACGGTCACAGGATTTAAATCTAATTAAGAATCTGGCTGAGTTGAAAATTGATGCTCATAAGCCCTGAAATAGCGTTTTTACTGTGCTTAGACTATTTTTGTGAGAGAAAAAAAATGCAGAGATGAACCATAAAACACCTAAAGATATAATTGCATTTAAAATGTAATGTAGAAAGAAATAACTTGGGATTTTTATTTGTTAATATGGTTTTATAATCCTATATCGAATTTCTTCCATTTTAAAGTTATTTAATATTCTGTGTAGGTTTACTGACTACAATAGTATCTTTAAAAGCTATATTTGTTTTGAGACAGAGCATATGACTGCAGTTAGAAGATCATCAGAAGAGATGTGTCTTAGTTTAAAGTTTGTTTGTAAAACATGTTTTTAAAATCTAAATATTGAATTTTCATATGCATCAATGTACTTGACATTTTTGTTAACATGGTCATTTTTATAAAGTGTGAATCAAGAGATGCTTGAAATATTTACACAAATCAGACATCCTGCATTTCCGAAAATTGCTAATGTAAAGCAAATATGAGGAAATGTTAAGATGTTGAGGACCAAATTTTTTTTAATTAGCTGTTCCGACAGCAGAGAGTGAATCTGATGTATGAAAAAGTCCTGTATTTTCTTCTTTCGTCTGTAAGGTACATGATAGTCACAGGACATGGCACCTGGCACTTTGAGGAACAGCAGTAATCCATCCACTAATAGGAATGAAAATAGATTCATAGTACATAATGAAATGTGAAACTTACTGTTTTTCCTCTCAGCACTTTATAGTGACAAACCAGAAATAGATCTGAATTCTAATTTTTACATTAGTATGCTGGAGCTCTCTGAAAAGCTTCAAGGTAATTAAAAACCTGCTGCTGCAAAGATCAGATACGTGTGTTACAAATACTAAAGTTTAAGATTCTTCTTTATGGATATAATGCTTAAACTGGATTGTGGCTGAGGAAGGAATTGGTCATCTTTGCTCTCACCCTCTTTTTAGTATTTAAAAGAGAAGCAGTCCGGTTAAACGTTATTTTAATATCAATGACCTGGGTGAATATATATTCCTTTATGTGCTTATATAAATATCTGTTTGGTCTTAAAAATGTAAACATAAGAAGAAAGCATTTAAGGCTAAAGATTAGATCACAAAATGTCAGCAGGTTTTTAAAATTCATGCATGGTTTACTTGCAACTGCTATATAGTCCCTATTTTTGGAGGACCAACTTTGATATACATAGCCTCTTTTCACTAATCCCCTTTCATCTGCATTTGAATGTCAGTATTGCATATAAATACTATTCTGTTTAACCTGCTTTAAATCTAGATAAAGTTTTATTTCAGGATGATGAACACAATCCAAAAAAAAAAAAAAATATATATATATATATATATATCTTTAAGATATTTATATAAAAATTTTGTTTTTTGTGAAAACAAGCTTTAACTGGTAGATCAAGTGTATAGATGTACAAAGCTTTTGTTTTACTTTGTGAAAAGTTTAGTCTTGAAATAGGAAAGGAAGTGTTAAAGATAGTTTATAGTTTAACTTTCCCTCCATATCTATTTTTTTGCATGAAGAAATATAGCTGAAAAAAATAAACTTCTGATTTTATTAATCACAAACTGAATAATACGAGGGGCGTTTAATAAGTAATGCCCCTGACCCACTACAGTTCTGAACTAATTTTGGTTTCTGATTTACAGGTGCTCAAACTGAGTCAAGTCTGTGTTTTTGTATTTGAAAGGACGAACACAACAGGGGACTTTTGATCAAATGAAAGTAACTTATAGTGCTAATGTCCCAAAATATAACCTTTTAAAACATTTTGCAAGGTCATATAACGGGCATCATCACCATAAGTTACTTTAATTTCATCAAAAGTCTCCCGTGGTGCGAGTCCTTTCCAATAGGAAAAACTGATCACTGCTTGACACTCAACAGTTTCCATTTCAGACTTTACTCAGTACAAACACCTGGAAGTCAGAAACCAAAGAGATTTAAATAACCTGACATGCTAAATTTCAGCTGGATCAAACATCTGGAAGTGGGTCAGGGGCATTACTTATTGAATGCCCCTTGTACTAAGAACCAAATTCATATGTGCCACCCATCAATCATACAGGAATATGGTAGTACTGCTTTAGATCTAGCTAATGATGGCATGTACAATGAGCTGCCAATGCTGGGCTCTATCTGAACAGAAAGCTTGATTAATTAAACAGGTTCTTCAGCTTGTGCTATTTTAGGAAGATGAAATAATAGAAAAAGGGTAGCAAAAGCAAGTTTTTTTTACTTAATGACTAGTCATTAAGTAGCAATTATTTATCTATTTTTTAGTAAGTGTGTGCATTAAAAATTAAACATGGTTTGTAAGATTATATAACATGTACAGTAAATAAAATGTTGGATTATTAAAACAGCAATGGAAATTGAGAAATTTAATATACAAAAGCCAAAATTGCAATACCGTTTTATTTTGTAATACTAAGTTTTTACTGGGGGTTTTACATCAATTTTACACATGTTCCTTCAATAGCAGATGTCAGCTGTATGAAATACTAAAATATTTTGTTAAATATGAGACATATGGCAAAAACTTTACTGATTGTAATTATTTTTTAACATTTCTTGTAATATTTCTTTCTTTTTAATTAACAATTATCACTATGTACACCAGTAAGCAATATTGGTAGCATTACAATGGATAGAGTAAGTGAGACCATTAAGATCCATTATATGTTCAGATCCGAGTTCAGCGTTAATCACTATACAAAATCAGATTTTGGAAAGTAGATCAGACATTTTAATTGAAATACAGCAAGTTTTATATAAATTTCAAATGATAGGTATTAGTGTTATATTTATTTGGGTGCCAGCACATATAGGGATCAAAGGAAATTAAATGGCAGACAAGATTGCTAAGGAAGCATCACAAAATAGAAACACTGATATGATGATTAACTTAAGTAAGACAGAAATTAAAAGTATGATTAAACAAAAGATGAAGGAAAGGTGGCAAAAACAATGGGAAGAAGAAAGGAGAGGAAGATGGTTTTATAGGATTCAACGGAAAGTCAGAGGATAGCAGAAGGAAGGGTTAAAAGAGAGGAAAGAGTTATTTCAAGGACATACAGGATTAAAAAATACACTATTCAAAATAGGTAAACATATGTCAGACAAATGTGAATATTGTGGATAAGATGAGTAGTAGTAGAGCATGTAGTGATGTGTTTTAAGAAGAATGAAGAAGAGAGAAAAAATTTGGTTAGAGACTCAAATAAGGAGAAAGTTAAATTTGATTGATAGATATTCTGGAGAAAAAGTAAAAAAAATATATATATAAATATTTATTTAAATATTTTATAACAGGGATATTAAGGAGGATTTAATATTTTTAAAGTAATATTATAGATATAGATATATAGATAAATAAATAGAAGTATCTTTATGAATAGGGCCATTCTGATCCAAACTCCTCACCAGTTGATGGCGGTAATGAGCACCGAAAAGTTTTCCAACCGCCAATAAAAGCAACAAGACAATTCTCACCAGTAGGAGGTAGTAGAGACTAGTAACACTACCAGAAGGAAAAGAAGAAGAAGAATTAAAAAGGAACTAGAAGAAGAAGCCTGCATTCTGATGTATTTTCAACATAAACCATAAGAATTAAGCTTCCAGTCACAGACTCTAGTTTGTTGTTTTTTTTTTTAATATGGTGAAAAAGAAAGCAAGTGGTTCGGAGAAGAAAAGGAAACACTCGCACTCTGAGGAGCGACAGAGCAGCAACAACAAGCGCCGTAGCTCAGAGTCCCAGTTAGAGGTAAACCACTGAGCTTAGCTCCTTAAACTGATGATCAGTCAACTATGGATAAAGTCTGCTGGTAGTTTCATGTTATATTCTGTTTGCTCAGCTAGTCTCTTTGTTTCTATCCACATCATACTGATCAATTTCTGTTTAAATGCTGCTGAAGCTGCTTTAACGTGTGTCTTGAATGTAACACCTCTTTAAGTAGACTTTATTGTCATTATGTTCGAGTGTATACAAAACTCACTTCTCTACAGCTAGCAACAGTGAAATGAACTTTACCATTATAGAATGCAGCAGTTATCTGAATGTAAACAGTAGGAGAAAAGAAACTAGTTTAAAAATAATGGTGCAAAAATGCATCAATATGGAAAGGTTTAGTGCAGTGGGAAATAAACAAGGATCTATCCTGGGACAGCTGCCCAGATCCCCACTAAAAACTTCAGTGTTTTTTTTTTTTTTTTTTTTGCAAGGTTTTATTTCCAGCTAAATAGCTGTTGGAGCCTATTAAGAATTAGATTAATTAATTTATTGTTTTTGCTAAATTATTAATGTTAAAGATCTAAGGTTGTGTGAATGGTAGAGCTATTGTTTATTTGTTTATGTATTGGTTTTGCTTTGACCCTCCTCCTTGTCAGTCTGCCTCCTGCTGAGATTGGAAGCAGCTGATGAGGTGGGTCTGATTGTTTGTTTGAAGGAGTGAGAAGTGCAACAGTTTTTTCACACACATCACTTAACGTTTAGACTTGAATATTTTGTAAGTCAGCTCTGAGAATATTTCTGTTATTTTTTATAAGTAAAGAAAACACCCCTTTTTGAAACAAGAAAAATCTCTACGAGTGCTTTTTGTTTTGTGAGTCGAAAAAACTTTCTCCTAAGACTACTCTGGCAATTTTTGATTTTTTTTTGGGAAACTATTTTGATGCAAGAGTAGCCGTAACAATAGCTGTAAAGCTAAATACTGATCCACTGTCAGTCTTTTCCAGCCTCCAGATGTAGCCTGGGTTTTCAGCTTTCCTGTTTATACATATTGAAATAATAAGTATAGTTATTACAACTAAATTGCAATAATAATAATCAACCTTTATTATATATATATATATATATATATATATATATATATATATATATATATATATATATATATATATATATATGTGTCATATTGGAGAAATGTAACCTATCCCCTTAGGGAGCAGTGGGCTGCCAATGTGTTGGTTTAAGGGTTTTTTCTCTCAGGAACCCATAGTGCAGGCTGTGGGGATCAAACCATCTACATAGAACCTTCTCAGAGCACAAGAGAACTGCTATAATCACTAGGCCAACACTCCCCCTCAATGTTTTTGCTGTGGGTATTGTGAGTTACTTCTGATTTCAGTGTTTGGTTTCCACAGGTGAGCACAGTACTAAGAAACTATACTCAAGTGAGAGTAAAACTACTGAAATATATGTAAAAGTATTCATTAAAATAAATGACATGGGTAAGAATTAAAAGTATTTCGTACAAAGGCTACTTGAGTAATCAATAATTGTTTGATCATGTTATGATGCATTGATTATGACATTAGAAGGACTGTAATGTGGAAATGAAAGAAAATTTATAAGATGACTTTTCCCAAATATTTTTTTTGGTCTTATTTAGTTTTTGTCTAACATAAACTTCATGAAACCAAGCTTTACAGGCTTTACACTGGCAATTTGTATATTTATGTATTTATTTGTAATTGCCTGATCTTTGATTAGCTCAACTTACTCACAGTTGGAAGAGTAGCAAGAAAACACAGTAATTCTACTCCTAGAAGTGAAATATTTTTCAAAAGTTATTTGAGTCAAACTAGCCAAGAAGTTAGATTTTTGTCTGGTCTGTTCTCCGCATGTTAGCTTTCTCCCCTACATGGATTTTGGCAAACATTAAGCAGGAGTTTGTATTGCCCTTTCCCATCAATGGGTTTCACCTCTAGTATAGCAAATAAATGAATGTCCGGTCATGCTGGGGAATTTCACATTAGTATTATGATTGAAATGGATTAGGTTAAGAAAACAAAGGGGCAGGGAAAGTTTTTTTTTTAAGTTTTAAGTACCCTAATCATTTTGCTTCAGTCTGTAGTTTTTAGAAACAGAAAAACAGAGATAAAATGAAAAAGTTGTTTGTTCTGTTTCCTAATGTCTTATGTTTCCAACCACTTACCCCTTTAAGATTTTGCTAAAACAAGACCTAAACCCTTAAAATAAAAATAAAATAAAAATGTCAGTAACCTTTAGAGCCATATGTCTGGAAAGAGCTAACTCAAATCAAACCTTCAGGATGTAGCTGGAGCCCATCATAGCAAAAAAAAATAATAATAAAATAAGTAAATCCTCTACAAGTTTTCTTAATCTTTCAGGACTCCAAAGATGAACTCGCTGACCCTGAGCTGGACCGTGTTGGCAGTGACATCGAGGAAGGGGGACTGGACCTCAGCGTGCCCTTTCAGCCCATCAAGGCCTACATCAGCAACAAGCGTGAGATGCTGGAGCAGTGTTTCCATGTGTTAGGGGAGAAGAAGGTGCGGAAGATGCTGCCCGATGAGCTCAAGGTGATTTTGTTTAAGGTTTTGTTTACAGAAATGCAACAATTTTAAAATCAAGACTTAATTCTGTACTCCATTTTTATAAATAGGAGTGCAGTTTAGAAGAAATTAAAACACTTTGTTGGGAGCAGCTGGAGCCCATCTCAGAAAGAAACCTCACTCAAATTTTAGCAGGTAAGATTTAAGACCCATTAAACAAATATTAGTAAAAATGTACGGTGCCTTGTGATTATGCACAAAGCTGTGTTCCTCCAGGGGAAGAAATAACAGCTGGAAGCAATGATGGAGGGACTTTAGAGAGCCAGTGAGCAGCCCTTTATCCTATTTGAATCACAAGTTTAAAGGTAAAGAGCTTTTTCTTCATTGCATATGGTTAATCCACTTTTTTTTTTTAATCTTACAGACAGGATAATATTGTTGACTCTACGTCTTGCTTGAAAGAAACAACTAAAACCGATGAGGCAAAGCAAGGTAACTTCTTTGAATTAACAGGGAAAGATATTCTCCATACATTTAAAGATAAAAACTGTAAAAGTGATTTAAATTCCCTTGAACAGAAGGTGCAGGCTCCGGCGAGGAGAGCGACGTACTGAGCATAAACGCAGACACTTATGACAGCGACATCGAGGGGCCAAAAGAGGAGCAGGCTGTCAAAGCTGATGAGGTGGCCGCCAAGGGCAGCGAAGAACGATCTGACGCAGCCTCCATTAACTCCGAATTGGCAGCTCCTGATGCAAAGAAGGACATTCAGAATGACATAGACAAAAGCGTCAGTGAAATCTTAGCCCTGTCTTGTACATCAAGGAAAGAGGAAGCTGTAGAGCCGAGCGACGGGAAGATGCAGCCTGCAGGTGTAGATGCAGCCGTTCAAGGTGAAGCCACAGTTTGTTCGCCATCAGTTCAACAGCTGGAGCTGCTGGAGTTGGAGATGAGAGCGAGAGCCATAAAGGCTCTAATGAAGGCTGGTGACAAAAAGAAACTTTGTATGACAAACATTTAGCTTATTTTTTATGAAGTGTTTGGTTCTATTTAAGTATTTCTGTTAATGTTTGAGTCACAACTACACTGTTAGGTTCTTTTTTGTATTTGATGAATTTTGGATGACTGTAATTAAAACTTCATTTGTCTGCATACTGCAGTTATCGCCTTATTTGAATGTTTTATAGCTCATTAAAGTGCTGATTTTAAATACTTTGTGGGAGGAGAGTTCCTGAGCCCTGAAAAAAAGGTCTGAAATAAGTTTCACAGATTTTATGAGCCTGAATTTTTATGGTAAAAGACAATTTAAGTATGGAATAATACTGGTATTTCAAGATTGTAATCCTGCGTGCTGTTGTGTTTATTTTGCATCACGTTATAGCAATTTCCTTCGTTCTGCCATTATTCCTTTGCTTCATTCTTCCTTATTCTCTCTTACCCCCTCTTTCCATTCTTTTTATTTTTCCTATTATTTTGTCAGCCCTTCCTCCTTTTCTACTTTAAATTCACCCATCAAAGCTTATGTCCTAAATACAATCCAATTTTCTTCTTTCTCCCTGCTTTCCTTTCTCCTTGTTTTTCCTTTCTTTGCCTTCTTTCCTCTCCTCTTTCATTCTTTCGCTTGTTTCTTTATTATTTTATATTAGTTATCTCATTCCTTGTCAAGTTTTTCCTCCCTAACCCGTCCTTATCTATTGCTTTTTTATTTTTAATTCTTTCCGTCTTTAAACATTCTCCACTCTTCTTACCTTTGTTTTATAATTTCATATCTAGCTTTCTTTCCATCTTCTCCATTTCCTTCTTATTCAATATATAGTTAACTTTCACATTCATACTTAAAAAAAAAGTTCTTGTAAATTACTCAAATTTCAGTATGAAGTATGGATTATCAACATGAAAGGATGTTACCCTTTACGGTCACAAGATGGCAGTGTCACCCTCCTCTAGAACACTAGAGGAATGGTTGCATTGATCTGTGGAGGACTGCCAGTGTATAGATTTACCTGGCTCATGTTACAGTGGCACTGCAGCTCCCATTTAGCCACCCTTCCAACTAACAATGGCTGAATCAAATGAAGCAGGGCTCTGTCTGTTGGAGCATTTACACCCTGGTGAACATTTTCACACTTAAATAAACAGACTGCTGTCTTCTAAGAGTGAGTTTGAGTTTTATGACCAATCAACCCTAACACCTAAAGGCCAAAATCTGACCATATGTTAAAAATGTGGCCCCTCTTAGTTTAATCCAATCTTCTAAAAAACTCTTTCATCCCAAAGTTTTTTTTTTCTTCTTTTTGTTAGATTTGCTTTGAATATCAGTCCTTCAGTGTTTACATAAGGGAAGCTGCATGTCTCTGCACCCTGCCACCACCCCTCCAGCAGTCAATGAAATGTGCAATAAGAACCCTGATGCGTCTTTCAAGCTATTTGCATTTAAAAGGTTTATTTCATGGTAGAGGCGAGGGTAGGAGGGTTTAATGTGTCATTTTCTCTGTATTTATACAAAGTCTTAGTGCTCCCTACTGATAGAAAAAAGAAAAAAACGTCTCTTTTGGTGAAGATGCTGAGATGCTTGTTGTGTCTGCGACTGGTGTCATTTTAGCACCATTAGAGGGCCAATTATGATCCCTTTGGTATGAATAAAACATCTGTTAAAGTCAACCTCAGAGCAAGCTTACAGGCTAAAAACAAGTTTCAGATATTTTCTAAATTGAATAAACCCCATGATCTAAGTTCAAATATTGAACTGCAACATTTCCAAAGTGAAAACAAGGTCAGGTTATAATCTGTTTTAACCTTTGGTTTAAAGAGGCATTCAGACCTAAGCAATGTGACAGCGAAGATCTTTTTTTTTACCAATGAGAGAATGAATAACCTACAGCAACAATATTTAAATGTTTAATTTTACAGATCTGAAATATAGAATGCACCTCTTAAGGCAGGTCTTTATTCCAAAAAGGCATACTCTTAATTTATATGGCTTTTCTGAAATAACACAACCTAAACTACTAATCTTGTTATTAACTGACAGAAATCTGGAGCATGAAGACGAAGAAGGGTGAACATTTCTAAGTAAATTATTCTGAGCTTGAGTAAATTAGATTTGTCAGGCCTTGGCCTCTTCTGTTTACCTTCACAGGTGTCTGTCGTTGACTGGAGGGCGGGGCACGCACACCTGCAAGTGGTTTAGCAGCACCGGCCCTGCACTATTTGAGCAGCGCACAGACAGCGGGAGGACGCCAGAGTGTTACCATTGCGGTATGCCTGATCGGCCACGGCCTTTCGCCTAACCTACCTTTTCTCTGGCTCATTCTCCTGCGTTTGTGTCTCCCAGATTCTCTCTCGTGAATCATCACCTCCTCTCGTGGCGGATCCTTCCAGGTCCTCTCAGGAGTATCGAGGTTGGTCACCCAGTCTGTGGGTCCCTGGCCTCCCGCTTCTCCCTGGTTCCTCCCGCTGGTTCTGATCCCCGGATTCCCGGAGGCTGCTCGGACAACTCCACATACCCCCGCTCTCTGGTCACGCCACGCCTGTCACATCACCATTAGGCAGCGCCGAGTTCTCACTGCTCCCTCCCGGTCCGGTGTCCGCGCTCTGTGGTAAGCTCAGATCCGTTGTTTTCTTCCTCCAGATTCTCCGCGTTCTAACCTCTTCTCTATCCTCCTTAGACGAGACCGGTTTCTTGGCAGCGCTCCAGTTCTAGTGGTTTTTGGTTGACATAATCTCTGTGATCTGTTTGACTAAGTGTAAATAAAGACCCTGAGACTGTGACTGTTTTCCCGAGTGTGTTTCTGCATGTGGGCGCGGCACCTAAAGCCAAACATGACAGAAGAACACTCTGGCCAAACAGACCCAGCGAACGCACTCGGTAGGGCGTTAACCGCTCAACAGGACCAGATTCGGGGTCTAGAAGCCACCGTTTTAGGGCTGCAGAGTCAGTTACAGGGCTTTGCAGCTCAGATCAATCAGCTGACTAGCGTGCTAAGCGCGAGCCCCCAGGCAGCCGCTTCCGCGTCCCCGGGCCCCGCCCCCGGCCCCGCGTCAGCGGAGACGTCATTCTCCGCCCCCGAGCCCACCTCGCCCAGTCCGGAGAGGTTCTCTGGTGACAGCGGAGATTGTGGGGGATTCCTTTTCCAGTGCTCACTCGTTTTTAACCGTTCCCCACGTTTGTATGTCCAGGATCATGTGAAGATTTCTTTTATTTTACGGCTGTTAACGGGAAGAGCACTAAGATGGGCTGAGTCCTGCTTCCCCGACTGCCAGAGTTTTGGCTGCACATTTGAAGAGTTTTTGTCTGAATTTAAGATGGTTTTTGCAGCCGAATCTAATGCGGTGCAGGACTCACGGCGGCTCTTAGCTCTTCGGCAGCGGGGAAGACGCGTAGCCGATTTTGCCATAGAGTTCCGGACCTTGGCGGCTGCGGCAGGTTGGGAGGAACGCGCTCTTAAGTCAGTGTTTTTCCAGGCTCTTGACGAGTCTCTTAAGGACGAATTAGCTCGGCTAGAGGAACCTTCCACCTTAAATGATTACATCACCCTAGCGGTTCGTTTAGATAACCGGCTTCGGACTCGGAGCCGAGGTCGTCCAGAGAGAGCCCCTTTTAGTCTACTGCCTCAGCCTGATCGAAGCTCCCTCAGACCCGCTGCAGTGCCGCCTTCTCCCCCGGAACCCATGCAACTCGGCCGGGTGCGGCTCACCCCAGAGGAAAGACAGCAGCGCTTGAACTCTAGATTATGCCTGTATTGTGCCTCACCTGATCATTTTATTCGGGATTGCCCTGAGCGCCCAAAAGAACTGGTCGTCGGTCGTAGCGGAGGAACCGGCGGACCAATCTCAGTTACTTTTGTCTTCACCTCCGCGGCTCTGTCTCCAGGCTGCAATCGTTTCTGTTCAGCAGACCTTTAAGTTGTCCGCCCTCGTTGATTCAGGGTGCGATTTTAATTTAATCGATCGGACCTTTGTCCTCCGCGCTCGTCTCGAGACGATCCCTTTGTGCACGCCCCTCCAGGTTTCCGCCCTGGACGGTGGGGTTCTTCCTAGAATAACCCATCGTACTGAGCCCCTTGAACTCGTGGTCTCTGGTAACCATAGAGAACGAGTTACATTTTTAGTTTTTCCTATTAAGCATGCTCCGATCGTTCTTGGTTTCCCGTGGTTGCAGATGCATAACCCGCAGATAAACTGGGTCGACCGACGGGTTAATTCTTGGTCAACCAGATGTCATGCAGAATGTCTGCAATCTGCTGAACCGCCTAGTCCACCTCCTGAACTGTCCTGTGCTCAGGTTGATCCTGAGAACTTGAAACTGGTGCCTGAGCAGTATCATGACCTTAAGCAGGTTTTCAGTAAGACCCTGGCCTGCTCGCTTCCGCCACATCGCCCGTACGATTGCGCCATCGACCTTCTGCCAGGTGCACCGCTGCCGACGAGCCGCCTCTATAATATTTCTCGGGCCGAACGTCAGGCGGTAGAGAAATATATCAAGGAGTCTCTCGCAGCTGGACTTATCCGCCCGTCCTCTTCGCCTCTCGGTGCGGGGTTTTTCTTCGTTTCCAAGAAGGACGGCTCCCTCCGTCCGTGTATTGATTATCGCGGCCTGAACGCGATAACTGTTAAGAATAAATACCCTCTCCCGCTCCTCTCCTCCGCCCTCGAGCCGGTCCAGTCTGCCACCTTCTTCACTAAGTTAGATTTACGTAGCGCTTACCACTTAGTGCGGATCCGCCGGGGGGATGAGTGGAAGACGGCCTTCAAGACACCCCTTGGTCACTTTGAATATCAGGTCATGCCCTTTGGCCTGTGCAACGCTCCTGCTGTCTTCCAGGCTCTGGTCAATCATGTTCTCCGCGACTTTCTAAACATCTTTGTCTTCGTGTACATAGATGACATCCTCATTTACTCCTGCACCCTCTCCGAACATATACATCACGTTTGCCTAGTCCTCCAACGGCTTCTGGAGAACAGGTTGTTTGTCAAGGCAGAGAAGTGCGAGTTTCCCAAGCACCCCGTCACCTTTCTCGGACTCATCCTGGAGGGGGGGCAGGTCCGATCGGACCCCGAGAAGATTAAGGCTGTGCTCAGCTGGCCTGTACCTGAGACCAGGAGGGAGTTGCAACGTTTTCTTGGTTTTGCTAACTTTTACCGGCGCTTTATCAGGGGGTACAGTCAGATCGCAGCTCCCCTCCACGCTCTTACTTCTGTCAAGGTCCCCTTCGTTTGGAACCCCGAGGCTAACAGAGCCTTCGCCGATCTTAAGAGAAGATTCTCGCAAGCACCCATCCTCATTCACCCTGACCCTGCCAAACAATTCACCGTTGAAATTGACGCTTCTGACTCTGGGGTAGGGGCGGTGTTGTCCCAGTGTTCGGACATGGACCAGAAGCTTCATCCCTGCGCCTTTTTCTCTCGGCGTCTGACCCCGGCAGAGCGTAACTATGATGTTGGGGACAGGGAGCTCCTGGCCATTAAGCTAGCCCTGGAAGAGTGGCGCCATTGGCTAGAGGGGTCCGAGCAGCCCGTGTTAATTTGGACCAACCACAAGAATCTGGCCTACCTCCAGTCTGCCAAACGTTTGAACCCTAGACAGGCCCGCTGGTCCCTTTTCTTCTCCCGCTTCAACCTAACAATCTCCTACCGCCCTGGCTCAAAGAACCAGAAACCTGACGCCCTGTCTCGCCTCTATGCTCCCCCCGACTCTGATAAGGAACCAGTTCCCATCCTACCTCCCTCCTGTGTTTTCGGTGCCCTCCAGTGGGAGATACAAGACATGATCTCACAAGCTCAACGTTCTGACCCAGATCCAGGCAATGGCCCGGTAAACCGCACCTATGTCCCCACCTCTGTCCGTGCCCGAGTCATCCAGTGGGCCCACTCTGAGAAATTCTCTGCTCATCCAGGCATCCTTAGAACCCTCAAGTTTCTCTCCCGACGTTTCTGGTGGCCCACCATCTCCCAAGACACCAAACAATTTGTCCAATCTTGTCCTGTTTGTGCCCAGAACAAGTCCTCCAACAGACCTCCCGCAGGCCTCCTCCAGCCCTTACCTGTTCCCGAGCGCCCTTGGTCTGACATAGCCCTCGATTTTGTGACCGGCCTCCCTCCTTCACAAGGTATGACCACCATCCTCACTGTTGTAGACCGTTTTTCCAAGGCCTGCCATCTCATCCCCCTTAGAAAACTCCCCTCAGCTCTCCAGACGGCCCAGCTCCTGGTTAAACATGTTTTTCGTCTGCACGGCATCCCGCAGGACATACTGTCTGACCGTGGTCCACAATTCATCTCGCGGGTTTGGAAGGAATTTGCCAGGGCCCTGGGGGCCCGGTACACCCTTACCTCCGGTTACCACCCGCAGACCAACGGTCAGACAGAGCGATTGAACCAGGAGCTGGAGACCGCCCTCCGTTGTCTCACGTCCAATAACCCCTCTGATTGGAGCAAGTACCTTCCCTGGGTGGAGTACGCTCACAATAGCCACATCTCCACAGCTACTGGCAGGTCCCCCTTCGAGGTCTCCCTTGGTTACCAACCCCCGTTACTCCCCGAGGATAACAGACAGATCGCCGTCCCTACTGTTAACCATCACATCCTTCGTTGTAGGCAGTTCTGGAACCAAACCATCCAAGCTCTCAGACAGACTGCCGAACAGAACCGCCGATTCGCCGACCGGAGGCGGCGCCCTGCCCCCAGTTACCATCCCGGTCAGCGAGTCTGGCTCTCCACACGAGACATCCTCTCCCGTGCCGCCTGTCGGAAACTGTCTCCCCGTTTTGCCGGCCCCTATGAGATCATCTCCATAGTTAGCCCCTCGACCGTCCGCCTCCGTCTTCCATCTCACTCCAGAGTCCATCCCACCTTCCACGTGTCCCAGATCAAGCCCGTTGTCACCAGTTCTTTCTGCCCTCCGGCTGAACCCCCTCCGCCAACCCAGGATCACCACGGACGTCAGGTCCAACGGATCGTGGCCTCCCGTCCCCGAGGCAGAGGTTTTCAGTACCTCGTCGACTGGGTGGGTTGCGGTCCTGAGGATCGGTCCTGGCTTCCTGGCTCTTCCATCCCGGATCAGTCCCTGATCGACTCCTTCCTGTCCTCCCGTCCATCCTCGTCTTCCTCGCGCTCGCCAGGAGGCGACCGTTGAGGGGGGGGTGGTGTCAGGCCTCGGCCTCTTCTGTTTACCTTCACAGGTGTCTGTCGTTGACTGGAGGGCGGGGCACGCACACCTGCAAGTGGTTCAGCAGCACCGGCCCTGCACTATTTGAGCAGCGCACAGACAGCGGGAGGACGCCAGAGTGTTACCATTGCGGTATGCCTGATCGGCCACGGCCTTTCGCCTAACCTACCTTTTCTCTGGCTTATTCTCCTGCGTTTGTGTCTCCCAGGTTCTCTCTCGTGAATCATCACCTCCTCTCGTGGCGGATCCTTCCAGGTCCTCTCAGGAGTATCGAGGTTGGTCACCCAGTCTGTGGGTCCCTGGCCTCCCGCTTCTCCCTGGTTCCTCCCGCTGGTTCTGATCCCCGGATTCCCGGAGGCTGCTCGGACAACTCCACATACCCCCGCTCTCTGGTCACGCCACGCCTGTCACATCACCATTAGGCAGCGCCGAGTTCTCACTACTCCCTCCCAGTCCGGTGTCCGCGCTCTGTGGTAAGCTCAGATCCGTTGTTTTCTTCCTCCAGATTCTCCGCGTTCTAACCTCTTCTCTATCCTCCTTAGACGAGACCGGTTTCTTGGCAGCGCTCCAGTTCTAGTGGTTTTTGGTTGACATAATCTCTGTGATCTGTTTGACTAAGTGTAAATAAAGACCCTGAGACTGTGACTGTTTTCCCGAGTGTGTTTCTGCATGTGGGCGCGGCACCTAAAGCCAAACATGACAAGATTTAAATGCCCAAAAAATAACGTTTGCCCTAAAAAAAAAAAAAAAAAAAAAAATCCCAGATTTTTACATACAGAACTTCTCACTGTTCCTGTGACGACGGAAATAAACATAATAAACTGCAAATACAACTTGGTTACATATGTAGCAAGTTTGGTGTCCATCAAACCAGCAGCTTATAGAAATTTAGTTTGAAATAAATTCAGCTGAACTCCTACTGTGCCATTTTGGAGCAGTTTGGCTTAGTATATGAGACTTATAATTTATTCTTGAAATTAAAATTTTGGAATGCTATTATATACCAGGTTATAATAATAATACCTTTTATTTAACAGCACATTTCTGGACACTCAAAGTGACTTTAGAGAAATTAAAAATGAAAATACAAAAATACAAATAATTATACAAATAAAGTTTTCCTACCAAAAGTTTTATTTTTTTCAGCACTCTACTTGCAGGCTGTGATTTCACCCTATATAGCAACTTCAAGGTATAGTGGAGGATTATGACGAATTTTCGAAAAGATCCGCCCTTTCCACTTAAAAAAAAAAATGCACATGCACAACCCTGTACCGCTCACGGGAGGGAATGCCTATTAAACGGGTGCAACAGCGTGCACAAGGCCATTTCTCCTCGTGCACGCTCTGTTTAAAAGTTGCTGTTTGTATCACTCATACAGGTCAACTTTCCAAAAGAAGATTTGCAGTTTTTCCACCATGTCGAACGGGTAATTGAAAATGGCAACGAGCACGTAGGGTGGCCTTATGTAAACATTTCACCAGAATCATTGACAAATAGAAGGATTACTTATTTAGATGATCCACCCAGACGAAGAACATTTTCCACTGTATCTTTAAGTAAAAAAAAAATGCCAGAGGAAGCACTGGCAGATTGAAATTACCCTTTGTCCAATCAGGGAGTTTCATAGCCTTTGAAAAGGTCATATTTAAAAAAATCCAAAGATATGCAGCAATTTGAGATAAGACACAGCACCAGCGAATCACAGGCAAGGGTAGTAGACATCTTTATGATTTATATGCAGATCAAGTTTCCAAATATGGGTTTGCTGCTTTACCCTAATACAGAGAGAAGAAACTTTTAGTTGAAAATAACTGAATCGGTTGGATATATTCCATAAACTGACTTTTATTCAGATGCAAATACCTTTTAATGAAAAGAACAGTAAAGTTAGGATAGATTTTATGTGCTTTGCTTGGTGTTCCTGGTGTTTTTGGAGGATATTTTGAGTGGTCAGCTGCAAATGATCAGTTTTGCTAATGAGTTTGACTTTGGCCAATTCAGTCTTGTTGGCTGTCATTAGCAAGGCATCATTGGGCGCCTCTACGTCTGTTGTTGCTTATTGCTTTTTGGTAGTGATGGTGAGATGAAGCCTCAAGAGCCATTAAATCGTTTGGTTAAATTGCTTCAGTTAGCCACTCAGTTCATTGATCTTCAAGTGAACGTGTCACCACCTAATGGCACAGTGCATAACTATAGTCAGCAATATTATCTTGGATGTTTGCAATTGTTTTTCTTTTTTTTATTTATTTATTTTTTTTTCTTATTTGAGTTTCCATAAAAAAAAAACATGATAGGTGTGTATAATGAAATATTTTGTAAGCGTTTCTGTGTATGATTTCTTAGAAAAGAATAATGTTTTAAGGTTAACTGTTTTTGCTTCATTTTAGTGACATAAGCTGAAGCAGACAGTGAAAGTGCAACTTGGGAAATGATGAGAAAAATAAAATGTGTTAGTCTTTTTTATTCAAAAATAATAGTTTTTTCAGTTTTTGGTTTTAATCTTATTGGATGTTATGTGTCCAACCAGTCTAATTTTGTAGTATTTTTACAAAATCTATATTGGAAAAAGGGCAAGCCAATACAAATTGTTCATTTTGACCAAATTACAAGTTAGGTACTATAGCAACTTTTAAAAGCCAAGTCTGGGTCTCAAATCAATAACTCTATACTTGGTCAGTTTCTGAGCATTGTATTGTCTGATCTAACCAAAATTGTTTAACCAACTACATTGGTTGTTTTCTCAACCAATCTATTCTTAGAGTATATCCAAACTCTATCCAAACACTCAACTGACCACAACTCTCCTCCAAGCGCCCACATTTTGACTGAATACTGAGGCTGTTTAAATGCCTGTAAAGTTTTCGGGTGATCTGAACCACTTCTCGAAGTGGTCACTTGTTATAGCGGTAGCGAGGCTTCGGACGTCATCGATTTAAGCTCCTCCCCTACATGAAGCAAGTTAGACTTAAACAACTTTTATTGTCATTTTATATACAAAGAATGTATACAAAACGAAATTTATTTTAGTACAGCCTTCAGAGAGTAAATTAATTAAATTTCCATTCCATAAATTGCAGCAGTGATCAAACGTTAACAGTGAGGGAGAAAAAAAAAAACATGGTGCAAAAAATGCATTGATATGGAAGTACAGTTTTAATATATATTGCGCAACACATTGAGATGGGAGTTCAGCATTAATATATATGGGGCAAATGTGCAGTTTTTTTCGGTTTGGTGTTATCAGTGTGATGCAGGGTTTGTTACATGATTTAGAGTTTTTTTCAACAGTTCAACAGTCTGATGGCAGTGTGGAAGAAGCTGTTGCAGAATCTGCTGGACCTGCATCGGATGCTGCAAAGCCTCTTCCCAGAGTGCAGCAGGGAGAACAGTCCATGGTGGGGGTGTGAGGGGTCATTGATGATGTTACAAGCTCGGGACACGCAGTGCTGGGATGAAATGTCTTTTATGGAGGGAAGAGGAGCCCCGATGATCCTCTCTGCTGTTCACACAACTCTTCTCACGTTCTTCCAGCCTGAGGCGCTACAGCCTCCACACCACCAATACAATATACTTTATATAAACTTTCACATAAAAAAAAAAAAAAAAAAAAAAAGTAATAGTTCTCAAATATAAAATGTAACAAGCTTAGGTATAAACGAGAGGAAGATTAGTGTGAGAGTGAATACAGAGATCAAATAAGCAAGAAGCCCAGTTAAGACAACTGCAATCCTCTACTCTATAACCACAGCTCTGCAACATTTACATCATCCGTAGCTGTTCAGATTCAATATGCATCTAATTACCAGATAAAATAGCGCATGAAGCATGAAAATAAAATATATCACACTCATCAGAGATGCTGATTATTCAAAAAAAAAATTAATCCTTCTGTCTTTGTGCAGAAAGTCTAAGTTTTGATTAACAAAGCAACACACAATGAGGCTGAAATCTGATTGGACAAAAATATATAGAAACCACATAAATATAATAGAAGGAGTGCAGCCAAGAGAAATGCTCCAAAATTGGGTGAATTGAATTGGTTTGAAATAAATTAATACAATTGGTAGATGAAGATTAAAGTTAAGTTTATGAATGTAGGTTAGTTTTTTATTTTTTATTGAGTTGAGCGCAGCAGTAAAGGCTTTAAAGGCCCTGACCGCCCATCACTGTCATGAGCTTGGCACTGATGACCAGTGGTGGGCAAGTTACTTTGAAAAAGTAATTAGTTATAGTTACTAGTTACCTTTCCCAAAAAGTAACTGAGTTACTAACTGAGTTACTCCACAATAGAAGTAACTAGTTACTAGTAAAAGTAACTATTGCGTTACTTTTGTGTTTCTCGCCCCCGTAACCCTCACCACCCAGCCCCCACCTCCTCGCCGTGTGTTTCAAAAGCTGAATAGAGCGGACGACAAAGACAAGTATCTGCTGAGAGTTTTGCATTTATTGCAACTCAACATAAATGACATCAGGGGGGAACGCGACGTGAAGTTTTTTAACAGGGCATTCAGATCTGGTGAAATTAATGACTGGGGATGTCTAATTCTGAAATCCTGTGTGTTTGGGTTGTTATAGATACTGCAACATCTATCTATCCATTTATCTATCTAGATGTATACTCTGTGCGTGACATAAAATATGGATCTCCATCCCTGCCACAAAGGCCATCAAATGATGTTTAAAATAAAAAATACAGTAGGTTGAAAAGGCAGAGTATCCATCCATCCATCATCCATCCATCCATCCATCCATCCATCCATCCATCCATCCATCCATCCATCCAGATTTCTCCCTTTCTCCATATAGGCTATCATTTCTGGCTGTTGTCAGGTTAATCATTTGATCGTTAACGTTCTCCATAGTTCTCCTGTGGCGCGAGCACAGGGCGACTGTTACGCGCCTTTAGCGAGCATGCACGTTTCCTGTTGCTTGCGCGGTGAAACGTGCCGCCTGCGCTGTGCGGAGATGCAGGGGAAACCGTATGTGATGGGGAAACGCAGCTCGACGTAACACCGGTATTTCCATCTGGAAAACGCTGTTTTTCTGCTGGAGTCCTCCTCACTCTCCATCTCTCTGTGTGTGCTGTACGTTAACACCCGCCAGCAGAAACACCCACCCACCCAACTGACAGACGGAATCTCACTATTCATCAGCCATTCTCATCCTCCCCTCTCTCATGACAAGGCGCGCACGAGTCCTATCATGAAAAAAGGTTCATTGTGCGACCTGAGTAACGTGCAGTAACAGGGTGTCTGCAATGGTAACTGCGTTATAGTTACAGTCAAAGTAATTAGTTAGATTACTCGTTACTAAAACCAGGTAACCTCGTTAGTAACGCCGTTACTTTCAACGCCGTTAGTCCCATCACTGCTGATGACTGGCTTAATTACTCATTCCATTCACCTGTCTAACTCTGCCTGGTTGCTCATTACCTCTCATCTGATCCACCTGCTCCTGCCTCTATTTAAGGAGCTTAAATCCAGTTATCAGGGGTCAGATTATCTTGTTCTCTCTAGCCAGTGATGAGAGTGTTTTTAGAGTTCCTTGATGTTTCTGATTTCATGTAATTCAAGTTTTTATTGGAATCAATATCACAGTTAAATGTTAGCATATGCCTTGTGCTTTACTATATTTGTGTGGGGCTAAATCATTGTAAAGACACCTTGTATTTGTTGAACTCTTCTTAGTTTTTTAAATTAAGTTTTAGTCTAGACAATCATGTGGGTGTAGCTGAAAACAAATCATTTGTTTTACAGGAATGACTCCATCCAGTAAAGACACAAAGACTCACCAAGGAAGGAGCTCTTTTTATGGTTTAAAGCATTTGTAGACTTTTGAAAATGACTATTTGTTCTAATTGGTAAAAAGAACTCATTCAGCAGCCTTCGTCAGTATTTGCTGTAGGGGCAAAGTATTGTAAAACTTAAATATTCTGTGCATTTCTAATTATTTGCATGAATATGAATACGCATAATATGAATACCATATACAGGTGCTGGTCATAAAATTAGAATATCATGAAAAAGTAGATTGATTTCAGTAATTCCATTTAAAAAGTGAAACTTGTATATTATATTCATACATTACATACAAACTCATATATTTCAGATGTTTATTTTGTTTAATTTTGATGATTACAAATGACAACAAATGAAAATCTCAAATTCATCATATCAGAAAATTAGAATATTACTGAAGACCAATAAAAACAAAGGATTTATAGAAATGTTGGCCAACTGAAAAGTATGAACATGAAAAGTATGAGCATGTACAGCACTCAGTATTTAGTTGGGCCTCCTTTGGCCTGTATTACTGCAGCAATGCGGCGTGGCATGGAGTCGATCAGTCTGTGGCACTGCTCAGGTGTTATGATAGCCCAGGTTGCTCTAATAGTGGCTTTTAGCTCTTCTGAATTGTTGGGTCTGGTGTATTGCATCTTCTTCTTCACAATACCCCATAGATTTTCTATGGGGTTAAGGTCAGGAGAGTTTGCTGGCCAATTAAGAACAGGGATACCATGGTCCTTCAACCAGGTACTGGTAGCTTTGGCACTGTGTGCAGGTGCCAAGTCCTGTTGGAAAATGAAATCTGCATCTCCAAAAAGTTGGTCAGCTGCAGGAAGCATGAAGTGCTCTAAAACTTCCTGGTATGTGGCTGCGTTGACCCTGGACCTCAGAAAACACAATGGACCAACACCAGCAGATGACATGGCACCCCAAACCATCACTGACTGTGGAAACTTTACACTGGACTTCAAGCAACGTGGATGAAGTGCCTCTCTTCTTTTCCTCCAGACTCTGGGACCTTGATTTCCAAAGGAAATGCAAAATTTACTTTCATCAGAGAACATGACTTTGGACCACTCACCAGCAGTCCAGTCCTGTTTCTCTTTAGCCCAGGCAAGACGCTTCTGACGCTGTCTGTGGTTCAAGAGTGGCTTGACACAAGGAATGCGACAGCAGAAACCCATGTCTTTCATACGTCTGTGTGTGGTGGTTCTTGAAGCACTCACTCCAGCTGCAGTCCACTCTTTGCGAATCTCCCCCACATTTTTGAATGGGTTTTGTTTCACAATCCTCTCCAGGGTGCGGTTATCTCTCTTGCTTGTACACTTTTTTCGACCACATCTTTTCCTTCCCTTCGCCTCTCTATTAATGTGCTTGGACACTGAGCTCTGTGAACAGCCAGCCTCTTTAGCAATGACCTTTTGTGTCTTGCCCTCCTTGTGCAAGGTGTCGATGGTCGTCTTTTGGACAACTGTCAAGTCAGCAGTCTTCCCCATGATTGTGTAGCCTATAGAACTAGACTGAAAGACCATTTAAAGGCTTTTGCAGGTGGTTTGAGTTAATTAGCTGATTAGAGTGTGGCACCAGGGGCCATCAATTTTGAACCTTTTCACAATATTCTAATTTTCTGATATGATGAATTCGAGATTTTCATTTGTTGTCATTTGTAATCATCAAAATTAAACAAAATAAACATCTGAAATATATGAGTTTGTATGTAATGTATGAATATAATATACAAGTTTCACTTTTTAAATGGAATTACTGAAATCAATCTACTTTTTCATGATATTCTAATTTTATGACCAGCACCTGTATGTCTAGCTTTAAAATGGTACAATAATGTGAAAGAGAAATGCTGCAATCCCATGAAGTGCAGCTGTATCCGTCAGCATTGAAATTAATGTAGTTTCAGCTTCAGTCTGTACCTCCTAATTTGTTGCATCTTAATGCAAGGTTACAGCAGAGCATCAGCAACATGGGCTAAAATAACATCTTCACTTTATCTTTAATTTACGGTCAATGTGTTTTCATTTTGTCGCATGCAGTGAATAATACAACAATACAGCTGTCTAAAAACCACAGTTGCTTTCTTGTAAATAAAAACAATATATTTGGATTCCTTTACTGTCCAGCATAACTCAGGATAAATATTCACATTAGGTTTATGTCAAAGAAACAGTTTCTTAATATCTGCTTTGTGTTTTACATTTTATTGTCAAGTCCCTCAACTTTCCATGCTGCACCTTTACTGTTTTCTTCTGCATGGGGAAATTAAATTGAACTAAAAGCAGAGCCTGACAGGCAATAAATAACTTAGCACCTCTGTATGACTAAATGAATTGATTTCCACAAGTGATGACTCATCAGACACATTTCATTTTCTTCAAGCTGCAGACATAACAGTTTTTCTTGCCAAGGTGGAAGTCATGTTTTATGTTGAATATACTTTGTTTTGATTAAATGTTTAATTCAGTAACAATTCCTTTTGCTCATTATTTCCCCTCCCTTTCTGATGAATATGTTTATTTCAGGCCCTCTTGTTTCTTGGTTTCAGGAAGAGAAAAACATAAGGATGTAGGTGTTGTTTTATTTTACAACATTTTGAATTATTATGAACTGATTCCAGGCGTACCGTTTGTCCTTTGGTGTTAGAGAAAAGAGCCTAGAGGAGCTCGCCTTGGGGGAAAAAGAAAAGTGAAGTGGGTTGTTGTAAGTCTGTACCATTTGGCAGGGAACCATTCACTTCTTTTAGTCACACTTTAAAATTCTGCTGAAAGAGATTTGATATTCCACTCCAGTGTAGCATAAGTATTTGAAGGAAACTCCTTCTCTCCACTGACTCCTCTGACATCTGACTTTCAGATTCCAGGTCTTCTCTCTTCATGGGTCCAAAGCCCGCCATCACAACGGCCCCTCACAGTTTCAGAGTTTGAATTTAAATAGTGAATAGATGCTTCTAAAAAACTGGATCAGTGAGCCATCCATCCAATTCCTTTTGCTTATCCATGAGGGTCACAGGGCGACGTTGCCTATCTCCAATATTCTATGAATGAAAGACAGGGTATACTCTGGGCAGGTCGCCAGTCCAGTGCATGGCAGAGACATACAACCATGCACACACACATACACTTTTAGAGATGCTAGTTAACCTAACAGTTGGAGAACCTGGATAAACTAATGCATGCACAGGGAGATCATGAAATGGGTCCTTCCTGCTGCAAGGCAGCAGTGCAACAAAGTGTGCCACCATGCAGCCAACCAATAATTTAAAATGCAAGCACATCGGTTAGGAACGATTGCTTCCCACAATTCAATTTAGTTCAGTTTATTTTTATAGCGCCGATTCACTACATGCCATCTCAAGGTACATAACAAGATTAGACAAGATCATACAGTCAGATGGATTCAAAGTTTTCTAATGAAAACCTATAAGAAAATCCAATCAAACCAGTATAAAAAACAATCAGTATGACACAGCAAAGACAACTTGCACAATAAGAGGCAGCTGCCCAGTTACTTCTTTTGTTTGGTGTGGCTGATGGCCTCAATCATTTTACAGTTCATTAAAATGTGGTACATTTCTAATATCAAAAATATTCTGAAAGCTCATGTTTTTGAAAATTTTATTTTGGATAAGTACATCTAATAAAAATTTAATTAAGTATTCAGTTTACCAGGGCATGTGCCTAAAAAATAAAGTCTGCCTACTTTATAGTGTCTTAAAGGGTCATAAAGCTGTTCTCAAGGCTTTGAAAGAGCAGCAAAGCACAATGTGAACTAATTATCCACAAATGGGGAAAACTCTGAACAATGATTAACCTTCCAAAGAGTTTTTGAATAAATTTATTGTGGTCAGAAGTTTTTAATTAAAAAAATTAAACACACTACCGGGGCATTTAGGGAGTAAAATGCTGGTTATTCCATTCCTAAAATCTTAAAGGAGTGTTGCAAGGGATGGTTAAAGCTCTGTAGGAAACCTCTTCCTTTTGGTACTTTCTTCTACTCTTTTTGACTATTTGAGCTGATGTAACGAGTAAATTTCTCCACTGTGAGTGTCATGTTGGGGTCCAAGCGTCTAACCCACATGCAGAATCACTCTTGAGACAGGGGAAAATTTAAATGGTTTATTTACAGAGTTTACAATAAATGTGCACAGGGTCTTGGCTCGTCAGACTGGTCACGGGAGGGAAGCCACTAGAGGAGGACAGATATGTTAGAGTGGATCCAGGAAACTTGCAGTTTACAGATGACTTGGATTAATACCTGCTCAGAGGGGAATCACATCAGCAGGGGGGGAACCTTGTGGATCCAGAGGCTAGTCGGCAGGCTGAGGGCAGAGGCGGAGGCTGAAGCGGAGGGCAGACAGGCAGGTTCCAGGCAGTGATTGATCTTCTCCAGGGTTTGACTGAAATCCAGATAAGTCAGGATCTGAGAGGCAGAAGAACACAGGGTCAGACTAGTACACAAAATCAGAGAATCAGATCAGAGAACTGGCTCAGGTTTTGGTGGTACCATTACTGGCAAACACTCTGGCAGGGAAGTGTCAGCCTCCTCCTCCTTAAGTAGGCCTCTTGATGAGCAGATGGGAAACAGGTGTCGAAGTCAGCCCATGCCCTCAGGAGGAAGATGTCAGGCGCCCTCTGGTGGAGAAAGTTAGACAAGCCTCCAGATCCCAACAGTGAGATTAATAAAGTCAACCAATTAATCAATATATCAAGAAGTCAGACACATCAGTGGTTACATGAAAGGTGGATTCTCAAAGCTACACTATATTGCCAAAAGTATTTGCTCACCTGCCTTGACTCACATATGAGCTTAAGTGACATCCCGTTCCTAATCCATAGGGTTCAATATGACGTCGGTCCACCCTTTGCAGCTAGAACAGCTTCAACTCTTCTGGGAAGGCTGTCCACAAGGTTTAGGAGTGTGTTTATGGGAATTTTTGACCATTCTTCCAGAAGCGCATTTGTGAGGTCGCACACTGATGTTGGACGAGAAGGCCTGGCTCTCAGTCTCCGCTCTAATTCATCCCAAAGGTGTTCTATCGGGTTGAGGTCAGGACTCTGTGCAGGCCAGTCAAGTTCATCCACACCAGACTCTGTCATCCATGTCTTTATGGACCTTGCTTTGTGCACTGGTGCACAGTCATGTTGGAAGAGGAAGGGGCCAGCTCCAAACTGTTCCCACAAAGTTGGGAGCATGGAATTGTCCAAAATGTCTTGGTATGCTGAAGCATTCAGAGTTCCTTTCACTGGAACTAAGGGGCCAAGCCCAGCTCCTGAAAAACAACCTCACACCATAATCCCCCCTCCACCAAACTTTACACTTGGCACAATGCAGTCAGACAAGTACCGTTCTCCTGGCAACCGCCAAACCCAGACCCGTCCATCAGATTGCCAGATGGAGAAGCGCGATTCGTCACTCCAGAGAACGCGTCTCCACTGCTCTAGAGTCCAGTGGCGGCGTGCTTTACACCACCGCATCCGACGCTTTGCATTGCACTTGGTGATGTATGGCTTGGATGCAGCTGCTCGACCATGGAAACCCATTCCATGAAGCTCTCTGCGCACTGTTCTTGAGCTAATCTGAAGGCCACATGAAGTTTGGAGGTCTGTAGTGATTGACTCTGCAGAAAGTTGACGACCTCTTCGCACTATGCGCGTCAGCATCCGCTGACCCTGCTCCGTCAGTTTACGTGGCCTACCACTTCGTGGCTGAGTTGCTGTCGTTCCCAAACACTTCCATTTTCTTATAATACAGCTGACAGTTGACTGTGGAATATTTAGGAGCGAGGAAATTTCACGACTGGATTTGTTGCACAGGTGGCATCCTATCACAGTTCCACGCTGGAATTCACTGAGCTCCTGAGAGCGACCCATTCTTTCACAAATGTTTGTAAAAACAGTCTGCATGCCTAGGTGCTTGAATTTATACACCTGTGGCCATGGAAGTGATTGGAACACCTGATTCCAATAATTTGGATGGGTGAGCAAATACTTTTGGCAATATAGTGTAGCTGGGCTTATTTTTGTGCACGGCTCTGTTCTTGTTTTTGGATTGAGGTATGTAAGCTTCAAGTCTTAAGTCCCTCCCATTAATTATACAATAATTTGCATTCTCAGAGTACGCTTACTAATTTTGAATGCATTGGAGCCTTTTTAAAGTAATAAAAACCAGTACGTTTTTTCTGTTTAATAAAAACTGTGAAAATTATTAAGCTCAAATCTGTGTCGCCAAAGCACAAAATAAATTTGTAAAAATTATTAAAAAAAGGTAGCTATAATTGAAACAAAATACCTATAGATCCACTATTATAGTCTTCAATTTTTACACAACTAATCAGTAGAGATAACAAAAAAAGTCTAGTGATTCCAACAGTTCAGAAAAAAACAAAACTAAAATTGTCTGACTTTGGAACTGTCATGAGGAAAAAATTATAATGGAAAAAGCTGCATAATAAGGACATGAAAGTACCATCTTGTATTTTCATTCTTTTAAAAACTTTAATGTTTTTAACAGGGCACAGTATCTATCAGGATGGACAATTCCACTTGCTCAGGGCCAGGATCCTCCGACTTTTAGCCTACCTTCACATCTTTTCATGGCAGTCTGAACAACACAGATCCGATTTTTTCCAATGCAACCCAGGCCACTTGGCTATGTGGTCCTGAATCCGATACGAATCTGATCTTTTCAAATACGACCTGTGTCTTAACAGCCAGGTCGCATTCATCCGACCTGAACACCATTATTAACAAACGTAAGTCACTATTCTGCTTCTTGCTATACAGAAGCAGCAAGAAAAACAAACACCATGGCGGACGATGATGCAGAGAGCAGTATTTTTTTTAACCATCTTGAAAAGATTGAGGTCTTAGGGTTTGGAAAGATCGCGAGATGCCCTCCAGCACAACATCCATGTTTACTTCCGTAAACACGAAGCACGCTGGCTTGTGACGTCATTGCGTCCTCTACTGCGCATGAGGGACACCTAAGCTGTATGAATGAAGTTTACACAGGAGATCACATACATTCCGCATATATTTGGAAATGTGAACGGTAACCCAAAAAAATTGGATTTCGCAAAAAAATTGGAATTGAGCATCAATGCCTGCAGTATAATGTGCCTTTGGTTGATGTGCCTTTGGTTGAACACATCTGAATCAAGTAATTAGATGTTTGAGAGGACTCTGGAGGAACTGACTGTTTACTGAGGAGCTAACTCAGCCATCTGATTCAGGTGTGTTAGACCAAGGATGGATCTAAAAGGGATATTGGCCCCCAGGGCCTGGAAATGCGCACCTCTGTAAGTGTGAAGGTCTCTGTATAATATCCCTATCTGACATTAAACTAAGTTATGTTGGGCGACAGAGTAGGAAACCTTAATCCCTGCTGGTTCTTGAAAACTTTGGAATGTCAGATCCCAGATGGGTGCTATCTTCGTGTTGTCTTATGTTTTATTTGGATGATTTCTTTTATGTAGCTGCTAAAACAAGACTTTACTGAGTTATTTACTCCTGTCCATACTGTGATAAAACTGTCAATTGCCTGACGCTACCAGCTGGCAAGCAATTGTATTACATAAGTAATTGTCAAAGGGAATGTCAGGAAGGGACTGCTTTATGAGTTTCCGTTTCAGTACTTGCATAAATTAATTTTCCTCAGGGTGGCAGTCCTGATGTGTGTTTTAAGTATAAAAAAGTATATTGCTTTCTTGGGAAAAGTCATGATTTACAATCAAGTGTCAAAATCGCTTTGATTTTAAGCTTCTGTATATATATAAACTATATTGCCAAAAGTATTTGCTCACCCATCCAAATTATTGGAATCAGGTGTTCCAATCACTTCCATGGCCACAGGTGTATAAATTCAAGCACCTAGGCATGCAGACTGTTTTTACAAACATTTGTGAAAGAATGGGTCGCTCTCAGGAGCTCAGTGAATTCCAGCGTGGAACTGTGATAGGATGCCACCTGTGCAACAAATCCAGTCGTGAAATTTCCTCGCTCCTAAATATTCCACAGTCAACTGTCAGCTGTATTATAAGAAAATGGAAGTGTTTGGGAACGACAGCAACTCAGCCACGAAGTGGTAGGCCACGTAAACTGACAGAGCGGGGTCAGCGGATGCTGACGCGCATAGTGCGAAGAGGTCGCCAACTTTCTGCAGAGTCAATCACTACAGACCTCCAAACTTCATGTGGCCTTCAGATTAGCTCAAGAACAGTGCGCAGAGAGCTTCATGGAATGGGTTTCCATGGTCGAGCAGCTGCATCCAAGCCATACATCACCAAGTGCAATGCAAAGCGTCGGATGCGGTGGTGTAAAGCACGCCGCCACTGGACTCTAGAGCAGTGGAGACGCGTTCTCTGGAGTGACGAATCGCGCTTCTCCATCTGGCAATCTGATGGACGGGTCTGGGTTTGGCGGTTGCCAGGAGAACGGTACTTGTCTGACTGCATTGTGCCAAGTGTAAAGTTTGGTTGAGGGGGGATTATGGTGTGGGGTTGTTTTTCAGGAGCTGGGCTTGGCCCCTTAGTTCCAGTGAAAGGAACTCTGAATGCTTCAGCATACCAAGACATTTTGGACAATTCCATGCTCCCAACTTTGTGGGAACAGTTTGGAGCTGGCCCCTTCCTCTTCCAACATGACTGTGCACCAGTGCACAAAGCAAGGTCCATAAAGACATGGATGACAGAGTCTGGTGTGGATGAACTTGACTGGCCTGCACAGAGTCCTGACCTCAACCCGATAGAACACCTTTGGGATGAATTAGAGCGGAGACTGAGAGCCAGGCCTTCTCGTCCAACATCAGTGTGCGACCTCACAAATGCGCTTCTGGAAGAATGGTCAAAAATTCCCATAAACACACTCCTAAACCTTGTGGACAGCCTTCCCAGAAGAGTTGAAGCTGTTCTAGCTGCAAAGGGTGGACCGACGTCATATTGAACCCTATGGATTAGGAACGGGATGTCACTTAAGCTCATATGTGAGTCAAGGCAGGTGAGCAAATACTTTTGGCAATATAGTGTATATATATATATATTTAGATTCTGGCAAAGCCGTTGGGTCTGCATGTGGATTTCTATAACTATCTCTCCGACTGGAGTTGGATCGTGGCCTAGTAACCTTTCCAGCCAATTGAATGACTGCCTCAGAAAGAGTGTGCTTGTTTTTTTACTCCTGAGCTTGCCTGTTACTGCTTACCATTAATAAAATTGCTTGAGCATTGCAGAGCAAATCTCTGACTCAAGCAGAGACTGGTTTGCATGCAAGGAGAAAGATGTAAACGAGAGGAGAAAATAGAAAATTAGAGAAAGCAGAAGTTTTAAATTTGAGCATTTAGGTTTTAAGTGCAAGTAAAGGAAATATTGCTCTCAAATTGAAAACGCGTGCGCTTGATTTTTGGCAGGAAATATCCTTCATACTTCTGTTTTCTATATTCAATTTAGTGAAAAAATAATCCATCCTCCTTTATGAATTTCAGTTAAGTTTGGTTTAAGTTGAATTTCTATTTTTCAAACAGGAGCTTACTCTCCTGAATGCTTATATTGTCTTGAAAGAGTAAATGGTTGACAGTTTTTTAAAGAAAATTTCCGTTGCTACTCCTATTTGTATTCCTTATCTTTATGTGACAATGCACAGCTCATGATAACAGATAAATGTCTACAACATTGGTCAGCTATTACATTACAGCTTCACCTCCATGCACTACCACCATAAAGAAATACTGACACTAAATACAAATCCTTTTACGCCTCCGCTTTAAGCAAGACTTAAGACTGTCATCCCAACCTTGCATTTTGAGCTTACAACATAAATGTAGATGTTTCCGTGATGCAAATTGTGCAGTGTATTGTCAATGTTTGAACCCTTGCTTGGCCAGAATGGGTGAAAGTGCTAACTCAGAGGAAGAGTTGAGTAGCACAGCTGTAGATGAGAAAAGCCTGCCAGGCAAACAGAATGCTGTAGGCGGCTGGGAGGAGGACAGCGGAGAAGCCTGCCAGGAAGACAGAGCAGGGAGAGGAAATGGCTCTGGCCTTGGCTAGCATCTAGAGTCAAGGTCACGGATTAGACGATCCGGACCCACCTGCTGGCTAATCCGGACCCAACCTGATTTAAAACTATTATAAATTACCACATGTTGTCTGATGGCAGTGTCTAAACGTCACTTGCGGCGCTTCTCCTTTTACCCCAAAATCCCAAATCCACCGTCTCCACTCCGCCCCGCTGTGCTGCAGACAGCCTGCGCAAAGCAAAGCCTACAGCCTCCGCTGTTCCCTCCCTCTTGCTGCGCTCCGACTTATCCTTGGAGTTCGAGGAGAGCATGTGCGATATTATCATTAAATTCGTAGGAAATTAACGCTTAATTTAATATGACATATTAAAAAAATCCCCAGCAGCATCCAGTATATGTGTGGTTTCTGATGGAGATGAGAAATCTGCTTCCTGGTATGTTGAAGTACCAATAGTTTGCATCCACTCTTTTAAATAAACAGTGTTAGTTTTTTGAAATATAAAAGAATTATGCTCTAATTTTTAGTTACCGATCTGTTGTTACTATATTTTAATTTGACAAACCGTGTCTTTTCGCCCTTCTTTTTCCTGTTTGGTGCGATGGCATACCTGGCTGGATCGGAGGGGAGCCTGCACATGTATGTTGGGCTCAACCTGCTGCTGTGAAGCAGGATTTTCCACCATGAACACGATCAAAAACAAATATCTATCCAGACTCAACAATGACCACTTTGATATGTACTTGAGAATGGCTTTGTTGCCATTCAAACCCAGGTTTAAAAGCCTTGCGGGGCAGCGTAGAGCCCACTGCTCTCATTAAGCCATAAAAAATAAAAAAAAATAAAGTCAGTTCAGGTGTTTTAAAAATATATACCAAACTGAAAGATTGTTGGTCTCTACTTAAAAAACTCTTTAGATTTTTTTAAATTGAAAATTTTTCTATTTTTTTTTTTTTTATTTTAAAAATTCAATGTATAACATGAATGCATAAACGCCTTATTTTATTTCAGTGTTAAATTCTGTTTAAAGTAACAGATAATTAAAAATGTCTCCGGACCTTTACTGGTTGATGATTTTCTTTATTAGGACCCCGCTGATTTTTAATTGGGTACCCCTGGTCTAGAGGCTAACTCCGGGAGATCGAAAGAGGATAGGGGTAGATCACAGAAGCATGCTGGGCAGACAGAGCAACAGAGCGGGGGAGAGAAGGTGGCTAGCCGGTGTCTGCACTGGAGGTAGGAAGAAGAAACAGTCCTTCTAGGGCTAAATTTAAAATACTTTCCTAAAAGCCATCCATAAACCTCTTAACAGCATTCCCCACTTCATGCTTTGCCAACATAATCTTCTCAATCTTCCATTTTTATTTAAAAAGCTTTTTCTCAGACTTATGGTGAGGCGTATCTTACATATGTGTATATGTTAAGTGTGTGCCTGAATATAAACTATGCAGCAAGGGCTGTCTGAATTTCTAGGGTAAAATATGAAGCTTTAAAGGAGAAGTTCGGTTTTTAACACTTTTAGCCCATTTTCTGTAGTGTCCAGGATGAAATCGAATGATCGACACCAAAATTTTGACAATTGGTCCTGTCTCTGCTTTTTGGCTCATTTAGAATCCACCCCTGGCTGCTTCATAATGGCTGCCATAGAGCATGTCCGATAATGTCCTTAAAACAACCTTAAACGTTCTTTTTTTTTAAATATGCTACTCACCGGGTCGTCAGCGCTGTTCAATGACGTTCCAAAAAAAGTTTCGTAAAGAAAAAACGTTCCTGTAGTGTTTTATTTAGCATTTTGTAAATCCCATTGAGTTCTGTTGGAATAGTCAATATTCCCCTGCCACCGGAAACGGAAATGGGGCCTGTTTACACAGTTGTAGTCTTTTCGCTTCACTCTGTGTACTCCGACGTCGAGAATCAAGAATCCACCTTTCGTATTCCATTTTCAGAGTTTTTTAAAGTGTTTAACAGAGACGTTAGCACCTCGACGTCGGAGTACACAGAGTGAAGCGAAAAGACTACAACTGTGTAAACAGGCCCCATTTGCGGTGGCAGGGGAATATTGACTATTCCAACAGAACTCAATGGGATTTACAAAATGCTAAATAAAACACTACAGGAACGTTTTTTCTTTACGAAACTTTTTTTGGAACGTCATTGAACAGCGCTGACGACCCGGTGAGTAGCATATTTAAAAAAAAGAACGTTTAAGGTTGTTTTAAGGACATTATCGGACATGCTCTATGGAAGCCATTCTAAAGCAGCCAGGGGTGGATTCTAAATGAGCCAAAAAGCAGAGACAGGACCAATTGTCAAAATTTTGGTGTCGATCATTCGATTTCATCCTGGACACTACAGAAAATGGGCTAAAAGTGTAAAAAACCGAACTTCTCCTTTAACTAGCTTCAAATCAAACGCGTGTTGGTAGTTGTGAGGGCTAGTAGTTATTAATAGGAGAATCATGGGGATTGGGCCTAATTAATCTATAGTCAGCAGATCCAGTGGTGTGAGAAACAGTTCCTGATTCTTAAAGTCTAAAAGACAAGGTCAGTTGTATTTAACCATGAAGTCTTTCCCAATCACAAGTATTGCCCTGGTAGATATTGAGAATACAAAAAGACAACAATCACAATTTCACTGCTCATGTTTGCAATGTCTGGATCAGGGTTCAGACCGGGCCGCACTTCTTTCATCGGCTGATGGGCTTCCTGGGTTAGGCAGATGTTGATACCTTTTTTCTACCACGTCATAATATGAAGCATCGTCAGGTACAGCATCTAAGCCTTGTTTGGTAATCTGTCTGTCCAAAATTAAGGTTCAAGTTATCTGGCTCATACAAAGAGCAATAAAGTTAATATTCCGTTATATATTATTCCGTCAAGCCCAAAATAATAATTTCAGACCCCATTTACCTCCTTCATACAGAGTATCAGTTTTTTCCTTCAGTTCACCTCTTGAGAATTCCTGAACACATATTAGCCTTAAGCAGCATTAGTATTGCCATTTTAGAGGTAAAAGTACACATATTAACTGTACTTTATTGTTTTTATTGTATTAATGATTGTTTGATGATGATTATTATTTTGACACTCATTTATGTAGGTAAGAACACTATGTAAGTATGAAAGTTACATGGTTTTAAGGGTAGCCAGCGCCTGTACCCAATCCAAATGTTCTCCTGAACAACAAAGAAATCTAATCTGACACTTTGTTTCATTTTGAATCATTTAGAAAAATCTTTCAAGCATCCTAATAAATGAAGATGTATCTGTGATCATTATAAACAAAACAAAACACAATCACTCTGGGGTGAGGGAATATAGCACTCACAAAAAACATTTGTGATGTGTATGTGGGTATATTCATGCATTTGATAGAAGGTTCAGAAGGTAAACTATTTGTTTTTCAGAGGCTAAATAGTTCAGCACTCTTGATGATTTCTCAAGCGTTAATCAAGGTAAGTTTGAAGTGATTTGAGCAGTAATCAACCTTTGCCAATCATTTTAATATGGTCCCACCCAAACTAATCAGAAGCAGGTGAATGAAGAACTCCTCAGTGCTTCACAACTGAGTTTTTGAAGAGTTTTTCTTCCAAAGATGAATCGACTACTATTTTGTGCAATTAAAGGTCACAAGGAAGTGATGAGTCCCTTCAACATCTGAAAACCGAAAGATCGATTATTAGTCATCCCTTATTCACTGCAAAGGTCCACCAATTACAGAGCTCCAGAGTATTGATAGCCTCACCTCAACATATCCCTCTGTGACTCATTAGTCACAGAGGTAATGATATGTCATAAAAGTGCAATCAGGGCTTTGGGTATGAATGATGACCGTGCTTGAAGACCTGCTGACTTTATTGAAGCACACACCTGATTGTAGCAGGTTTGCTTTTTGCAGAGGAGGGCGGAAAGATGTACATCCTATCTTGGAGAGTTAAAACTGAGCATTCACAGCTGCGTGTTTATTTATTACAGCTATTTGAGGAGTCATAACAGCCATGTTGCATGTTTCATCAAAGCTTTATCACCCTCACACCAGACTCATTACATGGGTGCAGAGACAGCATAATAAAAGGTGACTTAATCAGAGTCGAGCAGACCTCTGGAAAATTGGCTCCCCCCACAGCGGAATGCGGGCAGCATTTGGGCAGCGGCCTCTCTCGCACTTTAGCTCATGAAGGTGACGAAGGACATACTCTGAGGCGGAGAACTGCTAAGAGGGTGTTTTTTTTTTTATCTATGAGTTATTCAGCTGCATATTTAATTAGGTGGGTTTTTCGCTTCTAAGCACTTTCTAATTCATTTATAATTTTCCTTTCTTTATATACTTTTCATGAAAAATAAAAAAGTGTGTATTTTTACAAAAAGATTTTTTCTTAGCAAAAAAGTAATTCAAAAAAGTGTTTCGCATACCCTTGCACTGAAAAATCCCTGTCTGAAGTTTAAACCAATAGGCAGTGAATTTATTTTTGTATTTCTTCAGGGTTTTTTTTTTTTTTTTTTTTTATGACTGTCTTGAAGTTGTCCCCAAAAGCTTTTCCAAAAGTGATGTGAAAGTGATGTGTAAGTGTCTTTTTCTGTAATGGGGTATGCCATGGAAATGTTTCCATGGGAACATGGCAAAAGGCATTAGAAGAGCTCAGTGCTGCTCTCTGGGGAGTATCCGCACAGCTTCTGCTTACTGGGAAATGATGATAATAGAGCAGAATGTTGGATAAAACTCAACTGGGGAAACTAATCCCTTCGTTTTGCAAAGAAAGAAGCCAGAGTACATCTTCTGCTGCTTTAGCTCAGTAGCTTCAGCACTATGCTGAGCATAATCATGTCTATATGTAACTACTCAGAGAGATTAAGTAACTATTTAAGAAAAATTGGGTTAAAGACACAAATGTGTTGCCCACAACATCAATTTATGAATATTAGTCCTGTTATTTTTGTACGGCTCTAAAGGCTAGTTCACACAGCAAATTATGAAAATTATCTGATGATAGTTAAAAGTCAGAGACCCCATATATAATGATACAAATCAGGAATAGAAGTTTTGTTTGTAGAGTGTGTTTTCTCACAGCAAGCACAGCACACCAAGATTAAATTTTTGATGCCCTTGCATCGACAAAAAGTATACAGGTGCTGGTCATAAAATTAGAATATCATGAAAAAGTAGATTGATTTCAGTAATTCCATTTAAAAAGTGAAACTTGTATATTATATTCATACATTACATACAAACTCATATATTTCAGATGTTTATTTTGTTTAATTTTGATGATTACAAATGACAACAAATGAAAATCTCAAATTCATCATATCAGAAAATTTGAATATTACTGAAGACCAATAAAAACAAAGGATTTATAGAAATGTTGGCCAACTGAAAAGTATGAACATGAAAAGTATGAGCATGTACAGCACTCAGTATTTAGTTGGGCCTCCTTTGGCCTGTATTACTGCAGCAATGCGGCGTGGCATGGAGTCGATCAGTCTGTGGCACTGCTCAGGTGTTATGATAGCCCAGGTTGCTCTAATAGTGGCTTTTAGCTCTTCTGAATTGTTGGGTCTGGTGTATTGCATCTTCTTCTTCACAATACCCCATAGATTTTCTATGGGGTTAAGGTCAGGAGAGTTTGCTGGCCAATTAAGAACAGGGATACCATGGTCCTTCAACCAGGTACTGGTAGCTTTGGCACTGTGTGCAGGTGCCAAGTCCTGTTGGAAAATGAAATCTGCATCTCCAAAAAGTTGGTCAGCTGCAGGAAGCATGAAGTGCTCTAAAACTTCCTGGTATGTGGCTGCGTTGACCCTGGACCTCAGAAAACACAATGGACCAACACCAGCAGATGACATGGCACCCCAAACCATCACTGACTGTGGAAACTTTACACTGGACTTCAAGCAACGTGGATGAAGTGCCTCTCTTCTTTTCCTCCAGACTCTGGGACCTTGATTTCCAAAGGAAATGCAAAATTTACTTTCATCAGAGAACATGACTTTGGACCACTCACCAGCAGTCCAGTCCTGTTTCTCTTTAGCCCAGGCAAGACGCTTCTGACGCTGTCTGTGGTTCAAGAGTGGCTTGACACAAGGAATGCGACAGCAGAAACCCATGTCTTTCATATGTCTGTGTGTGGTGGTTCTTGAAGCACTCACTCCAGCTGCAGTCCACTCTTTGTGAATCTCCCCCACATTTTTGAAGGGGTTTTGTTTCACAATCCTCTCCAGGGTGCGGTTATCTCTCTTGCTTGTACACTTTTTTCGACCACATCTTTTCCTTCCCTTCGCCTCTCTATTAATGTGCTTGGACACTGAGCTCTGTGAACAGCCAGCCTCTTTAGCGATGACCTTTTGTGTCTTGCCCTCCTTGTGCAAGGTGTCGATGGTCGTCTTTTGGACAACTGTCAAGTCAGCAGTCTTCCCCATGATTGTGTAGCCTATAGAACTAGACTGAAAGACCATTTAAAGGCTTTTGCAGGTGGTTTGAGTTAATTAGCTGATTAGAGTGTGGCACCAGGGGCCATCAATTTTGAACCTTTTCACAATATTCTAATTTTCTGATATGATGAATTTGAGATTTTCATTTGTTGTCATTTGTAATCATCAAAATTAAACAAAATAAACATCTGAAATATATGAGTTTGTATGTAATGTATGAATATAATATACAAGTTTCACTTTTTAAATGGAATTACTGAAATCAATCTACTTTTTCATGATATTCTAATTTTATGACCAGCACCTGTATATACAATCTTTATGTACCTTGACAGAAGAGGGCGTTTGCTTTATACGCTGTGATGAGTTCCTAAGCGAGACAGTACACCTCAAATCATCAACCATGCAGTCAGCTTATCAATATTATTATTGTACCTTTAAAGATATTGTGTATAGCATTTCTTCCAGGCAGCAGATTCCTGCATACAGGTGGGTTGTTTCAATGGGAATCCCTGGCGATATCTCCAACAAGCCGGCTAATTATGAAGAATTTTCCTCTTCTATATGTAGTGGCTGGTAGTAAATATAAGGCCATTATAATGTCGTAAAAACTATAATTTTCAGGATATAAAATCGAATAATTTTTCCCTTCAAGTATTGATAGCCTAATTAACAGAGTTTTAATTCACCTCAATTCAAATCAGTTTATTTATATAGAGCCAGTTTACAGCACATGTTATCTCAAGACTTTACAGAGACAATTTAACCGATTCATGCAGTCAGATTTGTTAAATATTTTCTAATAAAAGAGAGACAGTTTACTGCTTCGAGTCATTAACTTTGCAGGATCTGCTCCCCCTGGATGAGAATAAATCAATCAGTGTTATATAAAGAGTAACTAGTTGAAGTTACTAGTTATTTCTCATAAAAGTATTTGGGTTAGCTAAATCAAGGTAACTAGTTACCATGAAAAGTAACTAAGCAATTACTTTTCAAAATTTAAAAACCTTGATGAATTTGAATGGCCATCATCACAACTTTCAGTACAACTGGTATTGTATTAAATGTTAAATATCAATTAACAAAACATATCATTATTTCATCAAAAAGACATCATATAAAAATATATACTGATCTTTAATATTTTGGTGTTTGTGGTGCGACAAGTAAGACAAGACACTCAATTACAATATATGTAGATGTGATTATGATGTTTATTGGTTATGTTTAAGGAATAATAAAGAACACTGGCTGTTTAAGTGCAATATAATTCAATATGAATGCACATTAACACACTTTACCTTGCTAAAAAAATAACAACTAAAATAACAACAAAAAACATGTTGGAAGCGCTATCATTGACTCTCCAGATCTGCCATCCCCTCACGTCTTTCTTGTGTGAGTCACCATTGCATTCTGAACACCTGCCCACTTTACATCCTCTGAGCCAATCATATGCCTGTATCTCAGCTTCCGTTCTGCCTCTGCGGCAAAAGATCTCTCTCCCTAAAACAGAAATTGCACTTATGAAACGTCGCTCTGACCGATCATGAAAAGTAACATGCCGCATTCGATTGAAGAAAATGAAAAACAGTCCACTGGACTTTGTTTACAATTTCGAAGAAGTTTTGTTTTTCCATCCAGGAAGCGTTTTCAATTCAAAATGCCAAGAGCATTGAGTTCGAGATCAAACTCAATTTCAAGGTCGATCTCAACAACTGTTTTGGATGACTATGACCTGGATGACTGAGAATCTTCACCAGCATAGACTGAAGAACTTTCCTAAATAGGCATTTTTGACATGTCCTATAGTGATGAAGCATTGGGACAGATCCAGAAGCAATTTCAACACCTAAAACACAAGTTAGCTGTTGAGAAAGAGGTCCTGGGGGCTTCTGCAAAAGTTGGTATCCCCTCGGCCAGGCCTTGGATGGAGAAGACATGTAAAATTAAAATTCCTCTTCAAAGAAAAATAAAAATAAACAGATTCAGACAAACAAATTAAAAACCGCTACAGACAAAAATTATTTGCCCCCTGACTCCTCATACATGGAGAACCATTGTTCACATAAGACTGCGCTCTATGCTCATTCCATTGCTATTTTCTCTGTGATGATATATCCACACACATGTTGTTTGGTTTCAGATGATCATATTCCAGCAGCTTAGGAAACTGAGCTTTGAATTAGATCACCACTGTGCATAAATTACTTCCGCTGTGAGCAACAAAGCAGGAGAAGTAACGGGAAACCAAAATTCTGTGGTTTTAAAAATGTCACATTAATTTCAAAGACATTACCCCCTGCCAGAAGACTTAATTAGGAAGCCCATTAGAATGTCATACCTGCTTACTTATGAATTCTGTAAAAAGTTGACTTGATATGTCTGAGCCAATTACGCAGTCTTTGTGATAAGAAACAGCTCAATGGGCCTGAACCCCCAGTTCTACTTGAGGAGCGCTTGAATATTTTTTACTAGGTTGTACTTTGAATACATTTCAAGTGGAAATTTATCTTTTGTAAGGCACTTTTATTTTTTTCTACTTTGCGGGTCTAAGGTTTTGCATTCACATCACTCTTTAAAGAAAAGGCTTGCTGCTTTTCTAGCCTAGAAATAGCTAGGATTGTGTGAGATTCATAAGGGTTGTGTCTAAACACCGGAAAACCTACTTTTCTCATAGTTTCAAGAAAACTCTCTGTTCCTTTATAGAAAAGAAATGTATTCCTATGTAATCTGAGGTCATGACTTGTTATGATAAAAAACAAAAAAAAAAACAACAACAACAGAAATCTTTAAGGGAAGCCAAGAAAACAAAATTCCAGAGACCAGCAGAGCTGAATCCTTGGGGGCTGGTGTTATTAGCAAAGAAGATGTCCAGGCCGGGGATTGTGATGTAGGAACAGACCTTGCAAAGATATAGTTGTGAGTAGTTAAATTGGCAAAGACCAGGTGCCTCATCTATAAGGCAAGGGGAAGCAAGTTTATTTGTATAAGACAATTCAGTACAAAGACAATTTAAAGTGCTTTAGATGAGTTGAAAAATATAATAGAAGAAAAACATAAGCAGAATAAAAGCAACTTAAGATAAACACACAATAAAAAGCAGGTAGTAAAACGAATACGTTGCACCACAACCTTAGACTAATGATACCTCAGAGAAAGTTTAACTTCAAAAGTCAAAAGCAGTTATAAACAAATTAGTTTTTAAATTTGACTTAAAAGAGCTCAGGTTTTTGTCACTTGGAAATTTGGTCCAGATAAGTGTCCAGATAAGCATAGGAACTAAATGCTACTTCCATGTTTGGTTCTCTGGGTACAGAGTAGGCTTGAACAAGAACACGTGAGTGGTCTGGGAGACCGAAACACAGACAAGAGTATGTGTGCAGCAAAAATCTGTAGTTGCATAAAAGTGAGCAGCAATATACCCAAATTTCTTGCGTGCTGTTAGAATTTGCAGGAGCAAAGCAAACTATTAGGACATCATCTATAGAAGATTGCAGACGGTCCTTTCAGAGATCCTTCTGTCCAGATGATAGATCATGATGGATTATTATCTGTTTTATACGTGTCAAGCACCGCAGAGTGTCACTAAGGAACTATAGGTCCCCATGCCAGTTCAGGAAATAACTACCCATTTGTGATAAAGTATTTATTTTTTTTTATCATTTTTTCTGCTTTTCTTCATGTGTTATTTTACTTATATAGCTCTGGGGAATTTATGTCCCAGAGCTACATGATAGCCCGCAGGGAGAGGGGATAAGAAGTAAAGGAGGGTAAAAGAGAAAAAAAAAGGGAAAAAAAACACAACAAATCAAATAACACAGAAAATATATACTAGCCTGCTTCTGCACCTGCATGAAACAAGAGGGAAAGAAAACAGAACAAAAAACAGCAAGAAAAAAAAAGAACAAAACCTCTAATGATTAGATAATATTTCTCAGAGTTGTATACAGTATATCTGTAAATGGTAAATAGTAAATGGCCAGTACTTACATAGTCAGAGGAGTCAGAGGACTTGACCAAAGCGTTTTACACTACATTCAGTCATTCACACATTCACGCACACACTCAGCCACTGATGGTGGTGAGCTACATTGTAGCCACAGCTGCCCTGGGGCTCTCTGACAGTAAGCAAGGCTGTCGTACACTGGCGCCACCAGTCCTTCCAACCATCAAGAGTACACAATGGTGGTGAAGGGTCTTGCCCAAGGACGCAACAACACGGAAAGCCAGGGCTTAAACAGTCATCCCTTCAATTTCAGAGCCAACTCCTACAGCCACACTCACCTGAGAATGGCAGACCCCACAGGGGGCCGACCTCAGGGGCCAAAAACCAACAGCATGTTAAAGGTATACTATGCAACCGGTGTTGATTTTCCAGTGAGGCTCCCTCCAGAGGGCGAAAGTAAAAGTGCACTGTCGTAAATATGCTCAGCTGTTCTCCTGGTTTCTCCGTCAAGGTTGTTTTGAGCTTAGCAGCGAATGACTAATGCTGCGTTCACACTAGACGTAGCTGGCGCGACAGAAGCAACGAGTTTACATGCAAAGTCAATGGTTGACGCGCGTCAAGGCGCAACAAAAGGTCCCGCGGCGCGTTTTGAGCACCAGGCGCAGCACGTCTGAGAAGCTGAAGCAGCGCATCGGGCGCGTTTAACGCAGGGAGAGAGACACAGCGCTGATGATCACTCCTCTTAAACAGTTTATTGACGCCTAAATTAACTTAAAATGCAGAAATCTGCCGGCAGAATATGCAGTTTGGATTATTTAGATGAAAAACACCTACCAGCTGCCGCGGTGAACCGCTGCTGATGAAGGGATCCATACTGTCGGCGCCCCGCTGGTATGTGGGGGTCTGAGCGGCTCCGACAGAAAAAATATGGAAGGCAGGATAATAATCTGAATGAACTGACTGCACTGATTACGTTTTCAGGTGTATTTTCTCACTTAAACACATTAAAACTACTTTATTCCCACTGATCACAGCAAATATAGCTGCAAGGCAGAGAAAGGATAGTGAAGCTCCGCCCAACGCGCGTCAGAGCCACTTTTGCACCGGGCAGCCAGAGCAGCAAAGCTGCTTCAGCCACGCGTCAGAACTAACTGGTACAAGCAGTAAAAATGAAGCAGCAGACGCGATTTTGCTGCTTTTGCTGCGTGAACGTAGCATAACTGCACAAAGATCGCCACTGTGCTAGCAACGAGAATGCTTTTAACTGGGGGGTGTAGCAGTTCTCGCCGTAAAGCAAGACTGACTCTCACGAGACTTCTGAGCCTGTGGGTGCGGGTCGGTGCTCCTGCAGTTGCAAGTGCAGTATTTCCCCCACAGACCACCAGGGCGGCCGAGAATACCTTTGTTCAACCTGAAATGACTCATTTAGTCATCCATAACGTTATGGAACACATTAATTAACTGAAAAATGTTGCATAGTGTCCCTTTAACAGCGACTGCAGTACCAAAGCACCCAACCCTCCACATAGAGAACCACCAAAACACCAGCAGACAGAGGCACCTCTCTAAGGAAGAGGATCATAAGAAGGGGAGCCATGCCCCACTAATTCTTGGGGCCTAGGATGATCCAGGAGGTGTGGGGAGCTAAGCATTCAACCTGACAAGTAGACAGAGACATATTCAGAGGCATCCAGTCACAGTCAAAGAAACTCACACTTACACCCTCTGAGACATATACAGGCACTCGACAACATGACACACAAAAGCAGACACTAAAGGCATTCTTACTCCTCATACAGTACATACGCTAATCCTGCCAGGTCAACAGACCAATTCCCTAGCGCCTAGAAGGTCCCCAGCCCCCTAGAGTCCAGAGGGAAAGGCAACTTGAGCTGCAAAAGAAAAAAGAAAAAAGGATTTGGGGTTTAATAGACTCTTGGTACCATGCCAGGCCTTGTCTCTAAAATAACCGGTTGTGTCTGCAGTACAGTATTTTTTTCCAGCATTTTTTTATTGTAATTACACTCTCATAAGTACAGCGCAACTCCATTTGTTTAGCCCGGGGGGCAGTGTGGGGTTAAAAGTCTTGCTCAGAAAGCCAGAGTGGCAGTTGGTGGTAGTGGGATTTGAACTCACAACCTCAGGATTCCAAGCCCTATACCCTAAACCAGTGGTCTCCAACCCTGGTCCTCAAGATCTACTGTCCTACAGATTTTAGATGCATCCCTGCTTCAACACAGCTGAATCAAATGAATGGCTTGAAAAGGTAATCAATCATTTGATTCAGCTGTGTTGAAGCAGGGATGCATCTAAAATCTGTAGGACAGTAGATCTTGAGGACCAGGGTTGGAGACCACTGCCCTAAACCCTAGACCGCCACTCCCGCTATAGAAACCTTAATCAAGGCAGACCTGACCTCGGCCTGCTGGTATATTTCTTGAGTCGGTGAAGTGGTGCTGGCCAAACAAACTGACTGAGTCAAGAAGCAGTACTACAACTTTTATTCACGCTGGAATTCATTCACCCCTGCTTAGTGTCAAGCAGGTCAGGCACAGGGTGTAACAGAGCTGAGCAAACTCATATTTGCTATGATCTGTCCAAGCAGTTGCTTCCACCCTGACTCTGGGCACATTAAAATAAACTGTAATGTGAACAAGAGAAATCATTCAGAATGGCCACTTTCATGTGCCCTTTCTTTGTGTTTCTAATGAACTGCTGTACCAGACTTTACTCCTAGTCTTAAAAGAATGGATTACAACTTCAATTTTGTACTCGTCTACGATTTTATCATAAGTGCATCCACCACAACTAAAAAAACTAAACTTATATCAAACAACTGAAAAACAAAAACACTTAACCATTCTTCCTGACATTGAGGCCGGACCTTGCACAAATGGGGCTGGGCATAAAATGTATACATTTGCTTTGAGTTTTTGTAGCCACAGGGCTGTCAAAGATGCTTGGAAATTCAGTGTGATTTGGAACTCTGGTTCTGGAGGTCTAGCCATGTCCACCTAAACACTCACATTGGACAAGCACCATGATGGCACCCAAATGTCAGATTCCTGCTTTAGTTCTTTGATGGACTCTCTCAACATTCGTTTGTGCTACTTACTAGTGGCAACATGTAAAAATCTGTGAATCCCCATTTTTTCAACCAGGACCCAGAACCATTTAGCCATGTCCAGCCATCTCTAGGGGTAACTGTCTGTCTCCTGCAGCCTCTAAACTATAGGCAGTAATAACTTCCCTGTTTAAAGGCTTTGTCTGTCCCCTGACAAGAATTGTGATACCAATGCAAGAGGCATGGCAGGTGAGCAGATGATGTGCAGTAAATTACCTCATGATGTACATGCGTTTTTATTCCCCTTGACAAACAAATACTAACTAAAGCACTTACAAAAAACAGACAACATGTGCAGGAAATGGTCTAAAAGATGATACTCACATAAATAAGATGTACTGATTAACTTGGGGCTCTGACTGGGGGAGATTTAACAGTGCAGACAAGGGGAAAAAAAGGGACGTAACCTTCTGAATGTAATAAATAAAATGTTACAGCAATGAGAAATAAATAAAAAACAAATCACCAGCAGATCATGATATGCATTTAATTAATTGCTGCTGATATGAACAATGTGATAGTAATTACAGATCATTTTCATTAAAAAGACTTAAACTTTAACCTTATTTTAAAATTCAATTACTTGGTCATTTGTATAGATATATTTTACGGGAATTACAGTTGAAAAGGAAATGGCCTTGAAATGAATAAAACATTCAGGTCCATTTTTTGTGAAACTGTTGAACAGAAATACTCTCTTTTTATGCATACTCATTGGAAGTTCACCATTCACTCTTGCAAATTAGAAGTGGTAGAAGTAATTAAAAGTAATTAGTAGTTCCAGCTAGCAGAGGACAATCAATGTTTTAGAGGCCTGCAATATTTAAATAATTGAAAAAATTGATCCACCTAGTGGACTAAAAGTTGGTTTGTATAAAACCTACTCCGATTAATTGATCTAATGTATGTTTTTCCTTACATATTCAAAATCAACCTTTTACCATATTTTCTTGCTCTGAAGCTATTGTTGCTCAGCAATAATTAGTTGGTTTGGCTATGAATAACTATTGGTAAGTGCCAAGGGAAATTATTAATGAAGATTGTTAATTAAATCATATTTAACAGGTTAGGGCATTACCCAATTGACAGAATTTGCGGGCCAAACATCTCTCAGTCTCAATTATTTTGTGAATACCTGAGGTGTGGTATTGCAAAACAACAGATGGAGTTAATTTTCCTACTGCAGCCATGTCCAGGAGGGGGTTGGATTTTAAAACTCTGAATAATATGTGCATCTGTCATCACAGGAACATCAAGCTGCTTGGAGATGTCTTATAGTCGTTGGCTTTAACATGTATGTCTGTAATTTTATTTCTAATCTCCTGTGAAAACTCTTTCCTTCACTTCCTGTCGTCCATGTTGAGTGTGGTACACACCATGTCAACAAACAGCACAGGGACTTGTAGCCTATACCAGTGTTTTTCAATTCTGCTCCTCAAGGCACCCTGCTCTGCATGTTTTGGATGTTTCTGAGGTTCAGCACACCTGATTCAGATGATTGCCGTTCAGCAAAGCCTGATAATCTGCTATCAATTGATAACAGGCGTGTGAAAGCTGGGAAACAACTAAAACATGCAGGGCAGGGTGCCTTGAGGACCAGGATTTAAAAAACACCGGCCTATATATATATATATATATATATATATATAGTTCCACTGACTGATTACAATATTCTAGAAACCTGTGATGCTAATTAGAGGTACACCTTGATTTAACACATCTCTTTTACCACAATATTCTACATCTATTTTCACTTGGGGTACCATTATTTTTGTCCAGGCCTTTTTCAGTTTTTTGTTGTTGTTTTTTTCAAAAATGTTCTGTTGAATCATGGTTAACAGGTAATGTCTGATTTTGATTTGTTTATTGTCATAGACTTTTATTTATTATTATTACATTATTTTTTTATTCAAGTTTATTCCCTAAATTTCGTAGCTTTTCTTTCATTAAATGAGGGGTATCAGCAATTTTGTCAGTGTAAGAATTCAGCTTTGAATTACTCCCTATTGTTGTTATATTTTAGTATAACCAAATTTAACATTATAAAAGAGCAGAAGACCGTAGCATTTCTCTCAACTCAAAGCCAATTAGCTAAACAATAACAAATTAAATGACCTCTTGCTCATCTTAAAAGGTGCTGGATAGAATTTGCTTGAGAACAAATTAAAAAATAATTTTTATGTTTGTTTTGATTGAACACATTTCTAAATGTAGTTTATCTATTTCTGCAAATGAAAATAAAGAGAAATCTGTTAATTTCATTTTATCATACTGTTAAATGATCTATATGAAATTGGGGACCTCTCGAGATGGTTTATACATAAAGTCCAAAATTTTAAGCTTGATAATATTAAAAGAAAAGAGACGGGAAATACTTATGCCAATAAGCAGAATGTATAGATTTTGATGAAATGTTATTACCTGCATTTACAATTATGCCGTTTGGCGAGACCAACATATTGATGGAAGGCAGCAAATGGTTCAATCATCATGTGCAAAGTGTAATGCACAATTGTAACCTGAATCTGCGATACAACAACATTAGTTGGATGAGTTTGTCCAAAGGCTGCAGCTGGAAAGAGGATCTGGCGTTCAGTCATATAAAAAAATTATTGTGTTACTCTTTGAATTGTTCTTTAAGAAAATCAAAGAATACAAAAACAAACCATAACAAAAGAAATAACAAACCCAACATTGTCCAATATTCGTTGAATGACTAAAGTCTTTATATTTGTCCCTATTTTTCAGAGGGGGCTCTGGTGTGGAGCTTAAATTACACACCGATTGCATCTTTTGAATGGGGAAGAAGCATATTGTTGTTCACATTTGCATTTGACTCGTCATGACAACTGGCCTAGCTGTGTTTAAATTCCATAGCAGTCATTTTCTTTTCTTATTATCATTTATTATCATTATTTGTCAGTATTCCCACTATGGACTGTGTCTCTCTAAGGACGTGGAGCATTTTATTTCCTCCTCTGACATGTTGCAGGATTGCTGGGACAAAAACAGGATGAGCGACTAAGAAAACAATTCCCCTGGATATGCCATGCTCTCCCTGCGTCTCTTCAGGGACTGAATCACATTTCTTGTTTTGCTTTCCTCTTCTTCCTTTCTGTCATACATACTGGAGCTGCATGGGCACATCCACGTCGAGATCCCGCACACGTCTGACAAATCCCCCACTCCCCACCCCATCTACCAATACACATCCCCACGTTCTACCAAAAAGTCGATAAATAAATGCATTGTCTCTGACTTTCTGCTGTTGGCATCAGCCTGTCTAAATTGTCTGAGAAGGCAGTGGAGTGTGAAATTGAGTTCAGAACTGTACGACGTGTGAGGTAGCACAAAGATGAGCGCATGTTTTCTTATTTATTCATATTGCAGCAGCACTCAGTCGCAGTTTGTGCAAGAGCAGGGTCAGTTAAACACATTCAGAGGTTGCTGGAAATATAACAAGTTAAAGGAAGGACTCAGACGATGGAGCGATAGGTTATTCATGTGAATGGCAAATGAAGCTTTAAAGGGAAAATGTACAGTCACAGTAAGTCCAAAAGTTTTTCCCCCTTTCCTTTTCCTTCTTTCCAGTCACTGGGTGCTCTATACCAAAATGACTCCTTTTTGACAGTCACTACCTTTGTTCTGAATGTCACCGAAGCCCCGTGGTTGCATGTAAAGCAAAGAAAGGTAATTTAACTTGAATCAGTAGGCACAGATTGAATAACTTCACAGTGATTTGCTTTCTCCTATTTTTGAAAAATGAATTTCTTTCCCAAAGCCGAAGGGTTCATGTAAGAATAATAGCACCTGCCCCTGCTAATTTGCCAAGCACAAATGATTTTGTTGGAGGGTGTAACGTTTGTGTCGCCTTCCTCAGATTTAATCAGAGGTATTACGTAAACCGTCGCTTCCTCAGCTCCTTTTTTCATTTTTTTCCCACTTTCGGTGATTAATGTTTTGTTACTGGATGATATATGTTTGTAGATTGCCAGGGATAACCGCTGTTTTTATGAGTTATGGCTTCCAACCTAAAATAATAGAAGCCAGCTGCGTTGAAATCATTCAGGGATTTTAGGTTTGTCTCTCACTTTCACTGCATGCATCACATCATAAATGAATTTAATTCTTGCAAACAAACAAAAAACACTCTGATAACTTTGTTCTCAGACAAAGCGCTTTCAGTGTAACTGCAACTGCAAAACACTTTTTCATCCTTGATTTTTAAGATTAGTGTCACTGCAGAGGTAGAAGTGTCCTTGACTGTCACTGGTATGACAAGCATGGAGGTCATCCTCTCTGACGTATTCTATTTCAGAGTGACAGGAAAAGGAATGGCAGCATAAATTTGATCAAAGTTTCTTCCCTCTCAGCATTACCTTTAAAAATGAGTAGAGGCCAAGCAATTTGTGCAGCACATTCTAAAAATAAGGGTACCCTAGAGTTGTTTTATTGCTGGTAACATTAATATTGTACACCTCAGTTTATTTCATTGGGTTTTATGTGACATAAAGGTGTGTATTTATTTTAAAGGAGAGGGCAATTCTATGCATTTGTCTAACCTTCTTTAGAATAAAAATTGAACTCTGGGAATGCCCTGTATTTATACATTTTTATGCTGACAATGCTAAATAAAAACAACCAGTAACACACAGAAGCCATCTATTTAGTTCACCAGGGTGGAATTTATCTAAAAGAAAAAAAAAAATTGATCTTTGAAGGCCTCAGTGGTTTGTTAACCGAGCTAGAACAGAGCAGATAGTTCTGGCAGGAAGTCAGGTGATGAAAGTCATAGCACATTTAGTCGAATTTAAAAGTAAAAGACTACAGCCTGATACCCCAGACTAAATGTGAGATTAGATGTGTAATTTAGTCTGACCCCGATCAATGAGACATCAGAAGATTGTTGATGAGAACTATCCGTTGTCTTTCAAACCATGTCTGTGCCTATTGGCCAACGCTCTGACCAATAAGCGAAACGGACTGTGATGTAGTAGGTGCGACAGAAAGCTGGTGGGAGTGTAAACAAACAGCCTGTTGGTACATGAGGAATACGTCCTTCTTAAAAATGAAAGAGAGTAGAGCCTCTTCCTGCTCACGTTTCAATGGAAACCCCAACTCTAATCCTTCCAAAACTGATTCCAAAGCTGAGTCAAATGAGAACTGTTCAATAGTTGTTACCATCTTCCTTGTTGTGCTTTCTTCAGCGTCGTTCAGCTTTGTCGTCACGCCCTCAAAACCCCACCCGCTTTGCATCCAGAAATTCAAAACACATCTCTGCGTTGTGATTGGCCTGCCAGTTCTAGGGCCTGGGGCATTGATCGAGGCTAGACAAAACTTGCAGGCAAAAATGATTTTGGCCGCTGGTGGGTGGGGCTAGTTTACTAGGCTAATATGTGCAGACTTTGGATCGCATTTCCTGGACAGTTATTTGATACATATTTTGCTGATACAGTTAATCAACAGCCATTTGACCATTAAATTGAAAGATTAATACATATAAAAGAAGAAACAAAATGTATGGTGAATTAATGAATAGCAGGCAAAGGAGATGCTATGAGAACTGATAACACTTTGCCGATTTATTGTTCTGTTTAAAGCCTATAAACTACTATAGTCCAGTGATGCAATCCTAACGTGATCAGTGTTGAACATGCTTTAGTGGAACATATAGTTAAAACCATTAACCTATGAAAGAATTGAACGCAAAACCACACAGAACAGCATTGTTATCATGAAGTTCGGCTCTGACTGTTGAAAAAGCTAATAATAATTGGCCTTGGATCATCTGAGACAACAGCAATCTATGATTTAAGCTCCACATCAGCCTTCACTTCTTTACTGAGTATTTGCAGAATTTCTCATGTTAGTGTTTTACTGAACAACCAAGCAACTCTTTCAATGTGGCAACAAAATAAAAAGAACATCCTTCTCAAAATGTTCCAAGCACAGAAGAGACTACGTGGAGTGCTCAGACTTCTCCTGATCTTGCCTGACTTCCTCACCCACTTTGAAAACAAGCTCAGGATTTTTAGGAGACTCAAATAAGACAGCATCATAATGTTGGATGAAGCGAAAAGCTGCAACGCAATATAAAGGTATAGCTGTCTCTTAATCCATAAAAACTTCAGCAGCTGTCTATAACAAAACCACTGTTCAAACTCTCAGTCATCGTCCTGCATCCTTCACTCCTTCTTTCTCCAATAGTCACTTTGCTGTTCTCTGAACAGCAGCAGTTTTTTGACAAAAACTATTCTATGCGGGCAAGCTTCTAAATGTTACCTTTATTATTGGTGATAACGTTTTGTTTTACAAAACAAAACGAAAAAATGTTAATATGTCATAAACACTGAACTTGATTTCCATAAGAACATATGTTCAAGTTTAATTGAAATTTACAAACCCCCGAAAATGCAAAACAAGTTAATTTTGTTTTAAGCTGCCATGTTTGTAAAGCATATTCCCCTCAGCAGATCTGAGGGAATTTTACTGGCACAATGGTTCAATCAGTAAACAAACATAGGTAACTGATGCTCCTGATAATACCCCTCAGCTTTGCCAACTCTTATACTGTATTGCGTGACCTGACCGTTTACACTTTGTTTCTTTTTTTTCATGCATGTTGTACAATAAAGTTTAAAACTTTTTTATTCACTTTATTAGGCTTTTAAAGGCACAGGCAAACTTTTTGTTTAGTCTTATACTGAATTTGTCTTAAACCACCATACAACAGAGGTGAAGCATGTGCTGTTGCATATCGTGGCAGTAATTTATATACCTTTTGGCTTTGTCTTAAATTTTCAGGGAGTCACTTTCTTCTCTTTCACCACTGCAATGACATAAACTAACAGATTGAGTTTTGCACAGTACAAGTTGTTTGACCTTTTCTAAAATGTAAAGGTAAGTGCTTGGTATTATAATTGCTTTAAAAAAAAAAAAGAAAAAGAAGAAAAAATAAGGGGCACATGCTGTCTGTTTATGCTAGATTTCCACTCACGGTCACATGAAATAAAAATATATGCATATACTTTTACTCCAGGCTTGTGTTCGAGATTTGAACTTCAAAAGTGCCAAGCAGATAATGAAAATCGGCTTGTGCAGTTGCTGATGGAGTTCCTCTTAAGCATATGGTCCTATAGAATACATTAATCGGTCTGCATGTAAGTGCAGCCATTTTTCTTAAAGACACATAATCTATGCTGAATTAAATATATCATGCTAATCAAACTCTACACAGCTGTGATTTAAAATTATAGTGAAGGATTTTTGTTAATTTTTTAAAATACCCGCCCTGCCTACTTAAATAAAAACGAACATGCAGAAGCCTTTACCTGCTCTCAAGAGGCATTGCCTATTAAATTTGTGCTAGAGCATACAGGGGCCCATTTCTCCTTGTGCAGGCTCTGTTTAAAAGTTGATGTGTTTGCATAGCTGGTGTGTTCCTTGTTCTTTTTGCCACTAGAGGGTGCTACTGCTGCTGCTAGTGAGACGTATTGTGGTCACTTTCTGTTTTGACTGCTGAGCTGCATTGCTGTTCAGGCTATTTCCGTCTAAATTAAGTACTTCTTTCTGCGATATCTCTGTAACTTAGTAACTCAAACTCTCCAGAACCACTTTAAAACTCAGTGTCCCCTTCTGCACTTTTCTACTTTTCTACTGAGCACTTATTGCTTTTACACTGTTTTATTTCTGGTAGTAAGAAGTAGCTAGCTTAGGCTCGTGCTAGCTTAGCTCCTCTTTCCTGCTCTGTGTAGAGATGTTCAGTTATTCCTCTGCCTCCTTTAGTGATAATGGTATGTGTAATAAGTAGGGGTGTAAATCACATCCATCATAGCGATTCGATTCAGTATCGACTTCCTGACCCAACGATTCGATTATTTTCGATGCTCAAGAATACACCACGATTTGATTCGATTAATCGGTTAATATTTTTTTTTTTTTGTTTTTGTTTTTTTTTACACCTTACAGGTTAAACAAAGTTTCAAGTTTGAAATAGATCAATGAAAGCTGCAATATCGTTATGCATTTTTTTTTTTTTTTTAGAAACAACAGCAAATAACAGAAGTAGAAAATTTGCATCAAAAAATACTGCAAAAATACTGCACCTAATCAGTGCAAAGAGTGCAATTCAATACCTCGGCTCCAGAAGTCCCTGCCCCCTCCACAGACACTCTGCTGCACCTCTCCCAAATTGTAGCTCACCGCAAACAGTGCCGCAGACAGGAGGTCAACTCGTGAAGTTTGACCCGCTAGAAGAGCAAGGTGCGCAAGAACTATGGGACCCTTTTTCCACCTGGATCTCCACCCTTTTTGGCCCTCATGTCCCTCCGTCGTCGGACTAAACTCGCCCCCACTTCATCGCCGCCTTGGCTTACTTTTACGTCCAGGAGCAAATGGATAAAAATAGACCAGAGGAAAAAAAAAACATGAATCGATTCTCTTGTGGACGTGTGGATGCATCGGATCGTCGGCTGTTGATCGATACAAAACGATTATTATTTCCACCCCTAGTAATAAGTGTAGTATTTTTTTAGCTTTGGGGGCGAGGATGTCAGAGTTACAATCATGACTTTTTGCTGTTGAAGTAGGCCCACCTGTTAAGCCACCAAGAACAGGGACACCCCCACGTTGTGTTCCTCCGAATGTGCCTGAGCAGCCAGACAATTGGGTAACATTACACCAAAAGTCCCTCCTTGAACCGCCACCTTAACGTGGTGGAGGGGTTTCAGTGCCTGGGTGATCCCAGAGGCTATGTTGTCGGGGGCTAAATGCCCCTGGTAGGGTCTCCCAAGGCAAACAGGCTCTGGGTGACAGGTCAGACGAAGAGCGGTTCAAAAACCCTTATGACGAGGACTACAGCAAGGCACGTGACGTCTCCCGGTACGGCGGAGCCGGGACCCCACCCTGGAGCCAGGCCTGGGGTTGGGGTTTGTCGGCGAGCACCTGGTGGTCGGGTTTTTCCTCGCGGGACCCGACCGTGCCCAGCCCGAAGGAGCGATGCGAGGCCATCCCCCAGTGGGCCCACCACCTGTAGGGGGAACCATGAGGGACCGGTGCATAGGGGATTGGGCGGCAGCCAGAGGCGGAGACCTCGGCGACCTGATCCGCGGGCGCTTAAACTGGCTCTGGGGACGTGGAATTTCACCTCACTGCTGGGGAAGGAGCCCAAGCTTGTGCGGGAGGTGGAGCGATACCGGCTAGAAATAGTTGGGCTCGCCTCTACGCACAGCCAGGGCTCTGGAACCCAGCTACTTGAGAGAGGCTGGACTCTCTTCTACTCTGGAGTAACTCGTGGGGAGAGGCGGAGGGCGGGGGTGGGGCTGCTTGTCTCCCCACAGCTGAGCCGTCTTGTGTTGGAGTTCACCCCGGTAGTGGAGAGGGTTGCATCCCTTCGCCTTCGGGTTGAAGGGAGGACTCTGACAGTTGTTTCGGCCTATGGGCCGAACGGCAGTACAGAGTACCAGGCCTTCTTAGCATCCTTGGGGAGGGTGTTAGAAAGCGCCCCTCCCGGGGATTCCATCATTCTGCTGGGAGACTTCAATGCCCACATGGGAAACGACAGTGACACCTGGAGGGGCGTGATCGGGAGGAACGGGGCCCCAGCTCTGAACCCGAGTGGTGTCTCATTATTGGACTTCTGTGCAAGTCATGGATTGTCCATAATGAACACCATGTTCAGGCATAAGGATGTCCATCGGTACACCTGGCACCAGGACACCCTAGGCCGAAGGTCGATGATCAACTTTGTAGTCGTATCTTCTGATCTTCGGCTGCATGTCTTGAACACTCGGGTGAAGAGAGGGGCGGAGCTGTCCACCGACCACCACCTGGTGGTGAGCTGGATACGCTGGAAGAGGAGGAAACCTGAAAGACTCGGCAGGCCCAAACGTGTAGTGAGGGTCTGCTGGGAACGTCTGGTGGAACCCTCGGTCAGGGACGTGTTCAACTCCCACCTTCTGAGCTTCTCTCAGGTTCTGAGGGTGGTTGGAGACATGGAGTCCGACCTTGAAGGAGGATATTGTCGGGCAGTGGAAGAAATACTTTGAGGATCTCCTCAACCCGACAGATACGCCTTCCGTGGGGGAAGAAGAGACGGGGTGCTTGGGGCTGGATTCATTTATCACCCAGAATGAAGTCACCGAGGTAGTCAAAAAACTCCACGGTGGCAAGGCTTCGGGGTTGGACAAGATCCGTCCTGAGTATCTTAAAGCTCTGGATGTTGTCGGGCTGTCATTGTTAATACGTCTCTTCAACATTGCGTGGAGGTCAGGGACAGTTGCCCTGAAATGGCAGACTGGGGTGTAGTGTTAATTTTAGCAGCCATTTTTAAATTTAGTTTTAGTCTTAGTCCAGTTTCAGCATCGTTTGTTAGTTTTTATCACATTTAGTCGACATCACCGCATTTTTATTTAGTCTAGTTTTAGTCGACTTAAGTCAGAGCATTTTAGTCTTTATTTTAGTCCAAGAAAACATAATTTTATTAGTTTAGTTTTAGTCAACAAAAACTGTCAACATTTTAGTCTAGTTTTAGTCAGGACATAATTTTAACCTTTTACTTTTTTGTCAGCAGATAACGTTTAAGATTTCCTAAAATTATTTCAACATTTTCTCTCATCTTTTTGATAAAAAACACAATTTTAAGGAACACATGCAGACATGGAAGATGTTCTGACAATATTTGCATATTTATTTTGAACATTGTTAAGGTTCAAAGACACAAACACAAATGATTGCATTAAAACAAATAAAATACACCTGACAAAGGAAACAAATAAATAAAATAAAGTGTCTTATGAACTCAACACAAGTGCTGGCTGTTTAAAGCTAGTTCACATAGAATAATAAAATAAATAGATTTTAGGTCAATGTAAAAAAAAAAAAAAAAAAAAAAAACTCCAACTGATACAACAAAAGTGCTTTCCTTCCAGCTTTAGCTGGCCTGTCATTGTTTCTGGGTGGCTGGTAGGTTGTTTTTGTTGGTGGTGGTGTATCTTTAATCTGGAACAGAAATTAATACAATGTCAGGATAGATGCACAGCATAACAGGAATTCTAAGTGTATAAGTAGCATATAGGTCTCTTTTTTTTCCTTAACAAACACTAAGTCTCTATAAAAACTACATTTGACCATCACCACCAACATTTCAAACTCATACCAACAACCTAACTATTATTTTATGCAGGAATAAATTGCAGACATTTTTATGTGTGCAAGCATTTTTGTTGTATTAATATTGATGCCAATTCAAATCAAATGTCCTTGTAATAGTAATAAAACAGAGCAGCATTTTATGTCACCAAATAAAGACATCCCTGCAGTGGTTCCCCTAGCAATGACTATTTTGTATATGAAAATCTAGGTTAAAGTTGCTCTGAATTATGTGTGGCATATTATTTTTATTTTGTCTTATCCTGATGAATAGTTTCAGTTCGTTTTAGCATTTAGCATACATGTGTAGCTGCCGAGTTGTTCTGTGTTAACTATAGTTCACTTGCAGCTCCTAGATTACCTAACACGTCTGTCTGCTTTAATCAAACTTGCAATTTAACTGAAACTATAGTTGCCCGGCCAGTATAACATATCTAAGTTAGCATAAATTTAACTTCACATACAATTCTATCAACAAGTGGCTACGGTCGCTACGTGCTAACAAGCTAACGTAACGTAGCCAACCTGGATACTAAATGCTATGAAAGTTAGCCAACATCAGTTAGTTTATCATTGGGACATTATAGCCGTTGATTTAATGTTACATTATAAACAACCACCACCAATCTTTCTGTTAACTTACCGTAATGTCTTTGTGGTGAACTGCGACGTGTCTCTTCAGGTTTGTTGTGTTTTTTCCAGCTATCATGTGGCCATATTCCTTCCCTTCCACTAAAATCAAGCATTTGGGTTTGTTCTCCACTTCAATGAAGTGAAAATGTGTCCATATATCACGTCTCCTTTCTCCCGAGCCCCAGAGTAGGCTACTCTGGGCCGCCCGCTCCAGGTTTGAAAGTGGGTGTGTGGGAGCTGACAAGGAGGAGGCGGAGGAGGAGAGGAGACAGGATTTGAAAAAAACATAAAATAATAATATATAATTTTCGTCTCGTCTTTGTTCGTGAACTAAAATGTCCATAGATTTTAGTCCAGTCTTTATTTACCGAACTGCATTTTCGTCTCGTCTTTATTAGTCCACGAAAATTATTTCTGATTTACTCCCAGTTATTGTTTATTAGTGGGGATTTTTGTCTCGTCTCGTCTAGTTTTCGTTCGGTGAAAAATGTGCATTGACGAAAATATTTTCGTTTAGTTTTCGTTAACGAAATTAACACTACTGGGGTGGTGGTTCCCCTCCATAAGAAGGGGGACCGGAGGGTGTGTTCCAACTATGGGGGAATCATACTTCTCAGCCTCCGCGGAAAGGCCTATGCCAGGGTGATGGAGAGGAGAGTCCGGCTGATTGTCGAACCTCGGCTGCAGGAGGAGCAGTGTGGTTTTCGTCCTGGCCGTGGAACAGTGGACCAGCTCTACACCCTCTGCAGGGTGCTTGAGGGTTCTTGGGAGTTTGCCCAACCAGTCCACATTTGTTTTGTGGACTTGGAGAAGGTATTCGACGGTATCCCTCATGCTGCCCTGTGAGGGTTGCTCCAGGAGTATGGAGTCGGGGCCCTTCATTAGGGGCCATCCGTTATCTGTACAAGCGGAGCAGGAGTCTGGTTGGCATTGCAGGCATTAAGTCGGACCTGTTCCCAGTGCATGTTGGACTCCGACAGGGCTGCCCTCTGTCACCGGTCCTGTTCATAACTTTTATGGATAGGATTTCTAGGCACAGCCAAGGACCGGAGGGTCTGGTTTGGGGACCAGCGGATCTCGTCCCTGCTTTTTGTGGATGACGTAGTCCTGCTGGCTCCCTCCTGCCAAGACCTACAGCATGCGCTGGGGCGGTTCGCAGCCGAGTGTGAAGCGGCCGGGATGAGAATCAGCTCCTCCAAGTCCGAGGCCATGGTTCTTGACCGGAAAAAGGTGGCTTGTCCCCTTCACGTTGCAGGAGAGTCCATGCTTCATGTGGAGGAGTTCAAGTATCTTAGGGTCCTGTTCAGGAGTTAGGGAAGAATGGAGCGGGAGATCGATAGACGGATCGGTGCGGCTGCTGCAATAATGCGGACGCATTACCTGTCTGTTGTGGTGAAGAGAGAGCTGAGCGAAAAGGCAAAGCTCTCAATTTACTGGTCAGTCTACGTTCCTACCCTCACCTATGGTCATGAAATCTGGATCCTGACCGAAAGAACGAGATCCCGGATACAAGCGGCTGAAATTAGCTTTCTCCGCAGGGTGGCTGGGCACTCGCTTAGAGATAGGGTGAGGAGCTCAGTCATTCGGGAGAGGCTGAGTGTAGAGCCGGTTCTCCTCCACATCGAGAGGAGTCAGTTGAGGTGGCTCGTACATCTTCTTCGGATGCTCCCTGGACGCCTCCCTCGGGAGGTGTTCCAGGCACGTCCCACTGGGAGGAGGCCCAGGGGACGACCCAGGACACGCTGGAGAGACTATAGTAACAGTAACAGTAACATTGTTATTCACGCTGGCAGTAATGACACCCGGTTATGATTGGAGGTTACTAAAATTAGTGTTACTTTGGTGTGTAAAATTGCCCAACCAATGTCGGACTCCGTAATTTTCTCTGGTTGCCTCCCTGATCTACTGTAACCAGTGATGACATGTTTAGCCGCATGTCATCATGCATCGGCTGGTTGTCTAGGTGGTGTCCTGAAAACAATGTGGGCTACATTAATAATCGGCAATCCTTTTGGGGAAGCCTGGTCTAAATAGGAGAGACGGCATCCATCCCAAAACACTGACAACCCAGGGTGCAGACCAGGAAGCAGAGTCATAGTTTAACACACCTCTCTGCAGCTTCTCTACTGTTACCCACTCTTTTGTCCATCCAGACAATGTCTTGTCCACGACCAAAATCTAATAATGAAGCAAAGATATCCGAAGGATTAAATCATGATAATATAATTAAAATTAAAATAACTCCAATTGGGCAAAAAGTTAAAACGATTAAATGTGGTTTGTTTAACATAAGATCTCTTTCTTAAAAAAGTCTGCTAGTTAATGACTTGATTTCTGATAATCACATTGATTTATGTTGCCTTACAGAAACATACCCAGAAATTCTGGGCAAGTAGTAACAACGATCTTTCAGCCTGACTTACTGATTACTCCAAAGGCAGTTAATAATAACAACTCTTTTGAACATTTAAACCTTTGTTTCCCTCATCCAAACTGGAAACCAAGAAAATCTCTTCTTTCTGTAATTTTTTATTGTCCTTAATCTGAATTTTTAGCACTTTGCTCTCAATCTGCAGGTTTACTCTGGTTCCTAGAATTTCTAAACGTAGAATGGGAGGCAGATCTTTTAGTTATCAGACTCCTCTCCTGTGGAACCAACTGCAAGGTTTGGTCTGTGAGGCAGACACCCTGTCTACTTTTAAGGGTAGGCGTAAAACTTTCCTTTTTGATAAAGCTTATAGTTAGAGAGGCTCAGGTTTTCCTGAGCTACATCTATAGTTATGCTGCTACAGGCTTAGACTGCTGGAGGACATAGGAACCCCTTTTTTTTTATCATTCTGCTTCATTCTATATCTATTCTTCCTCTGCAGAATTTGTTAGTTCAATTTGTTAGTTCAGTCTCTAACATTATGCTCTATATGCTTTTTCTCATAGTAGCTTCATCTGGCTTGTTCCTGTTTTGCTGTGAGACCATCCTGGAGAGAAATATCAGCTATGCTGATGCCATCAACTACTTTGTTTCCTTTATATCTCTGCTTGTTTCTGTATGTCTGCTTGTGTCTCCTTGAACCCCAGTCCGTCTCGGCTAATGGCTGCTCACACTGAGCCTGGTTCTGCTGGAGGGAGAGTTTTTCCTCTCCACTCTTGCTATAAGCATGTTTGGTGTGAGGAATTGCCTTCGAGACAATGAGCTGATGCCATAAACTGGTTTTCCTTAGATAGAAAACTTTGAATAAATTTTACTGTGTGATCTGGTTGAATTGTCTCTGTAAAGTGCCTCGAGATGACATGTGTTGTGAATTGCTGCTATATAAATAAACTGAATTGAATTGAATAGGTCATATACTGTAAGCTTACTTTCCAAAAGAAGACTTGCAGTTTTTCCACCATGTCAGACTCACCACAGGTAAGTGAAAAGGGGGACTAGCACATAGACAGCCTTATGTAAACATATCACCAGAATGATTGACAATTAGAAGGACCACGTATTTTGCTGATCCACCCGGAAAATAATATCCTCCACTATACCTTTAAGTACTGTATGTTGGTTGGTGATCACCAGTGCATTTTTAAACTACTCCCAGTGTTTATTTTAAACAACTAAAAAATATAAAATATCCAAATTTAAAAATCGGCTCAGCATTTCCCATCGTCTTTGACATTGTGAAAGCCACAAGCCCTACAGATACATTGCCATTAGGCGAATGCCAGATACCAACTCCCTTGAACTTTACTCAAATCAATATTTCAGCACTGAATGGCAAGTTAAATAATTTTCCTTGACAGCCTAAACAAGAATTCAACTAGTTATTACCAGCTATAGGGGGTGGATCCTTCTTAGAGTCCATTAAAAGTCTTCAAATGAGTGGAGAGTAGAAGGCAGCAGCGGACCCCATGCTGGCTTTTGATACAATGTGCTGTCACCTCATTAAAACCTGATGATGTTCAGCAGTATTCCCAGACTGCGCTGAGACCCATGTGTTTCTAGGGGGATGCCAAAGAGACATTAGGGGGCTGAGCTGGTGTGAGATGGGTATCAGCTGGGCCCTTGATAGTGATGATGGCATCATTGCATTTTGTTAAAATCCATGATAGGTGTAATTACTTTTATGGACTGTTTTGAATGGGGCACTAAAGAAACTTGTGGCTACAGTAAAAAAAAAAAAAAAAAAAGTGATTCTTGTTCTGGAGTCTATGCAGTGTTTTTAAAGTTTGTTTAATGGACATTTATCTATTTGTGTTAGACATTGTGCAAACATTATGCACAGGCATTACGATGAATGAAGTTGGTGATAAAGCTGAACATATTGAAATATATAAAATTATTTCTAGAGAATTTTTAGCTGTCTGGATTACTTTTCTGTTGGATTCAATTTTGGCGATTAACATGGGCAATATTTCTATTTTCTCAGAGAAAATAGAAGCTGCAAGATTGGCTGTGTTTTTTTCTTTTGTTTTTTGCTTTCTGTCTTATTGTACAGTTTGTAGCACTGTTACATTGCAGCTGAAGGTCATGAGTTTGATTCCCAATCTTTCTCCATGGAATTTAAATGTTCTCCCAGTGAATATTTGGGTTCTTTCAAGGTATTCAAGGTTTTTTCCCACCTTTCCCTCATAAACCGCTGGAGATAGGCACCAGCCCCTGCATGACCTTGATGGGTCAATGGAAAATGTATGTTTGTATTTAACCGAGAGCTGTGTGCTTGGGAACTTTGTGTTGCTAAAAAAATCGGATTACACCAGGGTGTTTGATGCGGGGGGGTTCCTATTATTTTTATAATAAAAAATGTTGAAAAATATACAAAGGCTTAAAATGGAATACAAATGAGTGTGCCTCATCAGGCTAATGTGGTAAAAAGATTTCACAAAGAATTTGAGTCAGTGGGTCACATGACCTGGAAGCTATTGAAGAAATATCACATTTGTTTATTTTAAAAAATCTTCAAAAATGAACAAAGGCTTAAAATGTAATGAAAATGAGTGTGCCTCATCACAATAATGAAGTAAATCTATTTCACAAAGAATTTAAGTCAGTAGGTCACATGACCTGGAAGCTATTGAAGAAAAGTCCCAACGTTTGTCTTTAAAATATCTTAAAAATTGAAAATAGCTTAAAATTGCATTTAAGCAAGTGTGCCTTACATCTGTTATCTATTGGCATGATTTTATATTAGTTTCATCTTAGCTGGTCATAAGATAAGGAATTTATTGATTTTTGTTTCTCAAGAGTGCTTAGTTCGAGGATTTGTTGACAGTCCATAACTGCACCACTGCGTGTGGGTGGAGGGAGCAGCTGAGAGATGCTTCACTGCGATAATGACGGATCAGTTTTGCTGCACTGTAGTCGACCAAAATCCCAGACAATTTTAAAATTCCCCCCGGACATTTTATTAGGTATGAAAAATAGGACATGTCCAGGAAAAAAAGAGGACATCTGGTCACCCTATTGTAACAGAAGGATTGCCGATTCAAGCCTTGGCCCTGGCTGTCAGGGTCGTTGTGTCCTTGGGCAAAACACGTCACCTACATTGTCTACTTATGGTGGTCAGAGGGCCCAGTCGTGCCTGTGTAAAACAGCTTCGCTTCTGTCAGTGAACACCTGGGCAGCTGGGCTACAACATAGCTTCCACTAATCAGAGTGTAAGTAAATGACTGAATGTAGTGTAAAGCACTATGCTCATGTCTTCTTACTTGAAAAAGTGCTATTTAAGTACAGGCCATTTACCATAGCAGTGTTTTATCTGTTGTGAAAAACTGAAATCAAAAGACATGAATAACACCCAATTTTAACATCAAACAGATAAATAAAAAAATTAATTAATAGTTGGGTAAAACCAATAAACCAATGCTAGTCTAACACTGTTCTCTTTCAAAATACCTGACAAAAACAAATAAAAAAAACACCCTGCCTCAGTTTTGGTCTTGGAAGGTTTAGTCTTGGTCCCAGTCCTTGTCTTCGAAGAACCAGTCTTGAATCCATCTCAGGTGTCCATACATCATGCTTCCTCCTCTTGACATGGTCTTGTCATGCCGTGCAAAAATTTCATTTTCAGACCAAACAGACTATATTGTCAGTTTTTTTTTTCTCCACTGCCTTGTCCATTATAAGGGCATCAACATGAATTCCAGCTTTCCTCTTACTCTGGACTAAAATGCTAACCAACCAATGGGCAGAAGTTGACTCTCTAAGACACAGCCCCTCCTCATTTACATAGTGAGGCAGAAATGCATGCAGAAATGTAAAAACAACAGGCAGAAATACATAGGGTAAAAAAAATACAAAGAAAGAATAAAATAGACAAAAACATTATAACATGCACATAAATAAATAGTTTAAAAAATAAGTAATTAATAAATAAAGTTGAAGATTATAACTGACAATAAATGAATAAGGCAATTATTACAAAGCCGAATAAATAAAAAAGCAAATTAAAAGAGATACATACATTTTTGTCTCACTGTATTATTTAATTTCTACCTACATTTATTTTTTTTATTGTATTTTGGGGGCAATTAATTGTATGCTTATTTATTTATTGAGCATTTATTTATTTTGGTATTTATTTTTAAATGGTAGATCTGGTCCCCCACAAACATAAAGATAGGTGGCATTTGGAGTGTTTTACAGCTGACAATATTAGTTTTAACAGACAGAAAATTGAAAGTCTTTTGTAAGTTAATTAAAAGACTTATATCATTAATAGATTTTTTTTTTTGATGAAAATACAAACCACAAAATGTATAGGCTTTCAGTTCAAGAAAATAGCTCATGCAAAAAACAAGAATAAGCAAAATATGTATTTTAAAGGCTTGTATTGTTTTTCTGCTTGAATTAGGCCCCAGATTAAGCATTAAAGCTAGTATACACAGACACTATGGAGAATTATGTGCTTGGTTTCTGTCATTTTAATCACATTAGGGCATAAATTAAGTTGAATAACATCCCAAAAGAAGGATTCTAATTGTTCCACGTTTTCTTAAACCTAAAGGCATATAACTATTGTCTGTTTTTCATTTGCATGTAACCATATGTGGATGCGTCTGACTGCATTCTGAAGGAATTTATTTGAAAAACTTGAAGCAAAAAAAAAAAAAATAGCTAAAAATAAAAATAATTATATTTACTCAGTAAAGAATGCACTACTACATCTTGAAGAGCTACAAATGTACAGGTGGTTAAAAATGTAATAGAGCCATAAGACCACATGCTGCACTTACACTCAATGAGTAGTAGTCTAACATTTGCCCCTACAGCAAGCTTTTTCCATGCAATGCAAAAATTGTTATGTGTGCAGTGGAAGCATCACTATAAACACAAAGCCCATACTTATTTGAATTTTGAACAATATGGAATTCTGAAACCTACTCCACGCCTCAGACAATCTTATTTTTATATAATTGAGTTGTTGCCTACTTATTTCTTGTTTCTATTTCCTGTTTCAGTTAGCATTATTTTATTTTGACTTTGAATTCTGGTCATATCTATCTTTTGCTCCGACTTTTTTAAAGCCCTGATTATGCCTAAATGGAATGCAGCTGGTGTAACAGTGTCTGAGAGAAAGTGTACCATAGAAAATTACAATGTCATTTCAGCGACCTGGCTTACTTATTCAACTTAGTCTGAACAGAGTTATTTATGCAACTTACTTGCCCACACATATAATTATACATGTAATTCAGTTTCTATTACTCCTAGTATTTTATTGATCCCAAAGGGAAATTAAATATTGCAGTAACTCTGTCTGAGTTGTTGAAAATTGTTAATTGCTCTAGACAGAAGGTTTCTTCTGTAGTGATTTGTCTTTTTTAGAGGTTACTCAGTGTTTTCCATAATGTTCTTCTTCATTTTATGAAAAGTCATCTTCAGAGGCTTCAGATGAGGTACGAGAACAGAGACCGCCTTCTTTAGTGCCTTGTTAAACTTCAAGTCATTTGAACTGATGCTGCTACCCCATGTAAAGTGACTTGTATAGAGTCAGGATTAAGAAAAAAGTTAACCATGAGCGTATGTTATGCTCCATGGGAGCATGAGGTTGAGCTATTATTATTCACCACAGACTTATATAACACTGGAACTTGTGCATTTTACACTACATCCCACACGCACAATAAAGTGACCACAAGCTCAGCTAAGCTGAGTGAAGCTCACACCCCAACATGTATGCATTTAAACCTTTTAATATAAAAACTCTGCAAAAACACGGAATGGTTAGTGCTATGTTAGTACAGTTGTTTTACAGTTAAAATGATCAAATGCACTATTTTTGATAAAGCTTATTGTTAGAGTGGCTCAGGTTAACTTGAGCTATCTCTATAGTTATGCTGCTATAGGCTTAGACTTCCAGAGGACATAGGGACCCCTATATTATCATTCTGCTTGATTCTATCTCTATTCTCCCACTCTGCAGAATCTGTTAGTTCAATCTCTATTGTTATGCACTGTGACACCATCCTGGAGAGAAATAAATTGCTGTGCTTCTGCCATCGACACCTTATTTTATGGGTTTTGGAGATCGGCCTGTTTTTCCAGTGTAGTCCTGTTTCTCTGACCGTGACTGGCTGGATGTGTTCTCTTTGTCCTCTGACATGGGAGTTGGCTCAGAGCTTGTCTACATGGCTGTGTTTTTTTGCCTGGACGGGCCGCCTTTTGCAGTTGCTTTTAGTATCTCTGTTTCTGTCTCCTTGAAACTAGTGTTGCGCCGATGCCATTTTTTGGCCCTGATACCGATACCCAATACCTGGCTTTGCAGTATCAGCCGATACCGATACCATAATAATGTAAAATAATTGCCATCATGGCTTTGTCAAGCTGCTGCCTACCTTTGTGAAGCAGGAAAAAATCTAATACAAAGTGAAACCAGTAGAACTTTTTATTGCCTACCAGGAGTGGGTGGCAATAGTTGAATAAACTTATGGCTCACAAAATGGTATCGGTGCCCTATTTGTTGGTACTCGCCGATACCGATACCATCATTTTAGGGCAGTATCGGGACCCCGTCCGATACTGGTATCGGTATCAGTGCAACACTACTTGAAACCCAGTCGGACTCGGCAGATGGCCGCTCTCACTGAGCCTGGTTCTGCTGGAGGTTTCTCCCTCTTAAAAGAGAGTTTTTCCTCTCCGCTATCGTTACAAGCATCCTTAGTGTGAGAGATTGCATTCAAGTCAATAAGTGGATGCAATCAACTAGTTTTCCTTAGAAAACTTTGAATCAATTTGACTGTATGCTCTGGTGAACTGTAAAGTGCCTTGAGATGACATGTGTTGTGAATTGGGGCTACATGAATAAACTGAATTGAATTTACTTAATGCAAAAAATATTTACTTACATTCAGATACATTTTTGTAGTCAGATTTTTTTTTTTCAGTTCTTGTCTGCAGTTTAACTAAACACTTCCACAGAAATGGCTTTAAATGTGCTGGAGGCTTCTTTCCCAAAGATTTTGAAGCTGAGTATAGCCAGCCCAATAAAAAGTGGCTGACTGTCAGCACAACACAGTAGTTTTAAAATGTCTCCCTTACTTCAAAGTAATACTCTCCAGTACACCAATGCGGTACCAAAAGTCAAACTACATTATATCATGGAGCTTAACCTAAAATGTTAGTCCTATTTTTCCAGACAAAGTCCAGCTGACAGCAGTCAGCTGGCATTTTGCAAGGCTGACTTTAATTGACCAAGAAACATTCTGTTTTATTTCAACACAGGAGGAAATTAAACATGGTGTTCTTCAGAATGGAGCTGTCAGATGCATATTAAGTATTTACAAGTTCACTACTAAATTGATGAATCAGAGGGGCATGGGATGGCAGCTCTGCCTTATTTAACAGAGTGGAGATGGAACCGCCTAACAGCTGCCAGATAACAGGCTGACCAAGAAGATTTCTATTTTGGATTGGGTAAATAACTACCCCTGGGCTAAAGAAACTGTTAAATTATTTTCTGATTTAAACTATGTTTATATCAGCAAACTGCAATGCAATTTATTTTTTAATAACTAAAAAAAAAAAAACAGTTGAAGCAGGAGGTTTGTAGAAAAATGTAATCTATGAATGATGATCATTTTAAGGAAAAGTATCTGACAAAAACAAAATTATCCTGAAAACTGTGGTCCTATGAGCCCAGATCAGATCAGGTGGCCTATCTCTAGCAGTTAAAGTAGAAAGTTATAAAGGTGTTACTCAAGAAGATATATACATATATATATATGTATATATATATATATATATATATATATATATATATATTTTTTTTTTTTTTTTATATATGCAGTGGAGAATAAGTATTACTGCGTTCGTTACTGTCCCATGCTCTAATTTAAGACCCCTTTTATTTGAATGTATGCATAGGGGCAACACAGATGGATGGCTTGGATATCCAAAGATAGAATCCTAAAATACTGTAGATGTCTGATAAGAAATTTTATTTATTTGAAAAGCCAAGGAGAGAGTAAAGCAAGTGTTGAATCCTAATTGAATTAAAAGAAAAAAATCACAATGATGTTGCTTTGTTGATTATGATCTATATGTGGCCATCCTGTTTTGTTCTGTTTTGTATGGGGAGAGGTCCATGGAAACTGGGTACCATGATGCCTTACACTTTGATAAAGTCAATTAATCAATCAATAATAAATTAATTAAGTGACTTTTAAAACAGCGTCAGATAACAGTAAATAAATGCTAATTGGTTGTTTAATTTAATTGCTAGTTTTCCTAGTGTTATTGTACAACCCCTGAACCCAAAATTGTGTGTCATTTAGTCTTTTGAGCTGGATGTATAGGTTGAAGCCTCATATAAAATGACTCATGTGTTTTCCACTGCATGAAAAGTGGGATTTTCGTCAATATGCGGCACTGTAGATTGTCGTGGAACTTCAGGTTAGCGGCAGTTTACGACAATTTGCAGGCTTCGCCAAAAACTCCCGTAAATTGTCAGAAATTGACGTGGACTTTGTTAGGCAGTGTTCCCCCCATGCCTCCCCCCCATGGAATTCTAGGGGAGGCTTTAACATGTAAATGAACATGCTGTGAGCTATACAAATGCAAATCAGGGTTGCAGGGGGGGTTTTACTCCAAGTGACATTTTTCTAAAAGGTAAGAAAATCTCTGATACAAAGAGATCAGGCTCAGTATAGCCTCTTACATTTTAGCTTGAATTGATTTATTTAATTAAAGTATAGAGACCAAAACAGATCTTTAGCTGACAGAGCAATACATTTAGAGCAGTAATTATAAAAAAAAAAAAATTGCATTTAAGATAAAAAATGTCAATATGCTCAATTCATAATAACTTAAGTGGAAAAGTTTCAAGAAATGAGTCTGAGATGATTCACTTTATAACATGGCGCATTATCCTGTTGGAAGTAGCCATCAGAAGATTGGTACACTGTGGTCATAAGGTCCGGCTAGGTCAAGATCCGCAATTGCAATCGCACCAAACAGGAAAAAGAACATCGACAAATTCCGGTTCGTCAAATTAAAATATAGCAGCAACAGATCGGTGACTAGAAATTATAGCACAATTCTTATATAAAAAAAAAAAAAACTAACACCGTTTATTTAAATGATTGGATCCAAACTATTGGTTATTCACCAACGAGGAAGCAGATTTCTCATCTCCATCAAAATATTTATTTTATACCGAGGGACTTAAACTTTAATCAAATCCATTCAAAAGAAACTTCTTATTACAGGAATGAAAAGAGATGTTTGGGAGAAGAGAACAAGTTCATTCAAAAAAAGCAGTTTTGAATTATCCTTATCCCCGTTACAAAAATCTACAAAAATATAAATATATATTTGGGCAGAAACTGAACATATGCTGGATGATGGTGGGATTTTTTTAATATGTCATATTAAATTAAGCGCTCACAGGGTTCATACAGGAATGAGTGACTCTAATTTAATGCTATTTGAAATGATTTTAATGCCATCAACAAGAACCATGTACACAAGTTATTAGTGTACATGAAATATGAAGGAGCTGCAAGCACAGTTCCATGACTCCTGTATGTATGTAAACACACACACACACACATATACGTATATATATATCCTCTAGCTTTTTCTCCGCCTGGAGCGATATAATATATCTGACGAAATTGTTTTTATAAGCATTTTTTATTAAAGAATTATAAATACTTCGATAAACATATTTAAATAATTTTAGTGCCAATTAAGGCCTTGATTTAAAAAAAAATGAATGATTTTTTAATTATTTTTATTGATCCGCGGAAACCCTGGTTCATCTCGCGCATGCTCTTTACGATCTCCAAGAAACTCAGAGCGGCGCGGTGGAAAATTATATTAAAAAAGAATATTCAGAGTATATACAAATTTATACAGATGCTTCTAAAACATTAAATGAAAAAGTAGGTATAGCATTTGTAATCCCAGATTTAAATATTATGAGGAATAAAAGAATAACAGATAAATTGGCAGTGTATACAGGTGAATTAATGGCTATCTTAATGGCTTTAGAATGGATTGAGGAAACAAAAGACAGGGAGGTTTTAATTTGTTCAGATTCAAGTAGTGCATTAATAAGTATTCTAGAATTTAATTCAGAGTCGAGACAACATATTATATTGGATATTCTTCACTCAATTTTTAGGATTAAAAATGGTGGTTCTGTTGTTAAATTTGTATGGATTCCTGCTCATATTTGTGTTATCGGTAATGAGTTAGCTGACAGTTTTGCTAAGAGTGCTGTAAAAAAGGATATTGATTTAAACATTAACATTAGTAAAAATGAGTTAAAGAATATTATAAAAATGTATTTCAAGAAGAAATGGCAAGAACAGTGGGATAAAGGAGGGAATGCTAGATTTTATTATAGTATTCAAAAAAGGTTGGAGAATTAAGAAAATGTAATAGAATTAAAAAAGAAGAAGATGTTATATCTAGAATAAGGTTTGGACATACAGGATTAAATAGTACTCTTAAAATAATGAATAAGCATAATACAGGGTGTTGTATTTGTGGGAAATTAGAAACTGTCCAACACATATTTTTAGAATGTAATAAATATACTCAGGAAAGAGAAATGTTGTGTAGAGAGTTAGACAGGAATAAAAGTAAACTAGATATAAGGGAATTGTTTCAAAGGTCATCTGGGGATGTAGTTTTTGGGAGTATTTTTAATTTTCTAAGAAGAACGGGTATTTTAGGGAGAATATAATAGTTTGTCTGATCCATACTCCATTCTGGAAGGTGGCGGTAATGCACCTATAAGTTGTTTGCCAACCGCCATTAAAAAAAAAAAAGAAGAAGAAGAAGAAGAGCGGCGCGGTGTGCAGCCACAGTGGAGGATGTATGCTTTGCTTTGTGCAGGCGGTCTGGAGCGTCTGGATTTCGGGGTAAAACTCCTCTTGGACGCGATGGCGACTCTGTATCGAACAAGACGAACTCAAAGAAGAGATGCTAGCGGTAAATATATGTTCGATTACTGCCTGCTAGGCTAAAAGCAGCCTAGCCTAAGCTACGGCTAATAGCAGCCTAGCCTAAAGCTACCCCTAATAGTAGCCTTGCAAGAGCAAGCTTTATTAAAGTGTATTTTTTGTGATTCACAGGAAGCAGTACGCCGTCTTCACAACTCGGAGACTAATTGCAGGCGCTATGAACCGGAGCAAGGGTAAGATTTAAAGAATATGCTTTCATTCTGCGGTAAAAGGCAATGGATACGGATAGATACCAGTGACGTGCGGTGAGGTTCATAGCTGGTGAGGCACTGACGTCATCAGAATCAGATTTGCAAATAGATGCATAGATTGACAGCAGTTTACAGGTTATGTTTCACTTCTGCATCCTTACACATACAAACTGTAGCTCACAAAACACACATTTCCTTAAAAAACAAAACAAAATAAACGTTATTACTGTCTTACCTTTACTTATAAATGAATAGAAGTCCTCCTTATCTTCCTTCAGTTTTAAAAGTCTCTCTGTCTCAATGGAGATCACTGCCAGGGAAGAAAGCCTTCCTTGATCCGTCCTGTTCCTGCCTTATGTTTTCAGTCTCTTGAGCACCCCCTGCCATGAGGCAAGAGAACTGCCTGCCTCACCTCAAACTTGTTCTCTGCCGTTTATAATCGCTCATTACACGAAACACGTTACACAAACACAGTTGGTGACAAAAAGCTCTGTACATTATATACATAAGCCAAATTATTAGAAATAAGTTCACATATTACATTTGTTTAAACCATTTTATTGACGCCGTACAGCAACATGCTCTCTCCGCTTTGCAGCCAGCGCAGAGCCAGGGGTTGCGCAATCCAAGGTGAGGCAGAGCTCGCTGCTGCCTCACCGGCATCGCTTCCAAGCATTTGAATGGGAAAATAAGAAAATTCAGCGATTTTGAACAAATAAAAATCGAAATTGGTGAAGCTACATGAAAAATGAATATTTTTTAGTACAAACCACCGGATGAATATAACAATTTAAATTACTTTATGATTATATATTTTCTTTCTTTCCATGATGGCTGGTGAGGCACTGCCTCACCTGCCTCCCCTGACCGCACGTCACTGATAGATACCGATCATAGCATAGCATCATTTTGTTTTCACAGACTACTGTCGCCTCACAATGAGGCGGTGACCTCCTATTTGCTCGGAGCCATATCAGCAAGTCCAGATTTGCATGATGTTGATAAAGACGACATTGTGTGTAAGTGACTTGTTTTAATGTTTTCTCCTTCCTTGTTACTGTGACTTGCGTTTGATTTTTTATTCATACCACTCTCATTTAATTGTTTTCCAGCTGCCTGTAAGACGTATTTTCAGACGGTACGCAGGAGCTTCAGATATACGCAGCCAGCCAACACGCTGCGTGCGGAGGCTGCCAGGCTTTCTGCTCGGAGTCGGGCCAGAAGAAAGAGGGTAAGACTTTATTTGGTGACTATTTTTCAGGTGCATTGATAGATGTGTTGTGTCCATACGCAGTGCGCTGATTCATTGTTTTTTTTTCAGCTGCTGAAAGCGAGGCAGAGTGTGCTAGCAGATGAGGAAGTGGAACTCTGGAAGTCCGCCGTCGTCAGTGGTGTCTCTGGATGGATTGTACGGCCGCCGCCATTTTGTAGGCCGGATCTCACTGAACTCTGTGTTAAGCTGCAGTCCCGGTTAGAAGTGATGCCGAAGTACAGGGCCACGCACAGTAGGCGTCTGCACATCGGACCTGCCTCGGAGGGAATGCTGCCAGTTACCTCCAACCCCGAGGAAGCAAACGGACCGTTCACGGACTTTTAATTTTTTGAAACGCATGTGTTTGGATACGCGTTGTATCAGTGGCGGCCGGCCCATAGGGGGCGCTGGGGCACCGCCCTCCCTGATAAGAAGAGAGAAACGTAAAATATATTTTTAGAAATTAACTCATAAATGTCAGTTTTACTCTCTAGAGTGTGTACCTATAAGCAAAACAAATTATATAAACTACATTTCCCTATCTACTGTCATTCATTTGTGGATTTCCACAGACAGACTCCTACCGTCTCTGTTCAGGGGGCTGTGATCAGACAGCCCCACATTTGCAGAGAATCTGTCAATCATGTATTATTGCTAGGTGAATTTAATGGCCAATCAGCGTCTCGGAACTTTATGGTCTTGGGGCGCTGAAAATACTGCGCTTTAACAGGCTTCTGAACCCAAGCGCAGGTGCAGACAGTTAGAGGGAAGATGGCGAATGTAACGAACGAGATGCAGCTTCCACCAAATTCGGTGAGATCCTTATTTATCTACCCGTTTGCCAGAAGAACATCCCTGTTGTAGGATATGAACATTTCATGTCATGGTTATTGTGACTGTGACGAATCCACCTCGTCGCTTAAAACAACCTCTCTAACTTTGCGCGCCACACACACATTCCTGTTATACTGTGCTTGTGAGGACTAGTGTTAATTTCGTTAACGAAAACTAAACGAAAATATTTTCGTCAACGCACATTTTTCACCTAACGAAAACTAGACGAGACGAGACGAAAATCCCCACTAATAAACAATAACTGGGACTAAATCAGAAATAATATTCGTGGACTAATAAAGACGAGACGAAAATGCAGTTCGGTAAATAAAGACTGGACTAAAATCTATGGACATTTTAGTTCACGAACAAAGACGAGACGAAAAATATATATTATTATTTTATGTTTTTTTCAAATCCTGTCTCGTCTCCTCCTCCGTCTCCTCCTCGTCAGCTCCCACACACCCACTTTCAAACCTGGAGCGGGCGGCACAGAGTAGCCTACTCTGGGGCTCGGGAGAAAGAGGAGACGTGATCTATGGACACATTTTCGCTTCATTTAAGTGGAGAACAAACCCAAATGCTTGATTTCAGTGGAAGGGAAGGAATGTGGCCACATGATAGCTGGAAAAAACACAACAAACCTGAAGAGACGCGTCGCAGTTCACCACAAAGACATTACGGTAAGTTAACAGAAAGATTGGTGGTGGTTGTTTATAATGTAACATTAAATCAACGGCTATAATGTCCCAATGATAAACTAACTGATGTTGGCTAACTTTCATAGCATTTAGCATCCAGGCTGGCTACGTTACGTTAGCTTGTTAGCACGTAGCGACTGTAGCCACTTGTTGATAGCATTGTATGTGAAGTTAAATTTATGCTAACTTAGATATGTTATACTGGCCGGGCAACTATAGTTTCAGTTAAATTGCAAGTTTGATTAAAGCAGACAGACGCTTTAAGTAATCTAGGAGCTGCAAGTGAACTATAGTTAAACACATAACAACTCGGCAGCTACACATGTATGCTAAATGCTAAAAAGAACTGAAACTATTTATCAGGATAAGACAAAATAAAAATAATATGCCACATATAATTCAGAACAACTTTAACCTAGATTTTCATACACAAAATAGCCATTGCTAGGGGAACCACTGCAGGGATGTCTTTATTTGGTGACATAAAATGCTGCTCTGTTTATCTGCATATTACTATTACAAGGACATTTGATTTGAATTGGCATCAATATTAATACAACCAAAATGCTTGCACACATAAAAATGTCTGCAATTTATTCCTGCATAAAATGATAGTTAGGTTGTTTGTATGAGTTTGAAATGGATGGTCAAATGTAGTTTTTACAGAGACTTAGTTTTTGTTAAGGAAAAAAACAGACCTATATGCTACTTATACACTTGGAATTCCTGTTATGCTGTGCATCTATCCTGACATTTTATTAATTTCTGTTCCAGATTAAAGATACACCAACAACAACAACAACCTACCAGCCACCCAGAAACAATGACAGGCCAGCTAAAGCTGGAAGGAAAGCACTTTTGTTGTATCAGTTGGAGTTTTGTTTGTTTTTTTAACAACATTGACCTCAAATCTATTAATTTTATTATTCTATGTGAACTAGCTTTAAACAGCCAGCACTTGTGTAAAGTTCATAAGACACTTTATTTTATTTATTTGTTTCCTTTGCCAGGTGTGTTTTATTTGTTTTAATGCAAGCATTTGTGTTTGTGTCTTTGAACCTTAACAATGTTCAAAATAAAATGCAAATATTGTCAGAACATCTTCCATGTCTGCATGTGTTCCTTAAAATTGTGTTTTTATCAAAAAGATGAGAGAAAATGTTGAAATAATTTTAGAAAATCTTAAACGTTATCTGCTGACAAAAAAGTAAAAGGTTAAAATTATGTCCTGACTAAAACTAGACTAAAATGTTGACAGTTTTTGTTGACTAAAACTAAACTAATAAAATTATGTTTTCTTGGACTAAAATAAAGACTAAAATGCTTGACCTATAGTCGACTAAAACTAGACTAAATAAAAATGCGATGATGTCGACTAAATGTGATAAAAACTAACAAACGATGCTGAAACTGGACTAAGACTAAAACTAAATTTAAAAATTAACACTAGTGAGGACCAATACGCTCGCGCTGAGCCCGGTAGCTCCATGAACTTAAAACACACAAGCTGTCCTGGTTACCTGCTGGCGTATTGAGGGTGCACACTTAATATTTCAGTGGGGTTAGCCGTGTGTGGGTGTGTACGTGTTTATGCTACGGGGACTTGTCATCTTCAGTCTGGCTGCGTCTTTGCTGGGTTCAAACCCAGTTTGGTGTAATTGAATAAGTCAATGAATCTGTGTAAAAGAATTAAGTTGTAAAAATTATTTGTTTTTGTACATCAATTGTTTGTGGAGGTAATATATGGACAAAACTGATTAATGAGAAGAAATCAGAAATAAGAGAGCCTGTAGGGGCTTAAACTATTTAATGAGGGCTGTGGGAAGAAAATCGGCAATTTTTGTTTTCTGTTTCTTTGTTCCATTGCTGGTAACTGGAGGGAGGCTGAGGCCCAGAGTATCTTGTACATGTTTAGTTTCTTTTGCACCCTGTTTTGAGTTTTTGAGCACAATAAATCACGAACACCGGTAACCCGACTGAGCCTGGATTCTTGGAGGCCAAAGAACCCCGTCACAGTGACCCAAATCATCACTGTTATTGTTATTATATAGTAAATTAAATCATTACTGTTAAATTGTATTTCATTTGCAATTGTTTATTTGAATTCTTATTCCGGATTAGTTGGAGACATACACTAGGCTATATCAGCCCCACCAAAAATATTTTTCACCAGCCGCCACTGCGTTGTATATAGTTGTGTGTGTGTGTGTGTTTCAATAAAGCATAAACAGCTTCCTGGCAAATGTTCATTCCCTGTATAAATTCATTCATGTCCTTGATGGTAGCATAATAATTGTGTAGTAGTGTAGGATAACATAAATACACACCATATGAATGAATAAATATATGAATGAATAAATATATATATATATATGAATAAATATATATATGTAAATTTATATGTAAATATATATATATGCCAACCAATCACGAGCGACTTTACTTGTTTAAAAAGAAGTGGTTCCGTCCAATACTCAGTAAGAAAATTAAAGCCTGGCGTGGCCACGTGTGGTTTTGCTGCCAATCACGAGCGATTTCATTTGTTTGAGAATAGTGGTTTCAGCCAATACTGAGTAGGTTATTCAAGCCAGACCTGGCCAGCCGCGCGGGTTTGCTGCATTCATATGCTAATTAGGGCCATTAGTACAGCTGATCGCTCTCTACATACGTCAGAGTCCGTTTCCGACAATTTGTGGCACGACAAACGCGGACAAGCACGGCTTGCAAATTGTCGGAAACTGACGAAAATCAGGCAGATCTGCGGGAGTTTACGGGGGTTTACGGGGACGAAAATCTCACTTTTCATGCAGTCATGTCAGTGAAATGCAGATAACTATGAAGGATTGCTTTAGCTATTATATTTATTCATAATTCAAACTCTTTTATTCTGGACTATTCTGCTGTTTGTAATGCTGTGTCTTAATGTAATTGTGTTATTCATGACATTAAGAAGCAATTCGTTTTCCTCAAATTTTCTGCTGTTTGTTTTTCTCAAACTTTACCAATCAGTAAATGTTTTATAAAATGTATAGTTGTTCAGAGCAAAAAAAAATGAACCTTTTAATAACTATTCTGCTTAGTTTAAATTTTTTACAGATGTATTTGTAATGAGTTGCCTTAAAGTTTTCCTGAAAACTACCATCAAAAAGGTTATTCTGGAGCTTAATAAAAGCCAATGGTATCCATTTGTACTGCTGCTTTCCAAACCCATTATGAGCTAAATTAGATGCTGGTATCTTTCCTCCGTCTGTTGTTGTGGTTTCGAGCTGTAAACAGAGGAAGTTAGTTTTCGTTGCTCTTGCTATGTATCCATTTTTGGAAACTTTCTAATTAATACTTTAACTTTCAGGCACTCTTTCGCTCCATGTTTTGTCTTTAGCTGTCTACTGCCCAGTTTCCTCTTCTTGTGCATGCATAGTACTGTCTCCTTTGACAACAACTATTTGCCATTTTGGCATTTGGTGTAGCAATTACATGTGACTCACTTTTATCCCCTGTGCTTTTCAGTCATCTGGACAAAGACAGAGGGAGTCATTTTTCATGCTTTTCTGCATAACTACTTGCTCACTATCATGGGCAGTGTTTGCAATTAGACCACTATTACTGTCTGCCAAATTGCTATTTGTTTTTTTGTTTTTTCTTTTTTTATCTCTCAGAAGCATCTAAACCATCAGATGCCTATATTTGCCAGGGGCCACTTTGTCCAATCCAAGAGATGCATAATTGATATTGTATATTTTTATTTTAAATCTCTAACTTGGACTGGGAATCTGTTCTCGGCTGCTGAAGGTTTGATAAGCCTCCTGCCCTTTTGTCAGTTTGAGCAGAATGTAAAGGCAGCAAGATGTACTCCAGGGAGAAATGAACAGCTAAACAGATGACATGAATCTGAGCAAGACTTCCATTGAACTTTCCTTGAACTAGAGAGGTCCAGTGATCCATAGCTCATACACACACACACACAGCTCTCTCTCTCCTTCTTTCCTCCTCATCCTAAACTATCCTCTTTGCTGACTTATTCTAAATCTCCTTTTATTAATTTTCCCACAGCTCACCCCCTAACAGGACTAGCCAGATGCAATAGTAGTATAGTTCTTTAGCCAAAGTCACTAACAAGGAGCTGTCACAGTGCAGTGCCACATCACTGATTTTCTCTTAAGTGGGATTTTTGTACCAGAAATTGTAGTGTGTTTTACAGTGTGTGGGGCTTTTCCATCCATCTGGTCAGTCGTGTTCTCAAGTTAATAGTTTGCCTTATTCACTCTTCAGACAGAGTGAAACAATACAGTGCACACAACGCTCTAAATAATTAATTCATGTTAACCCAAAATACAAAAAAATCTTTGTGCTTATTGTTAAACCTACAGAGTAATGGTCAACAGTCCAGTCTTGACAGTTGTTCAGCCAGCAAGTGACCCCCTCTACTAAAACGGTAAGCAAGAAAAGGTGATTACTATAAGCATGGTGTGTTTTCTGCAGAGAAAGTTTCTGAATCTTATTGTGAAAGTAAAAGCTTGGGTATAAAATATTCACAGTGTATATGATTTTGGAAACCATGTCACCAAATTTTGTTTTATTAAGTCTAAAGTAAGTCAAAATATCAACTTTTTTCTGTAAAGTATAAAAATTACATACTTGGTTAGAGCTCCTTTTGTATATATTACTTAATCAGTGCACTGTTTATTGAAGGGCATCAGGCTGAGGCTGTGCTGAGGAGCTAGTAAAACCATATCTGCTTACAAGGATCCATCATTCAATCTGTATTGTTGGCTCTGAGTTTAAATACCTCTAAATTATATCGAAAACAATTTTTTTTTTTATGTAAATATGTCAGTACTCTCTTAAAGATTAAAGGTAGTGCAAACATATTTTAAAAGTTTAAGCATTTACCATTTGATTTATGCTCCAGTTCTACACACGCTAATGTCCATCCATTTTGACATCTATTTTTTTTTTTTATAAATTTCACTCCATTTCAAGGTCACTCTGACATTCTGTTCTTAAAATGTGTCATATAAAAACTGTTTCCTCTTTTCTGAGTAGCCTTGTGCCTTCTATGTGCATATTTCAGCAACAGGGGGCAGTGTAGGAGTTTATTATCATACCAGCTTAAGACCACAACCTTCTAAGATTGGAAACAGTTAAGAGGATACTGGAAAGCCAATATAAACATCCCTCAAAATGTTAGTGTTTTACAAATTTTTATTTATTATCATAAAAAATGAGGAATCAACTTTTAAATAAAACAAAAATGTAAAAAAAAAAAAAAATTATCACACCCTATTATGCCACATACTGTATGTTACATCTACAGCTGCTACTACTTTGATAATGAATTTAAATAACTGAGCAAATGTGTAAAAATGTACAAAAAAGTTAAAGTTAAATATTAATTTTAAGTCGATTTTGGAGTCTATCTTGTTCTGTTTCTTGATCCGTTCACACAGTTTTCACAGATTTAAAGGAATGATAATGGCTACAGGAGGGGTCCATGCAGTTTGCCAAAATTATTTGCACCCAAGGGAGGGGCGCCTTCAAAGTCTTGAATAAATTTGTCATTCTTTAGAGTAGAGAGATTCTCTTTTTTTTTTACCTCATTAAGTTGATCAGACTTTTTGGCAACATTCAGTTAATACTTGTTCATAAATATAAGTGGACAGAAACCAATATGCTCAGACTGTATGCTGAACTCATAAAGAACATTTTAACTGACATCCGTGGCAGTGGAGTGGCTTTAATATTGACACGTTATTAGTGCAGCTTTTTTCTAATTATAAAAGAGCAAATTAAATCATCAAAAAAAGGAGATGGATCTGACAGTCAGAGTAGAAAGTGGCTTCTATGAAGATAATACAATTTAATGATGATTGTAAAAGTACATAACAACAACATTTGTCTACTGCATTTAACCCGTCCCTTAAGAGTGCAGTGGGCAGCTTGCAGCACCTGGGGGCTGAGGGTCTTGCTCCATGATCCAGTGTGGCTCTGTGGGGTTTGAACTGGAAACTTGGACCCGTCTTTAGAATTGCACACTTTACTTTAAACTCTGGCCCATTACTCTTTAGACCAAGCTGTCCGGTGGTCCGTTTCAGGATCAACAAACTCAGATTTGTTTTCTCCATAAACACGACGTCAGAAAAAAATAAATATCCTGTTTAAATTGTTTTTTTCTCCACAAAAAAAAAAAAACCTTGGATGAAATTTAAGTCTTTTTTTTCTCCATAGACCCAACGTTAGTAAAAAAATCCTGGTTGAAATGTCTAAGTCTTTTTTTTTTTTTTTTCAAGCGCTGCAAGAGAGTAATTTATTTTATTTTTTCCCCAGCTCATTTTACTGTTTGTTTTTGTATATATGTATATGTATATCCTGGACTACACAGTTGAAGAATACAACTGTGAGTTACTGTCTGTCTGTCTTACTACGTCAGTAAAGAATTATAAGAACAAACAGAATTTCAGGGCATAAAATAAAAATAATGCCTTTCAGGACTTCCGTAACTCAGAATTGAGCGCGTGTGTGACAAGTTTTAAAAAGTCATTCCTGAATAGATGAGACACCATGAGAACAAGCAACAGGAAGTGCCTATTTCATCCCACTGAAACTAGAGATTTTAATAAAGGATTGAAAAGAAAAATAATGAACATCTACAGCTACAGCTGCAAAGGAGAGGAGGATGGCAAAGGAGAAGATTGCTGCTCGAGTTGATGTGTGAGTTTATATGAAGTGTACTTTGGCAGGCCGTTCTTATATTTATTAAAAGCACTCTCCTCTTTGTTGTTCCATCTGTAGATCACTGAAATAAGATGATAAAAAAAATAACACTCATGGACCTAACTGTATAAATGTGTTTTCTTAATTACATTTTGCAGCAGAAACTGAATTTCAGAAAAAAAAACAAAAAACTAAATGATACTAGTAAGAAAAAAAGTTTTTCATATCTGGAAATATTTACACGTTTTAAGTGGATGTTCTGACATTTATCAACTTAACTCAATATGTATATTTCATATCTGAAATACATTACCTCAAATAATAAAAATTTTGTCAACTAACAAAAGAAATATAGAGATCTGAAATTAATTTCAAGACATCCAGAATGATTATTTTTTTTGTTTGAAATGGTCATTTTGACAAGGATTTTTTTTTTTTTTTCAGATATCAGAAATACATGTTCAGTAAAACTCAAACATATCAAAATTGTATCTGATTACGTTGTGATCATGATAGCATTATGAGTTTATTTCTTAAATAAGCTACATTCACACCGAACACGATTTGAGCAGCAGAAGCAGCCAATTTATATGGAAAGGCTTCATCATCAAGGTGCATCAAAAGGTCCTGCAACATCCTGCAGCGCATCTCGACGAAACTGAAGCTTTTGAGTATCTGCCCTGTGTTCAACTGTTTATTCACAGGCAGCAGATGCAGGAGTTAAAAATTGAATTTTTGCTGCTTGATGCCCAACATCAGCCAATCAGAGAAGTTGAGCTAGAAGCTGCAAGGGGGATAGAACTGGCTCTGCTGATGCACAGAGCTATGATCACTCCACTGAAACTGTTTATTAATGCTTAAATTAGCTTGAAATGTTGAAACCTGCCGGCAAAATATGTTCGCTTTTATTATCCTGGCGCCTGAAGTTTGTAACACATACCTAAAAAATGCTAACGTCTACTTTCAGCCACCACGAACATTAGGGGAAAGCCCCCAAGCGGTGACTCGGCCTGAGGCACTTGCTGCTGGGAATTTCCAGTGACACTGCAACGCCGGTATGTGGGGGTCTGTGCAGCTCTGACGAAATAATATTTTAAGGCAGGATCGTATTCCTGATAATACGATATTTTGGGATGTACTTTCTCACTTCAAAACATTAAAACTACTTTCCACCCACTTATCACGGAAAATATAGCAAAGCCACTCTATGCCATTGAACACAGGAGCAGCAGAAGCATCAGATGGATTTGTACAGACTTTGCTGGATGCGCTTCAGGAGCATCAAGGATGCTCTTGAACAGGGCAGCTGGAAGTAATTTTGGACTAAAGACCTAAGAGCTACGGTTACCAAAAGCCCCCGATTTCTGGGGAGAGTGCCCATTTTGGACCACCTTAAGCCGCCCCAGAAATGTCCCAGATTTTACGGTTGTATTAATAAAGGTGTAAATTTTGGGTGTTGGCTGTTATTACAGTAGTAAGAGCGTGTGAGCATGCTGCGAGCTGAAACAGGAGCAGCAAAAATGCACGTGCTGCCCCATTAATGATGCTTGTACAAGTTTAGTTCTGATGTGCAGCTGAAGCATCTTTGCTGCTCCAACTGTGTGGTCGAAAAGTGGGTCTGATGTGCGTTGGGCGGAGCTGCCCTATCCTTTCGTTGCCTGTAACTATGGCAGCTATATTTGCTGTGATCAGTGGGTAAAAAATAGTAGAAAGTAAACCTGAAAACTTCCTGTGTGCAGTAAGTTCATAAAGATTATGATCCTGCCTTTAAATATTGTTACGCTGTCGGAGCCACTCAGATCCTTGTACACCAACGGTGCTCTGTCACTGGGAATCCCGTTCAATAGCAGCTTCTGGCTCTTTCGCCTGTTTGCAGTTTTCCGCTACCGTTCGCGGCGGCTGGAACGCATTTTTCACGTATGTAATCCAAACTGCGGGCACCAGAATAATAGAATACATATTTTATTATGTATTTATATGGTTTTGACATTTTAAGTTAATTTAGGCGTTATTAAACAGTTTTAAGAGGAGTGATCATAGCGCTCTGCAACATCAGTGCTGTGTCTGTCTCCCTGCCAGCTCCCAGATCAGCCTATTTGATTGGTTAATGTTTTTCCAACTCCAGCAGCTGATGCTTTTGAAGCGCATCGCTTGCATCAGATTCTCAGATCTCCTGATGCACTGCTTCATCTGCTCAGACGCACTGCTCCTGCTTCTCATTATGCATTGCGGGACCTTTTGCTGCGCAAAGATGCGCGCCAACCATTGGCTTTGCATGTAAACTAGCTGCTTTTGCTGCCTGAGCCACTTGCGGTTGAACATAGCATTAACGTAAAGATAAGGTGACAAAATTTGGAGGACACTTTTTTTGGGCGGGGGGTTGTGTGACTGGAGCCAGCTAGGGATGGAGCGGCCGAACCCGAACAGGTGAACCACCTGCCTTATGTGCGTCTTTACGTGAGGAAGCACGGGGCCACGGCTACTACCACCGGGTCGGGTTTGGTTGCTCCGTCCCCCGCTGGCTCCCTCTCCTGTCCACCAGAGTTCCCGGGCTAGTCCGGGAGATGACGGCTCAGTTCTGCTGCACTGTAGTCACCCAAAATCCTGGACGATTTTGAAATTCCCCTCTGACGTTTTTGTAGGTATGAAAAGTAGGACATATACGAGAAAAATAGGACGTCTGGTCACCCTAAGTAAAGATGAAGAGCAGAGCACAGCACTTTTAAAACAGACAAGGAAGTTCATTATCACAACTGCGCAGCTACTCTGTGTTAATCGGTTAATTTGATTTGAATTGGGCTGTTCATTGTGATAAATGTTTGGTTCGGGTCTAGGTTAATAAAAGAAAGGGTTTTGATGTGTTTGTTTTACTAAAGATGAGGACCAGAAAAGTAACAAAAACCAAGCTAAAATAGGAACACTGATGGATCATTTTAAGAGAAGGAAGAAAAATCTACTTAGAAGGGTTAAACAAAGAGCAGGCAGAGGAGAGCTTGAAAGAAAAGAAGATGGAGAGGGAAGAAGACTGAAGGACCAGACGGAACTAATAAACAATATCCACTGATTAATTTTATTAGACTTAAGAAATAGTAGAGACACATTCCTGGATTATATTTTATTTCATTATTTTTGTTTTTTAAATATGTAAAAATGGATTACTGTTACCGTTTCCTATTTTAATTTTGATGATATGTATCTATTTTTATCTAAGAGCTGCAAATGCCCCCAGATTGGAATTCAGAAATCTGGTCACCTTACCAAATAGTCAGCCTATATGCTTATTTAAAATACAATAAACAAAAATATATTGAGATTCTCTTCTTTATTGTCATATACATTTCTGTATCTCTACGTATGACTTTTTATCTGACTGCTTTCAACTGCTTTCCGACTGTGAAATTATGTTTATTTCACAAAGAGCAACTTACACAGAGCTATAACGCTAATACTTTTGCAATAACTAGGGCATATGGAATTCATCCGCTCTCCGTAATGCGCGCTAATAGTGTTCCAATGAGGATGATTGTTGTTGCAGGTCACTAAAGTTTAGTTTTACAAAATCTCAGCTTACAGTTGAGTAAACTGCATACTTTCTCCTCTGTTTAACTCCATGCTTATGGTAGTAGCAGCTATGAGTTTGTGTGTTTGTGGGGAGGGGCGATGCAGGGATTAGAAAGGGAGCACTCAGCGCTCAGGAAGGGAGGAGCAGAATCAGCACGGCTGAAGTTTCTTTCCGCTGTTTGCAGCAAAATTTGAATTTTATTTCGGATGCATTTTGGCCGATGTATATTAATGAGCCTGGCGTTAAAATCGGCCATATAAATTGGCCCGCCGATTAATTGGTCTGGCTCTGATTACCATGTTGCACCAGTAAGTCTTCATACAGTATTTATTACATTAAATCCATGTGGATGTTAATGGTTCACCCCTATGTTTGTTTCCAAGTTGTTTAAGGTCGTTACGATAAATAGCCATCCTCCTTGTAAAGTGTTGACCTGGTATAACATTTCATCTTTTAATTCTCCTGAAGTAACTATCAGTATATTAGAAAAGGAGTGCAATGCTTAGCAATGATTAACAGATAATTAAGTATTACAGTAGCTTCCAGACACACGTTCAGCTTTGCATGCACAGGAGGCTAATTACAATTATTATCTAAAGTAAATCCTATCTGTGGGCTAAAGAGTTTCCTAATCACGATTTGAAGTGTGTGTGTGTGTGTGTGTGTGGGGGGGGGGGGTTTAGTGTTACTAGATTTGTCATTTAACTTTACTCACCGAAAAAGAAGGAACTGGACCGATTAGGAAAAAACCCATCAGTACTGGTATTATATTCTCTTTAAGGCTCAAAAAAAGCACATCTGCAAAATGATTCTTTTTTTCTTAAATCTATATAAAAATAAGTCATACCTGCATTCAAATGCAAACAATAACGTTTTTTAATATGAAAGTCTTGACAAGGAACAAAAATGTTCTTATAGTGCTGAAGGTTATTGCAAAAAAAATGTAGTTCTTTCCAGTGCAAATATATATTTTTTTGTTTTTTTTTCTGTGTGTAAAACATTAATCTAAAGCCCTGGTATAAGTTAGTTTACTAACATTGACACAGACAGAAGTTTTCTTAATGTATGCAGAAGTGTTCAAAAGAAATGAATTATTTCTGCCCTTTGGACTTGCATGTAATATATTTACTGATATTTCTATAGAGTCGGCAAAACAAGGCCAACAAATATCTACTGACGCCACATGGTCATACGGGAGGAACGAATTCTGCAAAATCAATAACTTCATGCCCTCAGGTGTATTCCTTAGACAAAGTTTTACCTATCTGACACTGATTTGATTGAAATGTATGTGTACAGGGCCTTGAGATGACTTGTTTTAAATTGTGTTATGTAAATAAATAAAGAGTTGATGGAAATAAGTTCTTTTAATTGATTCCTCAAGCCAATATAGTGTTTGACACTATCAATGCTACAAGCAGGGCTCCCCTCTTGAAATACCACCTACATAGGTTAGGAAAAGACGCACTGTCGTTGACCAGGTCATGTGACCTGGAAGAACATATGGCTTCAAGGCCCCAGGTTGTTATATAATCATAGAGTTAAGGATTTTGCTCTGCTATTTTTCTTCCTACTTGACTACTGGACATGGCTGAGGCACGGAAAGGTTTAAACCTTCTGAGGAGGCTAAAAAGAGAAAATGTGAAAAATGTGCCTGAGGGAAAACAAGAGGCGATCCTGGAAAGATTTCGTAGGCACAGGCTACAAAGAAGAAGGTTGTAAAACCTATATGCTGTTCTCAACTTTAGCTTGGTTAGTTAAAGGTGTTGTCCAGAATTTTTGCAATTTTTTTAAAAGACCTGCCCTTTCCACTTTAAAAAAAAACAGTGCACATTCAAAACCCTGTACCTGCTCCCGAGAGGGTAGGCCTATTAAATGCGTGCGAGAGCATCCACCAGCCCTTTTCTCCTTGTGCATCCCCAGTTTAAAAGTTGCTGTTGTCATAGCTCGTACAGGCTTATTGTACCCGAGGATCCACCCTAACCCTTAAATCCTTCAATCACTATATAAAGCAGGGACTATATAGTGGACTTTATAGTAAACTCAGTTAACTTACTGTTTGGACAGATGATCATTCCTCCTCCACTGCGCGGTACTTGCGCCATCTTTGTTACTAGTCTCTGCTGTCAGGTAGCGACAGCCGAAGATGACAGCGTGCAGCTGTGGCAGCAAATTCCATAAGGAGCAAAGCATATATCCAGATATATCCAGCAGATATATCCAGCTATATCCAGCGGATATATCCCAGAATGCTTTGCTTGGAGAGCTCTCCGAGCAAAGAATTCTGGGATATATCTGCCTCTTCTGATGCCTTTCTTTTCTTCTCATACACTTCGTAGAAACATTTTCTCTTATGACCTTCAGCCATTTTCAAAGAACATGCTGTGAGAAAAGAGAGCTGAAATGATTGTCTGAAAATGTAGCTCACCACAGATAAACGCCTGAATGTGCGCATGCGCAGAAAAAGATAGCTAACGGAACAAGCATTTAGGACAGGCTTACGTAAACATATCACCATAATGATTGGCAATCAGGAGGACCACTTATTTAGATGATCCTGACCGAAATAAAAGATTGTCCTCTATACCTTTAACACCTTGTTTAATAAAGTGCCATTTAGCCACCTTTGCAGGTTTCACTTTATTGAACAATTGCTGCATCCCTCATTACACACACTGGCAGCATACCTGCTATCTATTTATACTTGACCCTGAGGACCCCTGGTGGCCCTATCTAAAATGCCTGAATGAAAACAGTGCAACATTCACATTACTACACCTTGCTTCTAGTGTACAGTCATATATCCTTGTTATTATTTTCAGTTTTTAGTAAAAGCAAAATATAGGCAGTTACAGGTCTAGCGGTGATAGTGGTCAATAGTTATATATTGTGCCTTTAAATAAAAAAAAAAGTACCTACTCATAGTCCCTTGTCACTTCTCCAAAAAGTATGAGTTGATAATTCCATTTTTGTCATAGTCCTCCTTTGTTAATTCATAAAAATATGCCATGCAATATGCAAAACTGAATTGTGCCGACAAGTACTAGCAGTAGACATGCTGGTCTGTTATGTTGTTAGGCCGTAATAAGTACCGTAAAAACTGACGTTATAGAATGAAAAGTGTTGCTATCAATTGAACACAAACGTGAGCTGTGTGTGCCGCTCATTATTCTCATAGTGAACATCGCTCTTGTTCACCTTCTGTCATGATCTGCCCTGATAGCGGACCTTAAATATTCACTTAATTCACCTGCCTAACTCTGCCGGTTCCTAATTACCATTCACCTTACCCACCTGTGTCTTGCATTATATTCGGCTCAAACCAGCTTTCAGGGCCAGATCTGTCATGATGGGTCTTTAGTGTTTAAACCCACATGCAGAACACCACAGGAAACGGAGTTAAAGTTTAACAGTTTATTATAAAGATGCACACAAGATATTATTGAGCAGGTTCTGGTACTGGTCCGGGACTGGAATCACTGGATATCTGCAGAAATGGATAGTTTGGTTAGCCAGGCAACGGTGATGACTTGTCAGGGGTTTGATTCTGGTTTGTACCTTGATGAGGTTCAGACTGATCGATGGAGAGGGGGAACCGGTTGGGTCCAGAGAACGTGGGTTTAGCAGAGAGCTCAGCAGCAGCAGCGTCTAGCTTCAGGCTAAAGAGGTTCAGACCTTGAGTTGATGTCCTAGCTCTCCCTAGAGAGCTGGCTGGGGAATTCAGACTGATAGTTTTCAGGTTTGGCTTCCTTGGGCAGGCAGGCAGGTTTCCAAGCAAAGCTCCTCCAGAGCTACAGACTTCAGTCGGGCTTTCCTGTGAGCAGAGAAGACAGAGGCTGGTTAGAATCTAGTTACTCTCTAGAGCAGACAGAGATTCTCAAGTAAACAGAGGCTCAGGTTCCGCTAACAAAAACTGGTCAACACTCCGGCGCCGAAGACAGGTCTGGCTGCTGCTTACGTAGGAGGTCTGCTGATGGGCTGATGATCCTCTGGTGTGCTGGAGGCTCCAGCCCAGGAGACCCACAGCGCTCTCTGCTGGAGACAGGTGGCAGATCTCCAGATCCCAACAAGATCATTGTTTGTTGTATGTTTGTTTTGTTACTTTTCATGTCGTGTCCCTGTCACTGGTGGCCAGTGGGTTGAGAGGATTTTAGTGTTTGTCTTGTCTCCTGATCGTGTTCTGGCTCCAAGGTAGTAGTACAGTTTTAAGTTCCTTAAGCCTGTCCCGTACGTGGAGACCAGTTTAAAGCTCTGCAATTATCCTGGTACCATGTATTGTGTCTGGCCCCCATCCACTGAGCCTGCCTGTCTGTATCTGTGCATTTCTGTGTGAGCTCATTGCTTGACACATTGAACTCTGAACCTGCCTTCAGGCTCTGTGGACTCCTGGAACCCTCGATCTGTCTGGTCCTGTGTGAATCAGAAACCCTGATCGGGCTGCGGACTACTGCATTCCAGATCTGTTCGTGCCTGATCTGTATCCCTGACCTAGATCGGATTCCTACCTGCTCACTGAGGTTTCTGTGTCAGGGACACTCTGGGCGGCTCTGCACCACAGCTCGTTTGGTGGTCCATCGGCTGGATCCTGCCTTCCTTGGAGAGGATGGACTGAACTGTTAAACCAGGTAAGTGACTCACACGGTTAATCATCTCCTTTCAAATGATCTTGGATACGTACCTGTGTTTTTCCCTCCCTCCCCCCTGCAGCTACTTCAGTTTGCAGATCCATAGCTCCGCACTTCTCTCATATTTATGTCTTGTTTTAAACATTTTGAACTTTCCCACTGTCTGTCTCGCCTTGAACACTGTGTCCATCTGTCCTGTTTCTATGACACCTTCAGTAATAATCAGTTCAGTTTATCATTCACAAGAAATATTAATGTATTCAGTGAAGGCTATTCATTAAATGCATTCATGCTGTCAGATCCCGCCAAGGAACCAAAGCAAAGAATTCACATCTCCATCAGAATCCTTAGAAGGTTGGTGGTTCTCTGAGTGTTCTTAAAATGTTTAAACACATCCCAGCCACTAACCTGCCTTTCCCTCCCATGTAGTTCTTGTCCCTGTCACTGGGAACGTCCTTTTATCCAGAGGATTTAACTCTTTTAAGCGCTCACATTTGTGTCTGGTTTAATTCTCAGGTCCACAGTGTCTCTAGTTTTTACATTTTCAGTGTTTATAGTAAAATATATCTTAAAATAAAATAAACTAGATGTTTTAGAACTTGGTATTTATATACAGTGCAACTGTAATTAAAACATAATTATTTCCATGCAACATACATAAAAGGTACACAGTAGAACAATTAAATCCAGGTCTCACCACTCAGGACCACAGCCAAGTTCAAAATATTCAATTTTTAAAAGTATTGTGCAATGTAGAAGGTGTTATACAAACTTACACTAATTGAAAATACTGCATTCCTAACTGTAAAAAAATCGATGTTGTTTATAAAAGGTCGTTTTTGCAGGGTTTACTATCCCCAGCCCATTAAGCACAATCATAAAAATAAAAAAATAAAAATGAGTTCCAATAGAGGCACTGAAGGAGGTAAATAAGAAAAATGCAGCACAGACATATAGGATATGGCTGAAAATGTGTTTCACTCCAAACTGGAAAAGCAATGTAAACTTCCAGAAGAAGAAAACATATAAGTTACACTTTTGGAATGCTTGGATGCCTTCCTCACCTGCATTGAGATGAGGCCTTTGTGAATAAATGTAAGCTCTGATGCCAGAATTCTATGACTCCCTTATGAAAAAAACAGGTGGTGAATGTACATGCTGTTTTCAAGGAGCACATCCTCAATGGTGTGGTTACTGGATTTTCCAATTCACTACTCCAAGGCTTAGATATGAAATTAATGCTTGATTTGGTTATAGGGCATTTCTTGCAGAAGCTCTGCTTTTCTGCATAGATTTTCTTTTCTTGTGATTTTTCTTAAGAGCTTTTCACATTACTAAAGGACAACAGATGGTACAATCATGTGCATTAGTTTATTCTGTGCACTGACTATTGTATCTGTTTATTACCTTTTTATTGGAGGAGCAGGAACACCAATTTTATTTTAAGGGGTGTAGATGATTCATGTTAAATCATTAGCTCTACTGTTTCCAAGCTACAGTCTCAATAATAACACAGATTTTTAACTACACTTTTGTCATGCATTACTAAATGAAATTAGATTCTTCTTATCATTAATCTATTCTGCAATCTTTTTTTGTGATGTCTTCCAGGCTATACTGTTAGTCACTGAACTCCTCATTCATTGATTACCACTGGTTTGCATCTTGCATTTCATCAAAATAGTACTTGCTGAGATATATACTCAATATGTGTTAGTTCTGTAATATTTTATTATTATGGGATGTAAAACAGAAACTGTACTACAACTAAGTAGTGAAATTAAAATGTTAACAACCTTTTAATAAAACGTGCTTTTAAAAAACCTTAATCAGACATGGCACTATATGCATGTATGAGATGAAAATATCACCCTATTCATTTTACATTAACATTTTATTTAATTGACAAAACATAGGTTTAAAAAGCAGTAAACTACATGTGCATGAGTTAGCCTAAATATTGTTTTTTAAACTTTTGTTCCTGCACAGCTTCAGCACCTTCAGCAAGTCCAATTCCCAATTTTTTCTTTTATGCAAAATTAAGTGTTTGACAAAATCATTGAAAATGTAAAGGTATCAGGTTCTACTAGACACTCACCTTGGCTGCCCATCCTCAGCTTTAAATGCTGTGACTGATCTCTTTCTCTCTCTTTCCGTCTTTTTTCAAAGATGCATTCTACTAAACCTACAAATGAATGCCCTCATTTCTAGTTTATCAGTATTTTTGCACATCCCAAAGGCATCTGCAATTTGCAACCGCAAGGTGCAGATATGATCAATATGTGCAGAAGATGTCAGCAGAGAAAAAACTGAAAGGACCTCTGTAGCACTTTTTGGGCCCTGGGCCACCAAAACTTATACTGCATCTAAAAGAAAAGGCTATCAGAGGACATCAGAGGCAAAAGTTGGACAAGAATGATGCTTATGAGGGATGTTTCTTTAGTAATTCCCCTTTACAGTTTCACTTTTAATAATGCTCCCCTTTAAATAGCAAAATACCGTTGACAAACTTCATAAAAAGCTCATGAGACTTGTCTTTTACTGTCCTTGCCCAGTTATAAAACTTTCCGAAATATTTACTGTTGCTGCATCTCCTTGTCTTTGGACATGGATCCCATTATATTTCATTAAAATTCTTTACCTGTTCTGTTTTATTTCAATAGCATTGTGTGTCCAAGCTGATCATGATGCGGGGTGCACCGTTTGTATTTTGGATGACAGCAGGAGACAAAGACTACAGTCCTGCTTTTGTTTATTTATCTGCTTTTGTTTTCAATTAATCAAGAACGTCTGCTCTTTTTTAAAACTATTACAGTTAGGCTATCAATTCAAAAATATCCAAAGCCATTTAAAAAACATGAAAAATTCATTTTTCTATTTTTAATCAGAAAAATATTACAGCCAATTATAAGGAGAGAATCTAACTCGGACCTACAGTAGATATCAATGAAAACACCCTTGATTATCAGTAACTCACGTTTATCAGTTAATTTTTTTATCAGATATCATTTTTTATAATTTAGCTATAATATTATCTTAATAAATACTTTACATTAAAGAAACAAATTTATGCCATTTTTTTTATCATAGTGCACACCCTTAATTCCTCCCATACATAGGTAATAACCCTGCAGTGTAAAAACCTACTTTGCTTTAGCAGCACACCTGTTTTGGATGTGATCAGCCATCAGATGTTCGTTATTAGCGGTTATGAGTTTCATATAAGGTCATCAGACTTTGCCTCCTCTACCTTCTAGCAGACCTCTTATGGCTGATAATATGCAGCTTATTGTTGATAATAGCTGCTTCTGCCATGTTAAAACAGTTTAAAGCTTTAATTTGAATGAATTCCAGATGTTTCTATCAGTGATGATTAAAAACAACTCAGTTGACAGGACTTGATTTATTTTGGTTTGTTCAATATGAGCGACATGTGGATCAATTTTTATACTATATATGAAGAACTAATAAAATTATGTTCAGATATTACATACATAAATTAATTCTGCAAGCAAAAAGTGAAATACCATTGTGTTAGGATACATTTGATACTTTGAACAGTCTTTGAGGAGGTAAGAGGCACAATGTGAAGCTATATTATTGGACTAAAAACTGCTATTAACAGTAATTTAAAAGGCTGATAACATCTAAAGCACCTGGGCAGGTTGATTTGATGTAGATCATTTTTAAATGAGCATTTAACCAATAGGTAATTTCTGTGATCTGCTAAATGCTGCTGAGGTATTGCAGCAACTTTAAAGGATGGTGGAAATATACAAGAACCAAGAACTAGCTGCCAGATCTCCTAATGCCAAAGCTGCATGCCACTGTTTTTAGTGAGGATTTTGTAATAACTATGAGCTGTGCCATAAATCAATGTTACATGGATAAACATGCTGGAAGCTGGCAGTTTTTTTTTTACTATAATTCTCCTTTTCATTACCAAAGGAAGCTCTTATGGTGCGTTTTTTTACCAACAGGCCTAAATTTCCTTTGCTACACAGCCAACTGTTGACTAGGTGGATGTTTGCCAAGTAGCAACAAGGGTGGAAATGTTATACTTACAGAAAAAACACAGAAAGCTTTCGAAATATGTCTGTTTTGTTGTAATAAGGCCTTTAAGTTATTGCAGGCTTGAATTTTAACCAACTTTCTTCAGTTTATATCATTCTACGAAAAGTTTAATTTGAAAGAGGAAGATTGAGTTACTTGAAATATTTGTGAAAATATTAGTGGAGGCTGTCATAATGTATATGCAAAAAAGATATATAATTTAATAATACATTTACAATAAATGACTTAACTGATGTTTCAGAATGTTACAGCTCCAAACGAAATGTCTCTGAGCTCTTCATGATTTTCTTCATAAGCCTTTTTCTTGTTTAGTATTTTAAAAAGGTTCTTCCTGTAATTCATGGCAAAATAACACTTTCCTTTAATGAGATGAGTAGATGCCGCACATCTTATTTTGACCACTCATCCAATATTTTTGTCCTTGTAAAGACACATTTAAATGTTTCTCTTGCTGTAAGCCACAGTTTTTGTTATTCACTATACAAAAACAAAACTGAATCCTCTTAAAGGTATTTTCTGGGGCCACTGTGGAGAAGAGAAAAACGTTTTTGACTAAATCAAATTCAGTACAAATTGTATTTGCTCACAAGGAGGAGACACCGAAACCTTTTCGTAGGAATAAGCTGACAGTGATTGCATTTGTCTAAGTAGATAAATCATATATATTGAACTTGTCTCTCAGTGTCAGTGTTGAAACCTGATTCAATTTTCCATTTTCTCATAGACCCAAAGCAAGTCATGCTTACACATGGAATCTCTGAAGGTTACACCACTTCAGCATTTTAATTATTTTCAGAGTCCCACTTCTTTTTTAAACCTCCTGAATGGATTAGACCACATAAAAGTGTTTTTTTTTATTTTTTATTTTTTATTTGGCTATCACTTGTAGTAAGCTCCATTTCCTATTTACAGAAACTTGAATATAAAAATGCCATGAGGGTGCCCAAATTTTTTGCACCCTCATTAAGAAATGTAAAGGCTTTACAACAAAGCCATCTTTTATTGGTTTATTCTAAAACTGAAAATAAAAAATGAAGAAAAAATGAAGTGGAAAAAAATAAGTCTCATCCCTACTTTAAAAAAATATATTTTTAGTAAAATCCCTGCTGGACGTTGAAAAGAGATAGGAAAGAAAAAAAAGTATACAGTACTGTCAGAGTTATCCTGCAAGCAAATGGAGGGTTTGACAAAGTATTAACAGCCAAGTAGGAATTGTCCCTCTGTTATTTTTCTTTTATTTCTTTTAAGCATCCTATAAAAAATCTTTTCCTGGCTTCATAGATATACCTGGAATACACAATGAGATTTTTACCAGTGGTGTAAATAGGTACGGTAAGCACTGTATCTCCATCTTTTCTCTGTGATCCCACAATAAGAAAGAGTCCCTAATTTCAGAGAGGACTCAAACTAGGTATGAATTGGGTGGAAATATTAAAATGAAGTGTACCTGATGGAAAATCAATTGCATTGTAGTGCAGCAGTAACACTTGTGATGCTCTCTATAACCGGGCGGGGGTGGCCATCAGAGGGAGGGGGGTTGGTGGCTGCCATGTCTGACTAGAGGACATAAGCAGCTAGAGGAAAGAAAGGCATACAAACCATTTGCATGCTCATGACTGAAAGCTATATTTTACAATTGTTATTCTCTCAAATTGCTTTTGTGTGTTGTGGGTTGGCTTTTTAAATAATGCAATCTGTTAAAAGCTCTCTGTAAATGCTATGCAAGGGGAGTGTGGGAAGCTGGAATAGAACTAAGCGCATTTGTTTTGAGGAAAGAGGGTTATAATTTATGTCTCTCTACAATGTTGCCATTTTTTGTTATACTGAGTCAAAAATTTTGAACATGTACACAATCCTTTTAAAGATTAAAAACTCAGGGAACCTTTACTCACTTATTATTTAAACAAAAGTAATAGATTATTATATAGTATTATATGAAGGCATTTATGTTTTGTAACAGTTTATTTATTTTTGTTTTACAAAAATTAACCCATTAACAGTCTGCCTTGGCAAAAACTTGACAAAGAAATGGACAGTTACAGAGTGATAAACCTCTGACTACTTATGGAGAAACATTATTCACATCAGCAGTTTGAATGGTGGTAACAATGCAGCTCCCTCACCTCTACTTATCTGTTGTAATTAAAAAGCTGGAAGTGGCAGTTGTTAGAATGCTTACGCATTCATCAGAGAGGTGTAAGCTTGTTGACCCTCCTAACCGTTGTATTGCTGCCTCCCATCAGAAAATGCTGCAGTTTACCCTCTGGCCATTGGTTGACAGGATGATGAATCAGTTCTTCCGCATCGGCCCGTAGATCCACAGTCGCGCCGGCCTTTTGCTTTTACAAACACGGTGAATATTGGCATTTGCCACTCAAGCAACAGCATCCCTATGTCCCCGGACTGCTGATTAATCAAACCTGAGTCTGAGCCTGTGGAATAATTAACATTTGATATTGAGCCTTCTCTCTGTGGCAGATCAGATGGTAGGGAAAAAAAGCTTAGCAAGCCAAGTCTGGCACACTAAGAGCAGGGAGTATTCATTTAGATCAATGTTAATGTAATCTCAGTCTCAGTGCACTCCTGGGGGTTGGCAGGGTCATCCAGAGTTACCTAGTTGTTAATTATCTGTTTATTCATTGCTTACTGCTTATTAAATCAAACTGGTCATTTAAAGCAGAGGGAACTGAAAAAGGTGGTGTAGTTGTTTTTAATAATGACTGTCATGTTTGTAATTAGATGTCTGCATTGCGGTATTTAATTTAGGTCTCTACTTATGTAAGGACCATGACTGAAGGAGTAAAATCATTGACTTATTAATTTAAGAATCTATTCATTTTCAGATCCATCTTTACAGTGCTGCTCAGAAGTTAAATCCTTATCATCAATCTCATTTGGCTGATTGATTTGAAGTTTTAAATAATGTCCTACTTTCAACAAATTTTCTGTTGATTTAGGATGACGGTAAAGAAGTCATACTTCTACTACTTTCATTTTTTTCCCCATCCACGCAGGGCAAATCTGAAAAAAACAGATCCTCAGCTACCCCCACCGTGCTGGATGAAAAGGCTCTACTTGACTTTCGGGACATAACCCTAGATATTAGGGCCAAATAACTGAATCTGTTTTGAGGTTGAGACATAAAATAAGCAACTGTTTGGTCTCCAAGCATGGTGAGGGCCAGGATTGCTTGTGTCAGGTTGAGTGGAAATTTGAAGAGGACCCAAATGCAGAGACAGAAGTTGAGGTGGTTTTCTTGCAGATTTAGTATAAAAAATGTGGCAACTGATGAAAATATCCAAATATAACAAAATACAGAAAACGAGGAGAGGTCAGGAAAAACGCACATTAGGAGCAAAGAAACGATGAGGAACCAGCAACAGAAGTGGAGGAGTATAAATGGAAGACTGAAAAAAGACTAGGCTACTCAGCAGATTAGCAGCAGATTGGGAGCAGGTGTGGAAAGGAGAATCAAGAAGGGAGCAAGGGGAAGGAGACTGTCACAACAGGAAAATAGAGGGTAAACAAGAAGTACATAAGAGCTCAAATACAATCAAAAACTGCAAGAATAACAAAAAATGGAAATAAAACCGATGAAAACTCAAAGAAAAAACTTAAACAGAACCAAAACCATGACGATCTGGAAGTGTCTTATGCTGGTCTTGTAAAAGTGGGATTGGCAGCAGTTAGAGAGAAGGGTGCAGCAGAGCAAACTCCATCTTCCTTCATCAATGTTTAAAGTTAACAGGCCTTGACATTGGTCCTCAATGTCCAAAATTAATTTTATGGCTTATGGAATAACAAACATCTTCACAAAACCAGCTATGGTTTGACACCTGAAACTTGAATTGCTGAGATAAGTCCCCGGTAATTTGTAGTGTCCTCCTTAGCTATAAAAACCTTCTCCAGGGGTAGCTCATTGTCATGCAAGGAACAGCAAGATGGACTGTTTTTCTTTTTTAAAACAGGATAAATCTTTTTTTCATCTTCTAAATGTCAAATGTGTTGTGCTCCTTTACATAGTATAGGCCAGGGGTCTGCAACCTGCGGCTCTAGAGCCACATACGGCTCTTTGGACCCCCTACAGCGGCTCTTAATAGTGGCTAAAATGTAAATAAAGAGCTAAATAATGTACTATTCTTAAATTTTTTCTTAAACACAAGATGGAAAAGAATGACATTAAAAGAACCAGAAGTATGTTTTTAGAAGCATTTGTCTTTGAATTAGCTTGGAATTTATGTGTTCAATATTATTTTAAAAGCTAAAAATACATAATTTGTTGGCAACTAATTTCCCATATGAGATATTAAAAAAAAATTTTCACACAGGTTATATTTTTCGGCCCTAAACAACTTTTACTTGGTCGGATTCGGGGCTAAATGGCTCTTTAGATATGAAAGGTTGCAGACCCCTGGTATAGGCAAACATGTTTCTAGGTAGGTGACATGGCCTAGATCACGGGTGTCAAACTCGTACTTGAGGGCAGGTGTCTAGGACATTTTAGACATTTCTGCCTTAACACCAGGGTTAATAAATATGGGACAAGTTGGTTATTTTAAGATCAAAAGCCTTTTTTAAATTATTTTTCTACCATCACTTGTCATGATGACCAACCAGCACAAAAGTGCATGCTGTGCCCTCTTTCCTGGTATCAAGATGGTGATCAAGACTGTATTATTAAATATGACATTAAACACCTATTATAGATGATCTGAGTGAATATTTGATTCTGCTTGGCTGCAGGGTGTACATTAAAAAGTATTACAGGACACCTATAAAACAATCTAGTAAAATAGTCTGATTGTTATTTAGCCAAACGCTAGTTTAGAACCCCAAGCCTGGAAAATAACAGCTGCGATAAACCAAGGTGCAGTTTATATGATGAGAGACAGTTACCTTGGCAACAAGTCACAATAAGACATATTAAATAGTTAACTCAGTCACTTTATATGTAAACATAAGTTGATATTTATTTATCTTGTTAGTAACCATGGTTTAAGTGGGATAATGCCCTTTGAGGTGTCCATTTTAGCTCTAAAAGAACATTATAGAATCAACCTTCACATCCTCATATTTTTCCAATAATCTTTAATAAAGGACACCTTGTCAAGCATCATCCCATACATTAAAAACCATTGGCCTATAATATTTATAAAGGTATTTCATGTAGGTACTTTCTCCGAAATATTCCCATCAATTTCTGTCTTTTATACGGATTCATTTTGCTTTTATAACAGGATCTGCACTGACTGCACACAAACTCTTGTCTTGCCATTATGGAGGATAAAATATGGTTACTGAGTCTTGTTTATTGTAAACACCAGTGCTGAGAGGCTTTCCAAATAGCTTTTGGGGATGTTTAAATTGGGGGGCCTATTTTTCATTTTGACGCAATAAAATATTTAAGAGGCCAACAGAAGTTAGTGCTATGAGCATGACCTTCGAAGCTAAAACTTTGCCCAGTTATTACAGTATTCATATGGCTGCCCAGTGTTGCACAAGCAAGTGTGTAAAAAGATTTAATTATCAAATTAATAGAAGTGCAAAACAGGTGAAGGAATAGCGTAGACTATCAGCTTCAACAAAACATAAAGCCACAGAGGGGAGTTGAAGATGTCTTTAGTATTATATCTGTGAGTGTATCTGCATAATGGCATTTGAGTTGAGGGAGATTTAGGTCAATTTAAGCCATTATATTGACACAGTTCTACAAGAAGATAACATGTTTGAATGACACTGATAGAGGAGTAATGGATGGCTACATAAGGTTAAACGATGAGAGTGCTGTATTATTTTTGGTTCGTCTAGTGCGTAGAGAGGGCGGGGTTCTCTATACTTCTGTCACTTTTTTATCCTTGACGTTATAGATTTATGGGGGAAGAGAGCATTCAAATCCCAGATGGAGGCTCTAATATGTCCAGATTCTCTTCATTATCGATTGTTCCTCTTTTAACTGCATCAAATACGTTCAAAAGACCAAGTGATGAGAAAGGGATTACCATCAGTGGGTTGAAATGAAACTTTCATTGTAGTGTTTTGCAATTCCTTAAAGCTCAAAGCTACTTTGAAAGGGAAATCTCAAATTTACAATTCACATCGCTCCACTTATACACTAAAATTGGCCTCTCTATCAAGTATGAGTTTCCCTAATAGTCATTTTCTTTGGAAACTGACCAAATCAGCAGCATAAAATCTCAATAGGAAGGAAATGCACTAAGTAGCTTTAGCTCTGAAAGCACCACTTAGCTCTAAATTTGATATTCATCTCCTGTTTTACAAAAGTTTAAGAAATAAAGTTATAATTTAGGTGTGAAAAGCAAAAACTGAATGTCAAATAATCGACAGCGTTAGAGCCAACAATTATCAACTTTGGATGAATTTAAAAAATCTGACTAGCAAATCAAATAAACACAAAGAGATTACAGAACTTAACATAAATGGCAATACTATAACTGATAGTGACACTGTGGCTAAAGAATTCAACACATATGTCGTACAATCAGTTTAATAATTATCAAAAAATTCCCAGCATATCAATTCTTTCAATAATTCACTAAGAACCAGTTCAACAAATTGCTTTAACATTAAGGACATTAAGAAGCAATAAATAAACTTCAAAACACCAAACATGATGAGAAGTTAACTGACTGTCAAAAAGTGTAAATCTGTTCTTGCCAAAGCAATTAAACATCTTAATCTTTCCTTAACAATATGTACATTTCTCATTGCATGGAAAAAGCAACAATCATCTCAGTGTTTAAAATGTAAAGGAGTGATAACTGTATTTTAAATACATGGCTTTCAAAATAGTCTTTAAGTAGATGTTTAATAATTTCAGGGGAAAAAATTATAAAAAGCAAATTCTCCTTTTCCATACCCTCTTTTTTCACTCAATGGTACACATTGTCATGGTTTTTGTTGTGTTTAAGTTTTTTCATTGGTTTTATTTAAATTTTGTAGTTTTCTAGTTATGTTTTATTGTATTTGAGTTCTTAGGTATTCATTGTTCGCCCTCTTGTGTCAGTCTTCTTTTCCCTAGCTCCATTCTAAACTGTTCACACCTGCTCCCAATCTGTTGATTAGCCTGCTCTTTGTTCCCCACATATGCACTCCTGCACAGTCACTGTCGACTGGTTTGTCATAATTTCTTACCCTTCATGTGAGTTTTCTGGTTTTCAGTATTTTTGGATTTCATAGATTTATGTCTACGGATTTTTGCTTCTGGTACCTTTTGTTATTAAATCTTCAAAGAAAACACTTCAGCGTTAGTCTCTGCATTTGAGTCCTATTAAAACGTCTACCCAACCTGACACACATAAGAATTTTGGCTTTCATAGTGATGTAGCATTAGCAACATTAGCAGTTTGTCATGGCTAGTTTACGATTGTTTGTCGGTCGCAAAAAAGTTAGAAAAGCAGCAGCATTTACTGACCGCCTGCGGGTGAGTCCCTTGGTTGAAATCCACCATTTTCATGGAATAGAGACAGGAATGATGATAGCAAGGTGGGCAGATGTTAACACTATTCCTTGAATGACGTTAATTCACAGGCGTGCTCTAATGGGCTTTTCAGTGGCTTCATTTCATCAAGGAGAGAAACACAGCTACTCATGCAGTGAATTGACAAACATATAGACAGATGGATATAGAGAAGGGGTGCTAGGGAGTCCTTAAAAGAGTCTAAATGAAAACAAAATGCATGAAACGTAATTACTCTTTTATCATTGAAATAAAACAAAAGTAGTAATTTTTTTTCATTCTCACAGTCTAGCTTTCTAATTGTGTCTAATATGGAGGGTTACAGGGGACAAAATTAAAAGCATAAATATATCTTGAAATAAATACATGTACATTTATCATTGAATTAATACTTTTCTGTTAAAATAAATAAATTCAGCAATACACATATTATTGATAAGAGTACAATTCATAAATTTTGTAAATATGTGCCATTTAATTATTAAACCTGCTAATAAATTATCAACTGTAGAATCAAATTAGTACATTTGTAATGATCTCAGCACTGATGCCTGGTCTGATCATTTCACACCCCTGCATAACTCTGCCCAGTTCTCATTACTCGCTCAACTGATCCACCTGCATTAGTCACTATATAACGTGCCTTCCGACCAGTCATCAATGCCAGATTATTTCCAGCTATTGGCAAGACTTATTCCAGCATTCTTAGTTTTGACGTCCTGATTCTGACCTGTCTGCCTCTCGACTTCTGAGCCTGCCTGTTCCCGTCTAATGCTGATGGCCTGACTACATGACCTGGTTGTGTATCGACCAGATTAGTTTACTGACTACCAAGCCTGCCTGCCCTCCATCCTGGATAATCCTCACCGGCTCTCTGTTCTCCTGCCTGGACAATCAACATACTGGAGAATACAACTATAGTTATGTATGCAGATGACTCCACATTGTATTGTGCAGCACAAACATCTGACCATGTGTCAAACTTACTTAATTATGATTTAGAAAAAGTGAGCAGGTGGGTTAAAGAAAATAAATTGGAATTAAATATAGAAAAAACAACATCTATCACTTTTGGAAGTAATCATAAGTTAAAAAATGAAACCTCATTATGTTTGTTAGTCAACGGGCTGCAACTGAAGCAAGTAAAGCAAACTAAATTATTGGGAGTCATCATAGACTCACACCTGTCTTTGGCTGCTCATATAGATGGTATTGTGGCTAAAATGAGTAAAGGCATTACGATGGTGAAGAAATGTGTTTCATTCATACCCGCTGCTATTGCTAAACAGGTTTTACAGTCTCTTGTCCTGAGTTATCTGGAGTATTGCCCGGTGATATGGTCATCTGCTTTACAGAGTGAGCTTCACAAGCTTCAGCTGGCACAAAACAGGGCGGCCAGAGTGGTCCTTTAGTGCTCACAAAGAACAAATGTGGCTTCAATGCATAGACGGCTTTCATGGTTAACAGTTACCTATAAACTTAAATTAAGACTTCTCCTATTTATATGGAATGTTTTCTTTAAAAAACAGCCTTCATTTTTTGCTGAACATTTAGTCCTTCTTGAAAAAAGTCATGATTATTTAACAAGGCGGGCACTAGGTGGAGACATTAAACTCCCTCGACCAGGAACAAACTATCTAAAATCCACAGTGTATTATAGAGCCATTTGTCACTGAAACCAACTGCCAATAACCAAGCGAAGAGTTCAGAACAGAACAAGCATCAAAAAGATACTGTCTTCAGAACTACTGCAGATGATATGATGAACTGACCTGTGTAGTTATGTTGTATATTTCTACTCTTTTTCATGTTCCTATTATTTCTTAATATGCAACTTGTGCAGTTTTTTTAATGGTTTGTTCATAATGTAATGTAATTTCCTTATGTGAGGACCCCAGGAAGATTAGTGGCCATTTATTTGGCAGCTAATGGGGATCCTAATAAAACTAAAACTAAACAATGTCCCCGACCTAGTCTTTGGCTTTGCTCTAAGGCTTATCCTGCTTGCATTTAACTTTAACGGTTCTGACTAACTGTCTTTCCTCAGAGCTCTGCTTCCCCTGCATCTGGGACTCTCAGAACAGCAGCCGCCACACTGGGTTGGCAGCCCACCAGCCACGATCTACCTCTAATCCTGGAGCAGAACTGGACATTAAGACCAGGTTAGTGACCCACACATTTGTGTCCAAGCACTTTCAGCTAAACAAAGTCACTAACCTGTTTTCTTCTCCTGCAGAGGCTCCCTCTGTAGACGCTGATGCCACCCGCTCTGTTTCTATTCTAATAAGCTGTTAAACTTTAACTGCTTGTGTGCCTTGAATACTAGGTCCACATGTTCTGAGCCTAACAACATTTCCCATGACATAATTAAATATATATCGATGGAGATTCTCTGTCATCCCGCTCATGCTCAAGCTTTAAAAGTTTAGTTGGGGCAACTGGGTATTTTCTTGAAAACATATCACCAGTATATTAATCTCAGTGCTCCCCACCACCAGTTAGAACTGAAAAAGTATCTTGAATGGGAGGCAGAACATCTACTAAGAAACTTCACATCCAGGTGCTCAAATTGATTGTTCAAAAACACTTAAATATAGATTTTGAAATGACTTAAATATAAGTTCAAAGATAAAAATTATTTAAACTGTATATTTTTATTGTTTCAAATTGTGTTTATTTCATGCTGTGTGTGCAGGGCACTCATTTTAAAGAGTATTTAAACTGCTTCATACTGTACAAAGCAAGACATGACAGCCTCTTCCTGGTTTTCTTTGACTCTGAGACAAATATTATGGCTTGTACGCCATAATTCCAACATTGTGATATCATTATTTTACAGCAAACTTTGAGTGAGCAACTCTATCCTATGACACTTACCTTTTCACTGGACCACAGTGAGCTCTTTTGTGTCCTCTTTAACCATCCACAGCCTTAAATGCTTTTTGGGTGGATCGCAGCATGGGAATGTTTGAGTACCCTTGATATAAAAGCAAGACAGCGCTGGACTTTAGAGCAGTAGAGGTGTGTTCTTTGAAGAAAACAAATTGCACTGTTCCCTGTAGTTATCTGATGGATCAATCTGGTTTGGGAGCAGAGGAACGGTACTTGTCTTAACATATTGTGCAAGGTGTAATTTTTGGTGAAAGAAGGGGTTATGCTGTGTGGTTTGTTTTTCACATTCTGGGCTTGGTCCCTTCAAGTTTGAGGAGCTCTCGCTGTTTCACCATACTAAGAAATTTTGACAGAATCCATGCTCCGACCTTTCAGGATACAGTTTGGAAAATATGCAGTACATAAAACATGGATAAATGGTAAATGGCCTGTATATATATAGCACTTTTTCAAGTCAGAGGACTTGACTGTCAAGTCTAGTGTAAAGCACTTTGGTCAAGAGCTTTATGGTACATTCCGTCATGCACCCATTCACACACACTGATGGTGGCTAGCTATATTGTAGCAACAGCTTCCCTGTGGCTCAATGACAGTGGTCGAATGGACTCATGGCGCCAGTGTACAGCAGCCACGCTTCTATCAGTAGACAATGCGGGTAAAGTGTCTTGCCCAAGGACACAACGATACTGAAAGCCAGATCTGGGGCTTGTAGGGCAAACTCCTTCAACCAACGCCACTGTCACCCCATGGGATGAGATTGATGAGATACTTTGTTTGAATGAGCATCAATGGTCTGAACCAAGCCCTTACCTCAACCAGATAGATCGCCTTTAAGATTAAGCATCCCCAAAGTCAGTCTTTGAGGGCCACTGTCCTGCTCCCTGCTACAGCACAGCTGATTTACATTGATAGTTGATTAACAGGCTTTTGCTGTATGGAGGACCAACTCTGCCATATTTAAAAATAAATACAGAAATAAATAAATGCTCAATAAATATATAAGCATACAATTAATTGCCAACAAAAATACAATAAACAAATAAATGTAAGTAGAAATTAAATTATACAGTGACACATAAATGTATATAACTCTTTTAATTAGCTTCTTTATTTATTCGCCTTTGTAATATTTACCTTATTTATTTTTTTGTCCTTTATAATCTTCAACTTTACTTTTTAATTACTTATATTTTTTAGTATTTATTTATTTGCATGTTATAATATTTTTGTCTGTTTTATTCTTCCTTTGTATTTTTTTACCTTATTTCTTCGCTGCTGTTTATTTCTGTCTGCCCGTTTTACATTTCTTCCTGCCCTTTTTACATTTCTGCCTGTCGTATTTACATTTCTGTATGCATTTCTGTCTCATTATGCAAATGAGGAGAAGGTGTGTCCTAGAGAGTCAACTTCTGCTCATTGGTTGGCGGTCCATCTTCTTAACTCACAGAGCTCAGAGTACTAAGTGTAATCTAAGTTCTCTTTTCTGTTGCTGTTGTTCAATAAAAGTACGTTTTAAGATTATTTGAGGCGAGAAAATTATACTTTTAAGCATCACCATATGGCCCATTCACAGATTCAAAGCATATTTTAAAAGAAAATGTTCCGAACTTGAGAGGACCGCGGCAACCAGCGGAGCTCCGAACCTCATGGCAGCCAGGTCTAACGGCAGCCCGTCTGCAGCGGCCCTCTCTCGGCATAGCCGAATGTGAAGGACCGCTGGCTACGATGGCGATTTTTTGTTGTATTTGGCAAAGTTTGGCAGAGTCCCTACTCGCGTTCCAATGACTTCAGACTCGACATCAGACTCTCCTCCTGTAGATTTGACCGATGTAGTAAAATGCTAACCAACACGTTTCACACACGGCTATGCCGAGAGAGGGCCGCTGCAGACGGGCTGCCGTTAGACCTGGCTGCCGGGCTGCCCGGGCAGAAGTTGACTCTCTAGGACACACCCCCTCCTCATTTGCATAACGACACAGAAATGCATACAGAAATGTAAATACAACAAGCAGAAATGTAAAAAGGGAAGGTAGAAATGTAAAAAGGGCAGGCAGAAATGTAAAAAAGGGCAGAGGGAAATGTAAAAAGGGAAGGCAGAAATGTAAAAAGGGAAGGCAGAAATATATAAAAAAAATAAAGGACAAAATATAGATGAGGTCAATATTACAAAGGCAAATAAATAAAGAAGCTAATTAAAAGTTATATACCTTTATGTGTCACTGTATAATTTAATTTCTACTTACATTTATTTGTTTATTGTATTTTTGTTGGCAATTAATTGTATGCTTATATATTTATTGAGCATTTATTTATTTCTGTATTTATTTGTAAATATGGCAGAGTTGGTCCTCCATATTTGCTGAACTGCAATCATCAGAATGAGCTGTGCTAAGGCAGAGAAATCTCTAAATCCTGCAGGACAGCGGCCCTCGAGGACCGATTTTGGGCAACAAAAACATAAAGACTACAATGTGCTTAACATACTAATATAAAATACTTATATAACATACTTATGTAAAATATATAACAAATCTGTCAGTAAATCCCTGTAGCTATTACACAGTGCATGTAGGACTAAATACAAAATCTTATAAATAAAAATATTTAGATATATTTAAGATTTAATGATATAACAATTATATTAAAAATAATCGTTATCATTTGTCAAAAATATACAGTACGTTATACGTCACAAAGCCTGGAGCAGTACATTTCAGTTTCTGTACAGCCTGTTTAAGAAAAAACGAAACACATATATTATAAATTGGGTGACGGTGTATAACCCCCTGAAGAAATTGACTAAAGCAAAAGATGAAGAACCCAGGTATAAAATTGTCTGACAACAAATAAAAGGATAATATGACAACATATAGGTAAAAAATGGGTTCAAGTTAGAAACTTTTCTCACTCTCTACCATGTTACCCAGGGTTGGCAAGAAATTGCTAAACAAACTTTTATGCTAATGCACTAAGTCAGGGTTTGTTAACCCTGGTCCTCAGGGCCCAATGCATACACCTGACCTGAATAAAAAGGTGATCAACAGGGTTTTGCAGCATTTGATGGGCACTTAGGAGGTCATGCAATCATTCAAATCAGATGCGCTTGAGTAGAGACACATCTAAAACATTAAGGACAGTGGGCCCTGAGGACCAGATTTAAGCAACTCTGCATTAAGCCATAAAGATAAAAGGTCTCTAAGGAAATACCATGATCTATAACTACATCTCAGTAGAAATTTGCAGGGAAAGGCAATTACAAAATTCAGTGAAATAGCATGCAGTTTGGGGTTCACATAATTCTGACCTTTTTTTGAAAAATTACAGAATGTTGCATATCTTTCTCCTGCCAAGCCCAATACACTAAAAAAGGCAAGTTGATGCAACAGATGTAAACAAATTTTAGAAGCAAACCATAGAGACCATAGGAGATTCAGTATGAAATGTCCTCACTGCCACATTTGGAAGGCACACTTGCCTAAACCAGTTTGTAAGGGAGGACTAATGCCAAACAGCTGCACAATTACACCTCAGCATAGAGCTAAGCCAATCTACTAAAGACAGTAATGGCTCACTGTGATATGTCTGCATCTGCCTGAACAAAACCCATACATTGAATTTTCAACATAATGTCACACTCACATCTCAGGTTGAGCGTTGAAGCAGGGGTTTATTTATTTTGTATTTTTCCCCCACCCTTCCCAAGCGCTTGCTACTCAAGAATGAAAGTGAAACGATGGCAGCAAAATGCAGCCATATTAATCTCTCAGCATTTTCTACCATGACAGCATAATTTTCGCTGCCTCCACGAACAATCAGCCGCCTCGGTGTATTTGTCCCGCACAGCAGATGCAGACTGCGCTCTCATCTCCAAGATCGATTTGGATATAATGTTTAATGTCTGTCACTGGGAAAATGTGAGAAAGGAGAAGAGACAGAAAGAACATAGGTAACATGAAGTAAACTTTTGAAATAATTTATTAATTTTATTTTTTATATATATATTTTGCAAAATAATATAATTTTGCTATATAGTATTAATTAGATGGATGAAGTAAACCTCAAATGTTCAGCCAAATATTCAAAATTTCCACAGTAAGAATGAAATGTTTTTTTCTGTATCTTTCTGCATAAAATTATTAGCTGAAGATCAAAGTTTTTTTGATATTTTTCTGCTTCATCATTCAGTTCCATATTGTATGGGGTACTCCGGCTTCCTCTCACAGTCCAAAAACATGACTTTTAATTGGTTTCTCTAAATTCTCCTTAGGTGTGAGTGTGTGCATAAATGGTTGTTATTCATGTTTGTGTCTGTGTTGCCCTGCGACTGGCAACCTGTTCAGAGTGTAACCCGCCTCTTGCCCATAGACAACTGGAAATAGGCAATCAGCACCCCCGTTGACCCCAGCAGGGAGAAGCATGTCAGAAAATGTGTTGTATGGAGTAAGATGATCTACTTCCTAATTTAAAGGGTCGTTATTGGATATATGTATTGATTTTTAATTCATTGAATGTACAGTCTCTTTGTGCATATTCAATAAAAAAACAACTTTTTTTCTGTAGAGCAGAAAGCCACAAACATTTTTTTCCCCCTCAGTCACTGTATAGCCTGATCAATACGTAGAGCTCTCAGTACTCCTGTGATGTTTCCCAAGTCAGCCCTATTTTGTTGTCATTTGGGTTTCATAAAGAGCTGGCACGCTCTGAGTCTCACTTGGTTACTATGGTTAAAGACACAGTAAACTAAGCCTAGTCGGGACCAGGTTTAGAGCAAACAAAGTTCCAACTTAGAGCCTTCTTTACTGAATCCAGCACAAGGGGGCACAGTAAGTGACAGAGAGAATATAAGTTCCATCATTGTGCCCTAAAGGATGATGCTATTAAATATGGGCGGGGCAGGGGGGCACAGCATCCCCTGTCTTCATTAATCAAAATGACCCTTTCGTCTCCAACAAAACATGAACGTGACCAATTTTCTAAGGAATAGTTTATTCACCTTTTTGATAAAGCTTATAGTTATAGTGGCTCAGGTTCTCCTGAGCTATCTCTATAGTTATGCTGCTATAGGCTTAGACTGCTGAAGGACATATGGACCCCTTTTTCATAATTCTGCTTCATTCTATCTCTATTCTCCCTCTGCAGAATTTCTTAGTTCAATCCCCAATGTTATGCTATCTCTGCTTTTTCTCATACTAACTTAATCTGGTCTGTTCCTGTTTGGCTGTGACACAATCCTGGAGAGAAATTTCAGCTGTGCTGCTGACATCAACACCATTGTTTACAGATGTTGAAGATCGGCCTGTTTTTCAGTGTAGTCCTGTTTCTCTGACTCTGACTGGCTAGATGTGCTCTCTTCGTCTTCTGACATGGGAGCTAGCTCAGAGCTCGTCTGCCTGGCTGTTTGTTTCCTAGATGAGGCCACCTGGTGCTGGTTTACAATTGCCTTTTGTATCTCTGCTTCTTTCTGTATCTCTGCCTCTGTCTCCTTGAACCCCAGTCGGCCGATAGCCGCTCACACTAAGTATGGTTCTGCTGGAGGTTAATTTTTGTTAAAAGGGAGTTTGTCCTCTCCACTGTCGCTACAAGCATGCTTGGTGTGAGGGATTGCCTTCGAGTCAATTAGTCGAAGCAATCAACTGGTTTCCCTGCAACAGAAAACTTTGAATCAATTTGACTGTATGATCTGGTTACATTTTGAAGTGCCTTGAGATGAAATGTGTATTGTTAATTGGCACTATAAATAATAATAAATAAACTGGATTGAATTGAATTTTGTTTTGTCTTTTTTGTTTCCTTTTTTGTGACTGCAATCGCATTAATATGAATATAGTTGTTTAAATGTTGAAATTTAGGCCCAGATTTTCAGTTCTGAATCTTTTTGTTGCCTTGTTGAAATAAATTAAATCAGTTACTATTTTGATTACTATTGTCAGGTGCATATCTCACTGCTTATGTTGCTAAAAAAAAATTAAATGTCAAGAAAACTTCTTAATTTTGTGGATCCAATTATTTTCATTAAGCAGAATTCTTGCTAATTAAATTCGGACTTAATGTTAATTAACAGCAGTATGGGAATAAAACTAAAACTAAGATCTTCAGACTATAACCTGATTACCATGAGAAAGTTTGAGCACATTTTCACTAAAATCATTAACACTATCATCATTAGACTATAAGGTAACATTTATTTATAATGATATAAAAATTGAGACTCAATAAATATCTTATTTATTTTGGATATGTCTTGTAGTAATGCGGCCGAATGCTGAATTATGCTAAATATCACAATTACCATTCACTTAATTAACACAAAGTAGGAAAGTTTGACAGCAAGTCAGAGTTTAATATTTCTGTACATTATACATGTTTTACATGTTTTGTTCATTTAAGTATGTCCAGGTTAAAATGTGTAAGAATATAGTTTTTGTTAATAGAGTAACCATAAAAAATGGCTGGAAAAACAAATTGTTTAAATATGACAAAGTACAATTTTTTTTTTAATGCAGGATATAATTTAAAAATTGTATTTATGCTCTTCAGGTACTGGACAGATTCTCTTGATGAATGAGAAAATGTATTTGTTTTTTGTTTTTTTCACTGGCTGCTCATCAATTAATTGCTGTTGTATTGATAAAATAAATCTACTGTAGATTAATAATTAATAGCCTTCATCCCTCAGATTTTTTTAGGTCCAATTTAGTCCTAAACATTCCCCAAAATGTCAGTGTAAAGAAAAAATACACCTAACCTATTTGACACTGTTACAGTAGCTTTTGCAGGTTATCATCATTAAAGAAGGGGTGGACCCTACCTACTGGGTTAAAGAAACACAAAGAGGAAAACTTGATTGAAGGTTTGACTTTGTCGAGACAGATCTCATATTTCTGAAGTAAAGACTTTACCTAATAGGTCCTAGCTGTAAATAAATTAGGCCATTTTCAAAGCTGAACTTTCTCATTACAAATGAAAAGTGCAACAAGCAAAGGAGGCTTTTTATGACTCTACCAGCATTAAGTGGCAGTGATGACCTGTGCTGTCACAATGTCATGATGTCTCCTTTAAAGACATTTCTTCTGCCCTGGCAATGAATTTCTAACCTATTTATATTTCCTGCTCTTCAACTCAAGTTTCTGAAAAATAAAGGAGACCGTTTTTGACCAACAAGGAATATGTTATGCATGCAGGGGCTCTGACGCATTGTATGTCTGACTCAGAGGTTTGCAATGTTGAGCAGAGATTGACAGTTTCAGGATGTGTAAGTATTGCGCCAAAAACCGGACTCTGCTATTGATCAAATAAATTTATTTCCCAAAAGGATCATGTGCCCTATTTCTTTTACCTTTGTCTCACAAATGCCATTTCCTAGTACTGATTTCTGACAGGAAACATTACCGTCATTACAGATTGCTAGATACCACTCACTGGATGTCAACAGAATCAGACTATACGTTGTACAACGGAAGAGTTTCACTGTGGCAGAGGGGACAGTCAAATGGCAGAAAATAATAGGATGCTTGCAGGGCCTGACAGATAACTTAGAAAAAGCCACACAATAGACAAGCAACATGACTGAGCTTTACAATAGAACAAGCAGGACTGAGAATCTTCACCAGCAACAAGCAGGAAATGGCTTTGCATTTCAGCCGTCTTCTCCTTCCAACTGACATCCTAGATAGGACATGTCATATTCCTGGAAAAAAAAGTATCTATGCAAAGGGAGTGTGAATCACTGCTTCAGGCAGTAAGCAAGCAAAATCTCAGTTTCAACAAAACCTGCAAAATCATACAACAAACTCGACGGTTATCTTTGGTTGACTTCAATAAAAGGCAATCTGTGATTTATGCTCAGTTAGCTTTAATTAGAAATCAATCTAATTTGAATAAAAACATTGATCCTCATTCAAAATAACCCATTTGTCTGTAATTACAAAACCCATTAAAGCATAATTAAACTTTCACACACAGAGACAGAAAATCGCATGAAAGTAAAACTGAGCCTTATCATTTTAATTTTAGTGTTTATTTGCAATTCTACTTTTCATCATCTACTGTGCATGACACACACAGAGACAAATAAATTGTATGAAAGTAAAAAAGCCTTTTCACTTTCATTTTAGTCTTTATTTGCAATTCTACTTGTCATCATCTCCTTTGCATGTCTAATGGCAAAATGCAACTGAAGCTGAAATGTATTCTTTAGTAGATTGAAAATTAAGGGTTTTTTTCAGTCCAGCCTAGAATGTAAGACTTAACGTTTAGCTTTTGCAATTTGTGGGTTTTAAAACAACAAACAAAAAAAATAAAATAAATAAAAGCATTGAACTTTAATAATAGGATCCAAAAGATCACATACAGATGTGCAGAGTCATGTCACATCTCACAAAGGTTGTTTTTTTTTTTTGGCCCAGCTGTAACAAAGTACAGCAGGGGAGTTGTCAAAGTTTCCCAAATTAACAGGAAACTTTATCAGGTGCTTTTGTCACAATGTGTTTCAATAACAAAATGAAAAACATCTCTCAAAACCATAAGTCAGTCAGTGGCCTTTGTGAAAGTGGTCATACAAATTTGTTCACATTAAAAATACTTTATATAGTAGAAAAATGAGCATATCTTTCTTTAATTAATAAGATCTAGAGTTTACAGTGACATCCAAAACTGATTATACCATTTCAACCTGGAAAGACACACAAGGAGGCAGAGTTTATTGACATGATTTCATATAAATGCTTTTATGCTCATAAGACAGGGGGCCTTATCTTCAGAGGGTTTGCATTTTAGCGTTTCCCTAGTGATTCTGATCTCCTGTTTCTTTTCCCTCTCATCCACTGGTTCTGTCTTTCCCCGTCTGATCTGTTCGTCTGAACCACCTTTTATAGTATGGATAGTATGTTCAGCTTTATGATAATGGAGATAATGAAAGATAAAGGGGGGAAAGGAGCTGAATTGAGTAGAAGGTGGATCACAGTGGTGCAGAAAAGAAACTTGGATGCTATTGGCTGGACTTCCTGCCAATACCTGTTAAACCAGGTAAGTGACTAACTAGGAAAATCATCTCCTGTCAGGTGATTGTGGATTGTGGTCACTTAGCTGTGTTTTTCCCTCCAGAATGTCAGTGATATGGTGGTGCCCCACTCCTCCTCCTACAGTCACTGCAGGTCCATAGATCCACATCAGCTCTGCATTTCTGTTCTGTTTATCCATCCATCCATTGACACGCTTGTTCCAACTGGGGTGGCGAAGGTTGCTGGTGCCTATCTCCAGCTGTCTACGGGCGAGAGGTGAGGTACACCCTGGACAGGTCGCCAGTCCATCACAGGTCAACACAGAGACAAATAGGTCATACAACCATTCACGCACACTCTCACACCTAAGGGGAATCTAGAGAGCCAATTAACCTAACATTCATGTTTTTGGACTTTGGGAGGAAGCCGGAGTTCCCAGAGAGAACCAACACATGCTCAGGGAGAATATGCAAACTCCATGCAGAAAGACCCCGGGCCAGGAATCGAACCCAGAACCTTCTTGATGCAAGGCAGCAGTGCTACCCACTGATCGACTCTTGTTTTTCCATCTGTTCTGTTCATGACACTTTGTAGATCATCTGCAACACACCCACTAATTGCATACACTATAATAAAAATATCTTGTTCAGTGGAAGACCTCTTATGTGTAATTTTGAAGATCAGGCCCATAGAACTGAGCATTGCTGCAGAGGATAGTATGTTCAGAGTTATGATAACGGAGAGGACTTCCCCTCAGGGCCTGGACACTGGTGGTGGACTGAAATATAAAGTGGAAAGGGAGCTGAATTGTGTATCACGGTGGTGCAGAGAAGAAACTTGGATGCTATTGGCCGTTGACATTAGGAGAATACTGGCAGAGGTAGAACTAGATGATATAACATTCTGTGAAGGTAAGACTTGTGAACACCTAAAGACAAGCAGTTAAACAATCATTCTGACCCTTCACGATGCAGCAGGTTTGTCGTAGCAGTGGAAGCAAAGCCAGTGTTGTACTAATCGAAACAAGTCTTCCTATTAAGAACGGTCTCAAAATTACTTTTTGATGATATGGTCCGGTCTTCAACTCGACTGCAGAGGTACTCAATCTTGTCTCGGATTCAGACATTGAGGATTCTGGATTTACAGTATTTGATTCAGTTCCAAGTAATAACGTTGTTTATTATTGTTGGTGTGGTTGCCTAGGAGATGGAGAAATTTTAGAGATGTCTGCACAATCCTCAGTGATACCTTTTAGCTACCGTATTTTCACGACCATAAGGCGCACCGTACTAAAAGGCGCACTCTCAGTTATGTGTCCCATTTCTGTATTTAACACACACATAAGGCGCACCGGACTATAGGGCGCATTTTTTATATACAGGTACATGTCCTCTACTACCTTTAAATACCTCTACTGCGTATTTAAAAATACAGCGGGGGGCAAAACTGAGTATGACTGTGCTTTATTCATGTATTTATTACAAAGTATTAATCAAACCTGGCAGCTGGCCGTGAGACAGATACATCGCAGATGACACAGCGCTGTGATCACCCCTAAATTAACTTAAAATCCTGAAACCTGCCGACGGAATATGTTCGCTTTTATTACCGGTATTCTGGTGCCTGCAGTTTAAATTATTTAGATGAAAAACACCTGCCAGCCACTGCATGAACCCGGAGGCTGCCCAGCCTAGAGGCTGCTGATGAAAGGATTTCTACTGTCGGTGCACCGCTGGTATGTGGGGGTCTGAGCGCCTCCGACAGAAATAGATAATCTGGATGAACTGACTGCAATTATTAAGTTTTCAGGTGGACTTTCTCACTTAAAAAAATATTAAAACTACTTTATTCCCACTGATCACAGCAAATATAGCTGCAAGATTTAGATTATTTAGATGAAAAAACACCTGCCAGCCACCGCGCTGAAGAGGAGGAGACCCGCCCAGAGGCTGCTGTTGAATTAAGTTTCCAGGTAGAAAAATACAGCGGGAGCAAAACTGAGTATGATTGTGCTTTATTCATGTATTTATTACAAAGTATTAATCAAACCCATCAAAGTCATCATCCTCTGTTTCTGAATAAAACAGATGCGCTAAATCAGACATGCCAGTTTCCCCTTCTTCGCTGTCAGAGTCACTTTCCGTGCAGCGCGGCTCCTCAGAAATAATGCCGGCTTTTGCGAAAGCTTGAACAACAGAGCCAGCAGACACGTTAGTCCAAGCATCTACAATCCATCCGCAAACGGTGGCGTAACTTGCCCGGCGCTGCCTTCCACTTATCCTGAAACTGTGGTCTCCGTCTGTCATCCATCGCTCCCACGCCGCTCACAGCCTTACTTTGAACGGCCGCTTCACACCGATGTCGAGCGGTTGAAGTTCCTTTGTCAGACCCCCCGGGATAACGGCGAGCACAGCGTTCATTTGATTCACCTTTTTTTCACATCGGCTGTGAGATGGGCACGCAGCGATGGTGATGCGTGGAAAAAACCACCTAGTCTCCTCACATACACCTCCCTCAGCCACGCTTTCATCATCTCCTCATCCACCCAGCCTTTTTCATTTAATATCATATGTCATCAGAGCGCTGTGTCTGTCTCGCTGTCAGCTCCCAGATCAGCTTCTCTGATTGGTTGATGCGGCGCGTCCAGCAGCAAAACTTCAATTTTTCCATCTCGAGCTGCAGCAGCGCGTTGGCGGTGCGTCAGATGCTTAAACGCTCCCGACGCGCTGCGGAACCTTTTGCTGCACCTATACGCGCGTCAACCATTGACTTTGCATGTAAACTCGCTGCTTGTGCTGCACCTGCTGGGTCCGGTTCACACCGATGTCGAGTGGTTGAACAGCGAGCACAGGGTTAATTTGTTTCCCCATGTTTTTCACATCAGCTGTGAGATGGGCACGCATGGAGTTACATATTAACAGCGATGGTGATGAGTGGAAAAAAAACACCTGGTCTCCTTACATTCAGCCACTCTTTCATCATCTCCTCAATGAGGTGGTCTCAAAAGTCGCAGTTACAACACACATAGGGCGCACCGCACCATAGGGCGCACCGCACATTTCGAGGGAAAAAAAAGACGTTTAAGTGCGCCTTATAGTCGTGAATATACGGTATGTAAATCACAATGAATATATTTAGGAAGCAATATCCAGAAGAAAGCATCTAGACACAGGTAAATTCTAGCCTCGTGAGACCATCCTGATCTCGCGAGCTTTCAAGGTTTCACTCGCAGATCAGTCTGGCTACTTTCCGTTAAAGAAAATTTAGAGCAGTTCACCAAACGAACGTCCAATCAGCCAATCAGTTGGCTTTGAGGCGGGTTGAGATGTGACGCAACTATAAGCGCGACAGTTTGGTCCAAAGAACATGGTGGCTTCAGCTGATGAAACTAGCATTAGCGTGGCTATCTAGCAAGTTTTATCGGAATTACAGAGTATTTCTTCACTGAAAGAAGAGCAAAACACTGTTCTGGAGGCTTTTCTCAGAGGAAAAGATGTTTTTGCTCTTCTCCCGACTGGTTTCGGGAAGAGTTTGATTTATCAATTGGCTTGTGCCTGGCTCGTGGTTGTGTTTTTGTCGTCACTCTGTTAGTACGTCATATGCTTCGTTGATCTGATTGATTTATTTGGCCCGTCTATCACCAACATAGGCCAATCAGCTAACCAGTATTTTCGCCCCTTCCCAAAATTACTTCAACGGAAGGTTTCCAGATGGATATGCAGAGCAAATCCAGCAAATCTATCTGGCGGAGTCAGGTTAGGTAAATTCTGCAGTTCCTTGTTTTCAGAGACAGTGGGGACTAAATTGAATTTGTATTATCCACTTTGAGAAGATGCATTAAGGTAAGCTACCAAGTTAAAGTAAGCAATCTACATAAGTACTACACATCTTTGCCACATAGAAACAATGATCTAGACAATATGATCTATAGATATGAAGTTAGCTGCCTGTGTAAAGTAAATCAGCTTTTTGTGACCTAGCTCTGAGCAAAGCCTAGCATTAGGTATTTTAGATACATGGAAAGAAGGAAGCAAGTGCATTTTTAATAGTTTCACAAAAATATTTGTCAGAAAACATAGACTGTGTCAGCATAGAAACCACCATAGCTCCCTGACATCATTGAAAATAGTAACAAAAATATATGACTGTATATTAGGAAAAAAGTATTAACTTACCAGTCTAATAATAATATTGAGAAAAGACAATCGGTTCGGCATCAGGTTTCTTCTTTCAGCCAGCACCAAAGAATAAACTTCTGTCAATGATCGAATTTTGTTTTTCCTTGTGCATGATCCCTTTAACGTTTTCTCTTTTAAGCCTTATCAGAAAATTTTAACATTTTCTTTACCTCAGCCATGACCCGTAGTCGAGCAGGTGGAAAAATAGTGGAGCAAAAGCCCTTGGCTCCATGACTATATAAGAGCCTACAGCCATAAAGGGATACGTTCTTCCAGGTCATATAACCTGGCCAATGATTTTTATAATTAAAATGAATTCATTTGTACAAATTTTGATCTTGTTTCCTAAGGTTTGGCTAAAAGCAATCGGATCAGGGTTAGATTAATGATCTATTAATTAGCAAGATATTTAAAGGCCTAATGGTGAAAACATTTTATGGGGTAAATGCTTAATTTGGTGAAGTCTGTCAGTTGCTTTCACAGTGTGAGATTGATCGAACTGTGCTGTGCATGACATCTATAAAGCTTTGTTATAGTGTAGATGCTACAGCGCTATGCTGTGCTGTAACAGCCTACAGGATTTTCCTCAGTGTGTGGGCGTTTGCGTGCCCCCTTTCTTCTTTCATCTTAAACAGAATCACTCAGCCAGCATCATTTAACCTTGAGCTGTTGCTCTGAAGGTAAATATCACCTTTGCAGTTTTCCTGTTCACTTAAATCAATCAAAACGTCCTTAGCTGTTAGAGGGTGAATCAGCAGTTTTAGGATCTTGATTGATTTTTATCTTGATTTCATAAAACATTTAGACAAACCAATTAAAGAGGCAGCTGAATGCAGCCAACAGAACTTAATCCATCATTCTGTCAGGGGCATAAAATTAGATTGACATTAATGTAGTCGATACGTTGATGCGTTTGCAGTTTAGTAAAATAGGGTGTAAGTTAGAGTAACCTGGAAAGGGGAAAAATTATCGGTGACTTTTTTTGTGTGTTTGATAAAATGCTAAGATATTTTAGAACTGTAGGTGTACATTTTTAATAATGTTAGATTATGAAGCTCAACCCTCTTCTGGTTTTTGAGTGGTCCTAAAATGAGAATATGATCGATCTCTACCTTTTCAAATTCCTACATTTGCCTAAAAGACCTGTCTTCTATGCCATGTTCAACATACTGTGTGTGAAATAAAACACTGCATTATTGTTAGGCAGCTTTTTCCTGGAGCTAACAGCAAACTCCCACAGTACTCTTACTCTTTTAAGAATGCAGCCTTGTTAATTACTTCCTGTCCTATTCACGTTGTAAATGCCTTTTTATTGCCGATTTGTAATCAGAATAAATCCTTCAGCCTATTCACTGACCCATAGTTGCCCACTACATTGATTTATAAATTGCCTATGTGTTATAAATCAAATGCTTTCCCCGTTTTTAGCTCATTATAAATAAGCAAAGGACACCTCCCTGCAATGTTATCTCACACTTCAGAGTTTCTGCAGGATCTTCACTATGATTATTTCCCCAATATGATATTGTCTAGCAGTTGATAAAAAAACAAAAACAAAAGAAAGCTGAGAAAGGGCCATCAATATTCATCCATTCCTCTACAACTAATATAGCCCTATCACATTTTATCTGTTTGTTCTATTATACATTCTCCCCTTTGTCCTTTTATAAAGTCAAAGGTACTGTACACAACAAAATACCTTTCAAGCAAGAAATTAGATATCTACAGTATGTTGTGGGGGAAAGGATTTTTCTTTCAAGGAAGTGCTATTAAAAAAACTAAAAAAAGCTCAAAGAGATTGGATTGAAGAAAGGAGATGAATGTTTAACAATATTTAATGAAATTTTGAGGTTATACTTTTTGATTATTATATCTACATCTATGTATTTTCTGTATCCATACTTCTCTTGCAATGGTCAAGTGTGCTGTTTCATATAGTAGAAGTATTTGGGGTAGTTGGAGGATATATATCCTAGACAAGGTTTAAGTTCATTGTGGCTTATCATGGCCACGGGCTGTTAATGTGAACCAACATAGACTTGCCAATCACCTGAACAACTATTTTCAGACCATTGGGAAACATTTTTAGTAGAGAAAAAAAACATCAATTTGTGGCATCGTACACAACAGAGGCCCTGGGCGGGATTTAAGAGTACCAGGTGAAAGTCATGAAGCCTGAAACTAAGTGGTGACAAATGTCAATAATAAATTATCAAAACCATGCCTTAATAACTCTGATAGTATATGTTAATCAAATAGAACCATTGCTGCCTTTATCACGACAAGGATCAACCCAGTACAACAAATACGAATTGATCCACACACTGTATCGCAGTAAATCTATATAGAGGTGATGACAATGTTCTGCTCTTCTGAGCAGCTACTGCTGTTGTGTACATGCTGCCCCCAGATACAGTAATAAGAGTCCTGACTTTCTCAATCATAAAATGCTAAAATTAGATTAGTAAGATCATCTAAAATGATGACTGTCCCATAAACTCCAGACAGCTGGTCATTATATTCTGTTTTTTAGTATAAAGCTACCAAACTACATGTGAAAATAAAGGCCATATAACCCAACATGGATAACGTGTAGACGTTTTGATCCTTTGGCTTTTCACTGATATATTAGATGCATAATAGGCAAAAATGTCATTGATTTTGTTTGTCTGATGAATCATCGTCGTAATTTTTGTCTAGTTTTTTTTTTGATCAAGGTCTTTTTATTTTCTTTTTTTCTTTATATACACCACACATACACATACACATCAGAAAAACAAAACAAGAAAAAAAAAAAAAACAAAACCAAAAAAAAAACAAAGACGAAATATATACAACAAAAAAAAAAAAAAAAAAACCCTCCCAACCCACCCCTCCTGTACCAGATCTACTACCCCAACAAGAGTACACCTTTTAATCATACATCAACCGAAACAGAGCACAGGTTTGCACACACAGAACCAATATTTGACCTTTACACAAAGTTATCTGCCGACATATTCCCAACAAAAGATATAAATGGCTGCCAAATGTCAAAGAATTTGTTTACAGATCCCCTAACAGTATATCTGATCTTCTCTAAATGAATGTAAGACATAACTTCTCTTAACCAATGTCCATAACTTGGAGGATGTGGATCCTTCCATCGAAGAAGAATGAGTCTTCTCGCCAGTAGAGAGCAGAATGCTAACACAGTCCTCTGATGTTTGCTGAAGGAGGTCTCTGCTGGAGCCACCCCAAAGAGAGAGATGAGAGGTGATGGACAGACAGTTTGTCCAAATATTCCTGAAAAAGTGTCAAAAATGCCTTGCCAATATCTGTGTAACTTTGGACAAGACCAGAATGTGTGTAAAAGTGTGGCTGGAGATTTTTTACAACGGTCACACGTCGGATCTAAGTCCCTTTTGAATTTGCACAATCTGTCCTTGGACCAGTGTAAACGATGTACTACCTTAAATTGAACTATAACATGTTTCAGACAAATTGAGGACAAATAGATATTTTGAATAATTTTTTGCCAAACTGTATCTGATATGGACTCCTCCAATTCCGTCTCCCACTTGACCCTCAAGGAATCTAAATTGGTATCATTAAATGAGCTGAGCAGAGAATAGACTCTACTCATAGAGCGTCTTGTTACAGACTTGCACATCAAAACCTCATCAATAAGAGAAGTTGGTGGATGTAGAGGAAAACATCCAGAGTTTGACATTACAAAATGTCTCAATTGTAAATACCTGAAAAACTGTGACTTGTGAATGTCAAATTTCTGTGTGAGCTGTTCGAATGAGGCAAACTTATTGTCTATATAAAGATCATTTAGAGAAGCTATTCCCTTTAAACTCCAGGCATAAAAAACAGAATCCATTAGTGAAGGAGCAAACATGTGATTGTTTGATACTGGAGCGGATATTAATAAATCCGTACTTTTAAACATCCTCCTGCACTGATTCCAGATTTTTATTGTGTGAGTTATAACCGGATTAGAAGTATAAGTTGAGATTGGTTGATTAAATGGTAACCGGGAGCAGAGTAAAGCAGATAGAGAGCTAGCCGTAACTGAATTCCTCTCTAAAGTCACCCAAGTGGGAACAGGGTTGTCCTCTCTCAACCAGTACAGTAAGGCTCTAATATTAGCCGCCCAGTAATAATATAGAAAATTAGGGAGTGACAGGCCACCAAGACCATGGGGTAGCTGTAGCATCTTACAGCCTATCCGCGGGTGCTTCTTATTCCAAATAAATGACGACAACTCACTATTTAAATTTGTAAAAAATGTCTTGGTGAGAAACACTGGCACGCTCTGAAATAGATAAAGTAATTTAGGCAGTATTACCATTTTGATTATATTGATTCTACCTCCCAAGGATAGAGGCAGAGATGCCCATGTAGTGATGTCTTTCCTAAGGTTCACCAGGAGAGGCAGATAATTTGCTGTATAAAGATCTTTGTGACTGTGAGTAATCCAAATACCAAGGTATTTAAATTTAGCAGGGCTAATTTTGAAAGGGACTGGACCCATATGCTGCACTTCCATTGGAGTCACTGGCATCAATTCACTTTTTTGAAGGTTAACCTTATAGCCAGAAATGTTTCCAAACTTGTGGAGTAAAATAAGTAACTCAGGAATACTGGATAAGGGATCTGAGATATAAAGAAGTGTATCATCAGCGTATAGGGAGACTTTATGTTCAGTGCCAAACCGATTAATACCTTTAATTTTGGGGCTGTTTCGCAAAGCCACTGCAAGTGGTTCAATTGCAATTGCAAATAAAAGTGGCGAAAGTGGGCATCCCTGCCTCGTCCCACGTTTCAACTCAAAGTAACTGGATAGATTACTGTTAGTGCGTACTGCTGCCATTGGCAAGGTATATATCAACTTCACCCATGAAATAAATTTAGGACCGAAGTTAAACATCCCCAAGGTCTTAAATAGATAGTCCCATTCCACCCGGTCAAACGCTTTCTCAGCGTCCAGCGAGATTAAAATTTCATTACAATTGTGACCGGGCGGGGCGGAAGTATACAACACATTAAATAGCCGCCTGATATTAAAAAAGGATTGACGATTTTTAATAAAACCAGTCTGGTCAGGGTTTTTGTCTAGTTTATTTATTTATCTTTACATCATCACTGCCTCCTTGTCATTATGAAAAAAAATGTCTTTATTAATGTCATACAAAATAATTTTGTAGTAAGGAGAGAGGAGGCAGCTGGGGAACCAGGGTTCTGGCTATCACTGCTACCTCACAGAACACTGGTTATGGAGATTATGTGAAGCAGAAGACCTGAATCTGGCAAGCTAGTAGTCCATGTGAGAGCTGGCTAAAGCTGTACCGAGTGTTTTTGATTTCATTGTCTATAAGCTGATTTACTGACCAAAACACTCTGAAAGAGGGTCATTGGAAACAATCAGGCGTAATGACAGGGTGAAGAAAATGCTTAGCAGGCAGAGCATTGACATGTAGAGTTTTGTTGGCAGGTATTAAATCATCAAAGATTTATCCCTTTTCAAGTCTCTTATTAAACACATTTTTTTATATAGCTCAAACATTAGCCAGCAGGATGAACACATCTCTGCAGCACAGGATCCTTTAACCACCGGCCACCACAATAGGTCCAAACTTCCAAAGAAATAGTCTATTTCTTACTGCGATCCAGATTGGACTCCCTTGATGAGACGACTGGAGTCTAGTGTGCTATTGCTTGGTTGGAAAGAAAACCTGCAGCCAAACGGCCCTTTTTGGAACCAGTTTGACACCCCCGTCCTAAGGTCTTTGCCCTGCCTCATCACTTTGCATCACTTTACAACTGTAACTGGAGCGTGTAACAAAAGTAATTTCCCTCTGGGAATTCTGATTCTGATTTATTCCTGAAGTGTGTTTATCCATTGTAGCACATCTATATGGCGTTGTCTATCTGCATCCTGTGATGTGCTATCAGTCTGCGCATTAGCTTTACCACAAAAAGGGCGGCTTGTTGAGTAGCACGCATAGCCAGAACCCTGGCTCCAAAACTGCCTCTTCTTTCCTTACTATGGCTCAAGTAAGACGCCAAATCGAATGAGCTCAAAAGCATAAGCAATGGAATTTAGACTCTTAACTGTCCTCTAAGCTTCTTCGTCCATCTTACCAAATTTCTTAGGTGTTTTATGGTTGTGATGCATCTGTATTCCCAATGTGTTCAACTGCAACCTAAAGTATCAACCAACCCTGTGATATCACCGCTTGGAGTACTGCAACATGGTGGTGCCCTTTCCAGAATATTGGAAAAAAATGCTTGGTTTTTACTTTTATGTTTATATTGTTACCATTTGTAATATGACAATGGATAAAAGAATTATACAATCTTGCATATTAAGTTAGTTTGGTTAACCAGTTAATTTCCACTTTTGTTTGTAGGTAAGCATTGGGCATTCCAAGCAGTTCCCTCCAGCTCTGTTAGACTTTTTTGAAGATTAGGATTTATAAAAAATAAAAAAGGTGTGTGTTGACAAGTTAATGCATGTTTTAATTCATGCATCATTTTCTATTTCACAAGTTTGTAAGATTGCACAGCTTTTAGCTGATCATTTGAACATGGCAATTAAATCTCTGTCCTACACTGGTCTCCAAACTCACCAGATCTTAATCTAACCAAACATGTATAGGAAAATGGAAGAGGACAAAATATGGGATGATAATCTTCAGAAATTGTGTGTCACATTATTTTCAGTATAAATAAAACTCTCAGAGAGATTTTTTCAGGACCATATTGAATCTAAGCAAAAAAGAATTAGGCCTTTCAAACCTGGTATGATGAACCTAAATCTAGAACTGACTGCTGAAGGTAGGTACCTGAGCTTTTTCATCTATTTAAAGAGCTCATTAATAAATAATAATAAAAAAAGATTCTTAGAGTTAATGTTGGCATTGTGTGATTACTGAGGTCCTAAATGTTTCTGGCAGATGAGTCTGTTTATTTTAACTTATTTACCATTGTTTGATTGGTTTATCATAATTGCAGGTATAGGTGATTACATCTTCTTTTCTGTTTTTTTTTAAATTAAATAAATTTGCCCTTTCCTAAGAGAATTATGTTTCTAATATGGTTATGATTATCACCGTCACATTGCATGGTATCAACTACAGTATGGTTTTTGCTAAATCTATAACCAAGGCTCTGGTGAAATTCCTTCAAGTCAGTAGATGAGGAAAAAATAAATAATAAGATTGTGGTATTGACTATATAGTTTCATGTTGCATCTTGAAATGAGATCATTGGCAAAACAAAAGCTCTGATCAATGCCTCTCTGAGCATGGAAATTAATAAAAGTCTCAGTTGTATTGACTAGAGCCTTTGGCAGATAGAAGCTGTCTGCAAAAGATTTGTTTCTTAC